>NC_090444.1:142099681-142402265 GCF_031143425.1 Pleurodeles waltl | reverse complement strand
CTGGGGTTAATGGCATGGGCCCGCTGGGTGGGTGATGTGCTGGTGTTTCCTGAGGGGGGGAGGCTCTGTGGTGGTTTGGGACTGTGGCAGGGGAACCGACTGTCCAGAGGTCCCTGATGGGCCAGTTGGTCATCCTGATCCAGGCTTGCAGAGCTGCTGTCGTCACTGTGGGCCTCTTTGGAGGGCGGACTGGATGTAGCTGGCACCTCCTTTCGGTAACGTTGAGTAGGGGTCCTGTGGGGATGCAAATGCAGTGTTAATGTATCTGTGTGTGCCATCTTGTGCATGGGTGTGTTTCCCTGTATGGTTGTGATTTCCCTGTAAGCTTGGCCTTGTGTTCGTGGTGGTTTTGTGAGCTGGGCGAGTCTCTGTGATGGGCATGCTGTGTGATGGATGTCCATGCAGGTCTGTGATGGATGTCCATGCATTGGTGTAACTTGCAGGGCTTGGTTTTGGGATAGGTGGGTTGTGATAGTGGGGTATATGTGAGGTGGTGGGGTGATGGGGGTGAGGGTAGGGGTATGAGCTTGTGATGGCATGCAGTTAGGTTGGGGGGGATAAAGAGTTAAGAATTGACATAACAGGGTCCAGTCCTCCTTCTACTCCTGCGAGGCCCTCAGGATGCATGATCGCCAAGACTTGCTCCTCCCATGTTGTTAGTTGTCGAGGAGGAGGTAGGGGTCCACCGACAGTCCTCTGTCTAGCAACCACGGAACGCACCTTCTCCATAGGTCGTTCCACCTCTTCCTGATGTGATCCCTTGTTCTTGGGTGCTGTCCCACGGCGTTGACCCTGTCCATGATTCTCCGCCATAGCTCCATCTTCCTCGCAATGGATGTCTGCTGCACCTGTGATCCGAATAGCTGTGGCTCTACCTGGATGATTTCCTCCACCATGACCCTTAGCTCCTCCTCTGAAAACCTGGGGTGTCTTTGGGGTGACATGGTTGTGGTGTGAGCATATGTGTGAGGGTGTGTGGGGTGATGTGTTGGAATGCGTGGTGTGAGGTGCATGGATGGTGTATGCGTGATGGTGTTCTGTGGCTCTGATTGAGTGGGTGCTCCTGCCTTGTGTCTCTCTCAGTTAGCAATATTTTTTTTTTGTGGAAGGGGTTGTGGGTAATGTGGGTTTGTGTTTTATATTGGTGTGGGTATGTGGGTGTGGTGAGTGTATGTGTGTCAGGTGTGTGTAGTTTGAATTGTCCAATGTGGTGGTGTTTTGTAAAAGTGTGTGTATTTTGAGCGCGGCGGTGTGTAGCGCCAATGGTTTACCGCAGTCGAAAGACTGCCACGGTGATTCTTGGGTCGTGAAATTGTGGGCATATTCCTGTTGGAGTAACGGTGTGGGTTTGGATATCGCCAGTTTTTCACTGACCTTTGGTGTGGCGGACTTGTGTGGGTGTCTGTATAGTGGCAGATTTCTCAGTGTGGGTCATGATACCCGTGGCAGAATACCGCCGCGGGCACGGTATGTTGGCGGCCGTCAGCACGGCAGTAGGCAGCATTTACAGTCAGGGTTGTAATAAGGGCCTTAATGTATTTGTAGGTTTCTAGTAAGGTGGTACTATATGTGCCCAGTGCATGTTAGTGGGCCTGCAGCACTGATTGTGCCACCCACTTAAGTAGCACTTTAAACATGCCTTGGACCTGCCATTAAACCTGTGTGTGCAGTTTTATACTGCCATTTCAACCTGGCAAAATAAACCTTTTGTCAAGCCTAAACCTTCCTATTTAATGTCACCCTACTGTAGACCCCAAGCAGCCCAGAGGCCAGGGTGCAGTGTATTTAATAAGTTTGACATGCACTTTTAAATTTTACATGTCTTGATTGTAAAAAAGTCTTATATTTGTGTGTCACTATTGCAAGGTCTACCTATCCCTTAGGATAACATTGGGTTACCTGATGATATTTAATAAGTGATAACGTTTAATTGGGAGCTAGGGGCAGGAAGGTTGAGAGAGAGCTGGGGCTGCAGCTGTCCAAACTTAAGTTTGAGGCAGCAGAGAGAAATGTTAAGCCTGAGAGAGCCTTAGCTGATAAAAAATCAGCAATGGAGGAATAGAAACTGGCCATGGAAGAAAGAATAATGTCCCTTGAGCTAAGTCTCAGAGAGCTGGAAATCATAGCTAAACAAGTGGAGTCCGGCATTAATACTGTCAGTATACCCACAGTGCCCTCTGAAAACTAGAGGGTCCACATTCCCAAGAGTCTGATGCCTAACTTTGTTGTAGGAGATGCCCTTGATAAGTTGGTTGAAGTTTATGATGTGGTACCTGAAGAGGATTGGGGGCAGACTCAGGAGGCACATACCTAGTGAAGGGAGGGATTCCCTGCTGGCCCTAGAGAAGGGGGACAGGATGAGATACCCCCATTAAGGTCACCTTTATCAGGAAGTATGGCCTCAGCCATGAAAAGTACAGGTAGAATTTAAGGGATAGCCAGAAGGTGCCCCATCAGTCCTATGTGGCTTGTGTGGATTCCATTTGCAAGGCACTGGATGGCTGGGTGAAAGGCAGTGAAGCGAAAGATTACCAGGGGCTGTAGAATTTGGTGGAAACAGAGCACAAGTTCAGTCTTTGTTTTCCGGAGCTGTGCCAACACCTGATCGATAGTAAGTTCACTGACCCCGGGGAGCTTGCTAAGGCGGCTGGCCACTGGCTAAACGCCAGGGTCCACAGGAAGGTATGACTGGGAAGATCACCACAGGAGTGGACAGTGTCACCACCAGAAGAAAGAGGGGGAAAATATACATATAACCAACGAGTTCTGTAAAGTTCCCCAAAATACATCCACGGGCAGGATTCCAAATCCCCACCTGAGAAAAAGAGGAATGGGTTCCCTGATCATAAGTCCTATGGGAAGTTCACTCCTAAGGGCCATGAGTACCACCCTGTTGGGAACTTCAAGAGTGATGCCAGGTGTGAAGAGGGCATAGCCCCCACTGGTGGGGAGACTCCAGGGCTGGCTAGCAGGGTGCAGGTTGGCCAAGTTATTAGAGAAGGAA
Source organism: Pleurodeles waltl (assembly GCF_031143425.1). NCBI lineage: Eukaryota > Metazoa > Chordata > Amphibia > Caudata > Salamandridae > Pleurodeles > Pleurodeles waltl. The sequence continues at coordinate 142,399,261 of NC_090444.1, read as the reverse complement.
TGGCAAAAAATACCCTCATGTCAGTGGGTGATGGAGAGTTGGTGCCAAAAGTCCACATACCTATCAACAGCAAAATGTACAGGCAGTAGGTACTTATTAAGGAAAAGCAGGTGGGGGCTCTGGGAGGCACAGGAGACAGGTGCCATCTGGTGTCCTCAGAGCAGACAGTCCCTAATGTATTCTAGCTGGTTATAGTAGCTGACATCCATGAGAGTCAATATCTAGTGGCTCTGGTTTCTTTCAAATGGAAGAAGGTCCAAGGTTCCTTGAGGGTAGCTGTTAGTCCATCAATGCCTGTGAAATGTCTGCTCAGTAATGACATGTAGCGCACCATCTGGAAAGAGGTGAAGATGTGGTCACACCTGGAGATGTTGGAGTTGCCTGAATGGGTGTACCTGCTGCACGCTCCATGGTTGCCTGAGAAAGTAGTCAAGAGGACTTGGAGCCTGGAAGAATGTCTCAGGTACCTGCTAAGAAGAGGAAGGGCAAGGGCGTGGGACACCAACTCCGAAATCTCCCACAGTCCAGGAAGAGGCTAAGCCTGAGGGTGAAGTCCCCAGAACCTACTGGGAAGGACATTGCTGCCCTAGAAAATGTACCTGAACTGACCAACTGGCAGATAGAAAGAGGACCTGCCACGGAGGAGATCTGCAGAGCGCAGAAGCAATGTCTCATTCTGGATGGCCTATCGTAGCATACCGAGGCCCAGGCAGCTGGAGACACCTCTGGAGATCACCAGATTTACTAGAAGAATGGTCTCTTATACAGCAAGCCTAATGTTTTTGAGCCTGGTGCAAAGTCATGTGTTGGTGCCCCCCCAGTGCCACAGGACCAGCCACCAGAACTGACTAACAATATTCACTTGGCAGGTCATCTAAGACAGGACAAGATCTTTGGCAGGCTTGATACCCACTTTTATTGGCTACCAATGAAGGTGACCTCAGATGTGTTCTGCAGGTTATGTCCTATCTGCCAGGTCAGTGGGAAGTTAGGAGGATAGTGCAAGCCTCCCCTTGCTCCCATTCCAGTCACACATCGTTTTGAAAGGATAGACACTAACACTGTTAGGCCTCTGGATCCCAAGACAGCCCTAGGCAATGGGTTCATCCTGGTGTAGATGAACCATGTCACCTAGTACCCAGAAGCTATACACCTGAGGACAGTGACGGCACCCGCAGTGGCCAGAGCACTGATAGGGATATTTAAGTGAGTGGGGCTCCCCAGGGTGATAGTATCTGACCAGAGTACCAACTTCTTGTCTGCATACATGCACTCCATGTGGGATGAATGTGGGGTAACATACAAGTTCTCCACACCCCATCATCCCCAAACCAACGGGCTTGTTGAAAGGTTTAATAGGACTCGCAAAGGCAAGCTCATGAGCTGGTCAAAGTCCTTGAGGTGGAAGTCGTACATCCAATTGCTAAGTTTGCTTACAGTGAGGTATCTCAGAAAGTGCTTGGAATCAGCCCTTTTGAACTTCTGTACAGTTTTCCTGTCAGATGTCTTCTTAGCCTAGTAAAGGTGGGTTGGGCGCAAGCTCCCAAGAAAGACCCTCAGGATGTGGGTAGCTATATGCTGGCCTTTTGCCCTCAGATAAAGCACTTCTGGAAGAAGGCAAAGGAGAATTGGGAAGCCAGCAGGGAGGTAATGAAGCTCTGGTGGAAGATCTGGTACAAGGCCACGCTGGTCGAGTTTCAGCTTGGACAAAAGTGTGGGTCGCAAAAGGTGAAAATAACTGTTGGTGACCAGAAAATAAACGTATACAGTGTACCATCCCTATTTTGCGAGTCGGTATCCAGTTACCAGCTTGCAAAATAGGGATTGCGACTCAGAATTAGGAAGGGGCATCCCTTCCTAATTGCGACACACAAGGGAGTGTATGGTTGATTTGTGACCGTGAATGCAATCGCAAAACAATCACAGTTAACACCAATTTCAAATTGGTGTTAACCCAGTCCCCACAGGACCCCTTCCCCTTTGTGAATGGTAGCAAAAATGTTTTTCAGACGGGCCACTGCCTACTCAGAAAAAATTCAAAGAAAACTTTTCATTTTTATTTTTTAAATGCATCTCATTTTCTTTTACGGAAAAGGGACTGCATTTAAAAAAAAATGCTTTATTGAAAAGCAGTCACAGACATGGTGGTCTGCCGACCTCAGCAGACCACCATCACAGTGAGCGCCACCATTCCCAAATGGGTTGCAATTTGCGTCCTGCCTCATGAATCTTTATGAGGCAGGTCCATTGGGACCCATTAGGGAATCTCATACAGTGTGGTTAACACTGTTGTACATTTTGATTAGCGATTCACAATTTGCGATTCACAAATGGATTGCAAATTGCAAGTCACAAAACAAAGGGTCGCACATCTGGCCCCAAAACCCCCAGGAACCCTTTCTAAATGGTCAGAACAAGAAAATGACAACTTTCTGAATGTGACATTTTCAGAATTGTGGCTTAAAATCCGACTTTACCATTAAAGAGGAATTTAAAATATAATTCCTTAGGCACCAAACATGACCTTTCAACCTGCTCTCAAACACAAGTTATCATATATTAAATGTAATAACTCACTGTTATCCTATGGGAAAGGTAAATCTCACAGTATTAAAAAATGCATGTGTGAGTTTTTCACCACCAGTACATGTGCAACTTAAAAGTACATGTTAAACTTTTTAATACAAGGCACCCTGTCCTATGGGCAGTGTAAGCCCACCCCTAGGGATGACTTGAATGCATTAACATGGGATTTATAAGCTTGGTAAAAAGGTTTATTTTGCCAAGTTGAATTAGCAGTTTAAAACTGCATACAGGCTGCAGTGGCTGCCCTGGAACACAGTTAAAAACGCTACTGAAATGGGTGGCACAATGAGTGCTGGAGGCCCACTATTAGCATTTCATTTCTGGGCCATGGATACAAATAGTACAATTTTACTAGGGACTTACAAGTACTGGTCAGCAGCGGTAAAGGAAGAAGGCAAAAAGTATGGGGCAAGACTACCCTAAGGCTGACAGGTCTAACATTTACCCTAATTTAAATACTGAAATTCACAAATAAAAATAATTTTATTTGAATTATCTACTTTTTCAAGTGCAAAAGGTTGCCCCTGAATACATCCCTTCACTAGCCAGATAACTCACAGTACGTTAAGAGCACAAAATTACACTGTGTTGAACTGCCAGGTTTCAAATTTTAGATTCATCTTCACATTATATCTGTCCTACCAGAGATTATATACCTCCAGGAGGGAGGTCTGTTCACCTGGAACACAGAACACTCAGTTGTAACTAGATGATGCTAACCATGAGATCACCTAAGCAGAGAACAAATATACCACTTTTGAGGAAGAATACATGGATGAGTGTCTTTGATTGAGTCCTCTGCAACTTTCAAGCGCCTATTATTTTTTTGATTTGAGGTTCACTTTTTTAATTACTTGGACTGTCATTGGAGGTGAAGTGAACCAACACTATTTACCTCTCTCTCCCCTATTGATTATTGTGGGTTTTGACGTAATCCAGTCTGGAAGCAATTAAGGCATATGCTACTGATTTACTTGACTGCAAAGGAAGAATGTGCAGGATTTTTTTAGAGCTTTCAAAATAGAAAAGCATGAGCCTGTAACTGCAAGCACTTGAGGATGAAAAGACAGCTCATTGTCAAAACTGAAACCCAAATTTCTAGAAGTGGATATGGGAGCATGTGGAGTAGGCAAGTCTTGAGGCCACCAATCAGAGTCTGGAAAGTTGGGTATATTCTCTCTCTAGCCAAAATGTCAGATCTCTGTTTTATCAGGGTTGCATTTAAGCAAGTTATTATGCATCCACTCCTCAACTTTTATGAGACACATTTAGAGAGAACCAGCCAGAGTGTTAGTAGAACGGTCAAGCAGGAAAATTAGCTGGGTATCATCAGCATTTGAGATTATCTTGGCACCAAAAGATTCTAGCAGTGTAGCAAGGGGGGGCCTATAAACAGGAAACCGATTAGGGTTCAGTGAAGACTTCTGGGGGATTCCACAAATGAGTGGTTTATTGACTGAAGAAAATTGGCTAAGCCGACCGATTATTGTTTGTCTGACAAAAATGACTGAAACCATCTAAGCCCCAGGCCACAAATGCCTAACTCAGACAGACGATGAAGAAGTATGGGTTGCAATATGTTGTTCAAAGCATCCGACAAATCAAGAAGGATTAGGGCTGCTCTTTCACTTATATTTAATAATAATAATTTGAACTAAATATACAAATAATATATACATACATTACAAAAATAACACTAACAGTACCACAGAAAATTAAAACACTATATAATAAAAATGATAATTAATTACAGTAATATAATAAGTATAACAAAAGAAAAATACAGATTTCTACAAATAATACAACCATTTCACAAAACAGAACATTACAAAATTAAAGAAAATAAAATTAAATAGGAATAACAAAATAATTAATATAAATCCAGTCAAACATCAGGAAAGTATCTTTTTAGGAAAAGTTATATTCACTATTCCCTTTCCATTGCATGCAACAGTTAGGAAAGTGTTGGACTTCGGAGAGGTTATATTTACTATTCCTTTTCCTATCTAGACAGCAGTAGGGAATGTGGTGGACATTGGGAGGATTACATACACAATATCAGCCCTTATAAATTTGTAGAGAACATTGAAATACCTAACACTAGACAATTATTAAAGAATTTTATATGAAAAATATAATATAAATTAGAAAATAAATAATTAAAATGCAGAATATGTTCTAAAAAACCCTTTAAATAAATTAAAATGAAATTCACTTTCCTCCATACAAAGCGAAATAACACAAACAGTGATCAAAATCAGAAAAGTAATACTAGAAACAATATTCAAATTAAAATATTAGTTAAATAAAAAAATGATAGTAATAATAAGCAACGCATTTTACAATAATTATTGGAAAGACACACAAAATAATAAATATTTCAAATGAAACATATAATTTAAATAATAAATAAACAATTGAAATTTACATTACTATTTATCTATTAAACACTATTAGGATTAACAATTAGGTAAAACAAAAAAAGGAAATTCAGTAACTCCCCACAATATTCCCTATACAAGCCACTACTAAAATATTAATTAGTAACAAACTTACAAAATTTAAAATGAACATTAAAATTAACAAATTAAACTTAAATCAATAAGATAACAATTAAATAACTGAATGATTTCCATATTTAAGAATCAATGGAATATGTAATATACAATGAACAAATAACAGCACAATTAAATTGATTATAATTAAATGAACTTCTCACTCTATTCTCCTACAGACCCACCAATCTGCTAATACTTTATGCCTTGCTATTTAAATGTAAAAAAATTAATTACACATTTAAAATTGCGAAGTATATTTTAAAACATTAATAACAAATATACTAACAATAATACCATCTAAAATTAGTTTACTTAATAAAAATATTAAATTAATCAAAAAATGATTTTTGTTAAAATATACTTAAACAAACAATGTTTAATACAATATTCATAAACAATACTATGTAACAAAAACCCCAAAACTCTTTAGAAATTGGATTTTGGGTGTTCAGATAAGAGAATGCACTAGTTATATTTTGATGAAACTACATCAACTGTATTGGTACAAGGACTGCAAGTATCTTTGACCTAATTCCTGTTGCTGGCATTTGATGAGCCTTTTTTGCACAACATAATACAGTAGCTCTAATGTTTGTGCTCCACTGAAATGGCAGTGCTGGTTGGGCTCAAGACACACAGTATAGATGAGCCTAACTCAGCAGGGGTTCAGGGTGCAGAGGTCTTGGTTTTAAGGGTAGAATAGAAAGTGGCAGCAAGGGTGCATGGGAAGGAGTATTAAGGGTGTATAGGCAGTAGCGGTAAGGATTGGGAAGGAGTAGCATTAAGGGGTGCTGGATAGTAGTGTTACGGTTGCATGGGTAGTGGAGTTTAGGTTGCATGGGTATTAGAGTGAAGGTTGCATGGGTAGTAGAGTGAAGGTTGCATGGATAGTGGCATTAAGGAGGCATGGGCATTAGCATTAAGGATACAGGAATGGTGGCAATAATGGTGCATTAGTAGTGGTGTTAACAAAGCATGGGTAGTAGTGTTAAGGATACAGGTGAAGTGGTGTTAAGATTGCAGCAGTAGTGGCATTAAGGGCGCATGGTTAGTGGCACCATGTTTTCCTGGGTAGTAACGTTAAGGGTGCAAGGGGAGTGAAATTAAGGGTGCACCCTTAATACCATTATTCCTGCACGGTTAAGGGTGCATGGGTAGTCGGGTTAAGAATTCAAGAGTAGTACTTGCTGATTTTGCAAATGCAGATGTTCTGGCACTCTAAATGTGTCAGCACTTACTACCAAAACAGTAACATACTTCATTCAATGAGTTAAAGAGAAAGCTTGATGTAAATGTAAGGGTTCAAACAACACATTAATGGTTGGTGCAGTACTGGGTGTAAGAGAGAAAGAGCAGGCCAGCTTCATAACTACAAAGATACTGTGCTGCTACTCTCTTCCCAAGCACTGGCAGACAATGTGGCTTCATATCGCTATGCATGCACCTTTACACCAAAGTGCAAAGGTGTGTGTGATGTTAAGTGTAGCTTTTTTACTGCAAGAGGACCCTTCCAGTACAAAAAGACTATCCTCTGACATACTTTAAAACTCTTTGTAAGTGTGCTGAATATACCAGCATATGCAAAGAAGGAAGAGTTTCAAGAAGAAAAACTTTCTTCTGCTTAGGGCCTCATTATGAATTCTGCAGATGGGATGACCAATCCGCTGATCTTCGGAAGGGGAGGTTGCTGCCTAACTCACTACTTCCCCGCCAGGCCCATTATGACTTTCTCGCTGGGCTGACCGGTGGAAACCAAGTTTTCTGGCCGTCAGTCCAATTGAAAAGTGGCAACAGCATTGTCACCGGCTCGTAATCAAGCCAGTGGCAATGCTGCTACCCGCAGCTGGCATCAGCACCTTCACAATGCACAGTGTCTGCACAGCCGACAGCGAGCATTGTTAGGGTGCTGGATAGGGGGCACCTGCACTGCCCATGCCAAGTGCATGGTCAGTGCAGGGGCCTCCTGTGGCCCCCTGCACCTGTTTTCTGCCAGCCTATTCATGGTGGTGAAACCGCCATGAAAAAGCTGGCGGAGAACCAGGTCATAATCAGCAGGGCAGCGATGCATTCAGCACCACCCTGGCTGATTGCGACCTGCACCCACCGTCAATCTGTCCAGCTCACCGATCCCAGAATGACGGCAGTACCCTGGTAGCCTGACCGCAAGGGTCGTAATGTGGAGGTGAGACTGCCACAGCAGCGGCAGTCCTGACCACCACCGCAAGTCTGGTGGTCTAGTGACTGCAAGACTCATAATCAGGCCCTAAGTGCCTACAGCAACAAGTGTATTTTTTGGCTCAAAGTTCTGTTTACAAAAGACTGCACCAAAACAATGAGTGGTAGCATGGAAGCACCCATGTACCATTCATGAAATACCCCCTGAATGCAAAGTAGGGCAAAGTAGCCTCTTTTTGACTATAAAAAGAGAGTATAAGAAAATTCCAAGTCAGTAAAGCAAATGCTTCCTGTTCACATGAAAGTGTGGTAGAAGAACCATGCACAGTTCTGAAATTAGCATTTTCCACCTGATATAACCTATTAGGCTCTGTCATTCACATTTTAGTGGACAAAGCACAGGTTGATACTGTGAGTGTGTGTGTGCTTGGGCATCATTAAAAGTTGAACATCTTACGTACTGGCGACGAACATGTGCTTCAACCTCCAAATAGCAACTTGCATGCCATTTTAAAGATAGAGTTGAGAACTTTGATGTACTAGGATGACTCTGCTGCTGACCATTCTGTCTGCTCCTGATGTCACTCTGTGCCATTAACAGCACAATCAACTGTGTTTTTAAAATGTTAACGTGAAAACTGCTTGGTCATCCAACAAGTTGCTTAGGAGCAACTGGTAGTTCATAAAAACAATGGAAGTAGCTATCCAAAGTGAAGCTCAGCCCAGTACATCATTCAGAGGGTTTATGCAAGTTAAACAACACATTGCTGCTCATTGCAAGACACATAGGCCCATATTTATACATTTTAGTGCAAAACTGCGCTAACGCAGTTTTACACCAAAGAGTTTACAGCCGGCTTGCATCATTCCAAAGCTCCATCCGGGTGCCAAATTTATGGAATGACACCAGCTGCAATAAGCTTGGGCTAGCGTCAGAAAAAATTATGTTAGCCGGGTGGCGGTACGGGTGAAGGGGGTTTTGCAAACAAAATGGCATCAACCAGCCTAGCGTCATTTCCTGACACACAATCATCCATAACACATGACTCCTGTCTTATAAAAGACAGAAGTCATGCTCACCATCCCAGTGGCCAGCACACGGGACCAGTGTCCCCTGGGCATGGCCATTGCACTCCGTGCCATGCAGGGGGCCCTATTTAAAATACTTACCTATACTTACCCTACTTTCCTGGGATGGGGTCCCCCGTCCTCTGGTGTGGGTGGGGGTGTTCTTGGGGCTTGGGGTGGGCACCTGTGGGCCCATTCCATGGTGCTTGGCCATGGAAATGGGTCCACAGATATCTTAACGCCTGGTCTGACCCAGGCATTAAATAATGACGCTAAGCAAGCTTAGTGCCATTATTTAGGCCCGCCTCCCACCTATGCACCATTTATGCACGGGAGGATAAATAAGGTGCTACAGGCTTAGAGACATGTTTTGGACGTGAATCCCTCTCTTGCATCTCATTGATGCAGCGTGGGTTCACGCATCCCAGGAATGACGATAACTCCTATATGTTGATGCCAGATAGTTATAGCGTCAAAATATAAATATAGAGTTAAGTTTGCACCATTTTAGCATCAAACCTTTTGACGCTAAAACGGTGCAAGCAGTATATAAATATGCCCCATGGAGCCTCATTTACGAGGCCCTGGCTGCACATTGCGCCAACCGAGTGAAATTTGTTTTTAATGCTCCGGTGATGCAGTGTGCCAGTACATATTTAAAAGGCCATGCAAAGCCACCTTGCGTGGCTTTTCATGGCCTCGTAAATATAGACTCTTTCACACACAACACTACGTGAAATGGGCGCTCCATGGGTGTTGCTTGGGGGGTTCCTATGTAACACCCATGGAACCCCAAGGAATCATATGCATTCCCAGATTTACAAGTCTGGGAATGCATCTGATTCCTACGCTACCTCAGGGGTTGCATACGAATGATGCAAAGGGGAGAAATATCTTTATTTCTCCCCATTTGTTCCTCTTTCTATGTGTGCTGCGTTCTTCAGGACACATAGAAAGAGGAAAACACCTCCCTTCCTGCCCAAAAACAATCATCCCCCCAACTAAGGCATTATTGCACCATGGTTCAAAGATGCCTGTGTTGGCTCTAGGCAGCAATTTGTGCACCTGCGCAGGGGGAGAGGACAAAAATGTGTCATATCTTGTAGATACAGCACTTATTTGCCCTTTCCCTGTGGAGCAGGGTAGTGCAGCAAGGCACTTGCTGTGCTACCCTGCATCATGGGCCTGGTAAATAAGGCCCTCAGAGTGCAAACCAGCCAAACCAAGGACCCTATTCTAACACACAAATATTGAGTTGGCTTACGAGGCCTGCAACATGACCATTTGTAGCCACTCTCAATGTCTCAAAGAGATTGGACATGTTGTAAGCCTGACTCTATCAGTCACACTATGGGAGTCATAACGAGTTTGGCGGACGGAAAAGGCCGTCCGCCAAACTCCAGCGGTCAGGTTGCGTCAGTGTAGCTGCCTTCCCTCGTGCCCCATTAGGAGTTTCCCACTGGGTCAGCTGGAAACAGCCCACAACATTGACGTCAGCTCATAATTAAGCCAGCAGCAATGCTGCAGTGCATAGGGTGCACCAGCACTGTCTGTTGGGCTGGCCACGTACCCGTCTCTGCCAGCCTTTACATGGCGGTACTACTGCCATGTAAAAACTGGTGGAGAGGGGGTTGTAATCCAAAGGGTGGCTGCCCCTGAGGATTCAGACCGCCAATACCACCAGTCCCTCCTGTGGAGAGAAACTGGTCATGCTAAGTTTTTCCCCAATTTTATTTACTGCAAGTGCTACATTGATATGATTAGTGATGTTATCAAAGATGTCATGAGTGCTGTAATTTGTGGGGTAATTAGCAGTGCATGGCGAGGGCACAAGTTATAGTTACTTTAGGGCACAAGTTATAGTTATTTGAGATAACTGTAACTATAACAGGTGAATTTCTACGGTTATGTACGTTTAAAATGTGAGCCTTACTATAACGTCCCTGTAACCTGTTTTTTTCAGTGAACTTCTATGTTTTTTTGCATTCTATTTCCTAACAATAACATCCCTGTAACCTTTGTTTTTTTCATTGAATTTGTATGTTTTTTTAATTTATAGTCATTTTCATAACTATACGTTAATCCAGCCTCCTCCACGTACAGCCTTTGGCTGTGTGCAGTGATGGTTGGCCACAGAACGTGGCCTTTGGCCAAGCCCGGAGGCCATCCTCCTATAAGCACCCAACCTGGTACCATGCACAACCTTCACCTGTGTGCAGCAGGGGTCGCCTGCAAGGCCTGGCCTGCAGTCAGTTCCTGCGGCCATCCACCAGCCTCTACTTTGCACATGGCCCTTTGGCCGTGCGCAGCAGGAGTTGGCCGCAGCTTTTCTCTCTGGGTGTGAGAATAGGTGTAAGAGGGCGTATCTGGGGTTGAGGTGGCTGTAAGATTCTCTGTTTGGGTGTGAGAGTGCATGCATCAGTGTCTTAGTGGGTGCATCAGTGTCTGCACAGGTCAGTGAGTGGGTGCATGAGGGTGGCATTGTGTCTGTGAGTGGGTGTTTGAGTGTCTGAGTGGGTCTGTGAGCGGGTGCAGGAGTGTGTGAGTGGGTTGTGAGTCAGTACATGAAGGTCTGTGTGGGGCTGTGAGTGGGTGTGCAAGGGTCTGAGTGGGTTTGTGAGTGGGTGCATGAGTGTCTGAGTGGGTCTGTGAATGGCTGCATAAGATTCTGAGTGAGAGAAAGAGATTGAAAGAGAAAGAGAGAGAGAGAGAAAGAGAGAGAGTGAGAGGGAGAGAGATGGATTAAAAAGAGTAAGATCAACTTTCAGTATGAGCCTTAAATATTTGAATAAAAAAATTAAATAAAGGATGGAAATGACCAGGGACACACCTGAATTCAAACCCTCTGCGACCTCCACACTTGAGCTATTTATTATTTTTTCTTCATTTTTTTTTAGCCCTTTATGGGCTATTTGGGACCATGAGGGGAGCGTCAAAGCCTCCCCGTGGTCCCTGACTATTTTTTAATTTTATTTTATACTGTACCCTTTACAGGCTATCTGGGACCACAGGAGGGAGCCTCAATGCCTCCCACCACGGCCCCCTTGCTCCAGCAAGCAGGCAGCTGCATTTAACAGCAGTTCCAGAAGGCTCCATGATGGGGGGCCACGTGCCCCCCTCCAATCTGTATAGCCCCAGGGAAGTGGTGGTTCCCAGGGCTAAGGGGTTCCAAAACAGACCCCCTATGCATTTTCTACTATTTTCCCTAGGGAGATAGTGGTCCCCAGGGCTGAGGGAGGGCAGCAGGGCCCCAGGCACCTTATTGCTTGCCCCCACACCCAATTTCTGCAATGCCCTGGGTGTGATCCCCGGGATTTGGGGTGGGGTGGGGTGCGGCCCCCTCACACAAATATCAATATATCACCCCGGGGAGGTGGTGGTCCCAGAGGCTGTGGGGGAATGGTTGGTGAATTTTTAAATTTGACAGATAATTTATTTTAATTTTTGGCACTGCTGAATTAGTGGTAGTGTTTTCTTCTTTGTTTACTACACCTCCTTTCTTTCATGGCCAAGTGGCAATTTTTTTGTCTGGCCAATGTGTGTGTCTGTTTGCCACAGACCACCATTTTGTCTTTGTTCTCCATGATATGTGGTAGGCTGGCCATTTTGTTTTGTGTAGTCAGTTGCTTTGCTTTTGGTATAGGCCTGCATATGTTATTTATTATCAATGCCTTTGCCCCTAGTGGCCATATGGCTGATGGCCTTTTTTGTAGTCAGTGTACTTTGCTTTTGTCATAGACCTGCATGTGTTCTTTGTCGTCCATGTTTTTGCCCTTGGTGGACCTGTGGCCATTTTGTAGTCTGTGTGCTTTGCTTTTGCTATAGGCCTGTATGTGTTCTTTGTTGTACATGTTTTGCCCTTGGTGATCATGTGGATGACTGCCATTTTGTAGTCAGTGTGCTTTGCTTTTGCCATGGGCCTTCATGTGTACTTTGTTATCCATGTATTTTCCCTTAATGGCCATGTCGCCGGTGGCCATTTTGTACTTGGTGTGATTTGCTTTTGCCATAGGCCTTTATGTGTTCTTTGTTGTATATGTCTTTGCCTTTCGTAGCCACGTGGCCAGCGCCCATGTTGTGTAGCCAGTGAATTCCTTTTCTTCCACTTTTCAAACCCATTTTCTAGGGGAATTGATAGAAGAGTCCTACCTCTTTTTGCTTTTGTTAATTTTTCTTTTTTCCCTGATGCTAATGTGCTGAGTATGATTGTAGTATCTATGTACAGTGTCTTTTAAACATGTTTTCCGTGTTCCTATGTGTCTTCTTGTCTCCCATGGGATTTCTCATTGTCCTTATGAGACACCAGCAATATTTGTTTTCAATTATTTGATTTTCCCTGCACCACCCCCCATCTGCCATAGGCAAACACCATCAATATTTTTTTTAAATGATCCTATTTTCCCCTGACCTGCCCTGCACCCACTGCCTGCCACGGGCCATAGGCACACACAGACAAAAATATTTTTAAGGACTATTCCATTTTATTCTGGCCTGACCTACACCTGCCGCCTGACATAGGTGCACACCAGCTATAAGAAATGATTTTTTAAAGAATCTTTTCACCCCTGCATCCATGCCTTCTACAGGTGTCTCATGGGCCTTAGAGGTGCATAAAGTAAATTTTTCAATCTGTTCATTATTGAAATATTATGTTATTATTGTTTAGATTGGATTCACTAATGTTAATTATTTGTGATGTGACTTCCTTATATTGTGTGTAGATTCAAACTGGAAATGCCACATTTTGCTGATTTGTTTTTTTGCCTGTTTGCTTTTAGGTGCACAAAATACATCATCACACACAGTACAGCCAAATAGAAGGATAGCAATGATGCACATCATCTGAGTGCTCCTCTTCTTCTGCAGCTAAGTGGCAAATGCCAAAGCTAAGACAGAACTTGAAGATGGATCCAAAGAAGCATGTTACTGCCCAAAACGTGGCCAGTGAGCAGAGAAGAAAAAGGTTATTGCCACCACTGGAATGCTGGCCTCCACCTTTTTCAGGAAACGTGGTGTACCTGCTGCACCCTACCTGGCAGCAAAAGACTGTGAGCAGCACTCCCACATCATCAACAGCACCACCCCAACCCAAACCCAAGCCCATGTCTCTCCACAATGCAGCCAGTGCAGTCATGGCTATGAGCACTGAGTCTGAGCTGGGGTTGTCTCATCCGCAAGCTAGTACCCAATTGTCACAGAAAATTGCTGCAGCCAGCAACAATTCTTTCTGGAGTTAAGCCATTTTGCAAATATGCTCAACATTATTCCAAGGTTTAACATCATAAGGGCCTCAATGCTTACAATATGTCAATCATAGCCATTATTATCCCCAGGGTGAGGGTAAATTAGGTCAGTAGTACTCACAATATGTTGATGATAGCCACCAGTAAGGAAAACTAGACCAACAAATGCAAGATGTTGCTCTTCAATCATTGGCTTCACAATCTCCAGCACAAAAAAGAAAGGGTACTCCATAACCTTCTCCAAGTCCCCCGTCTAATGATCTGGACATGGATTGGACCCCGGCCGAGTCCGAGACCCGCCTGAGAGACAAGGGAAAATGAAAGTTCCTGAAAGCCTTAGGATTATGGAAAATGAAAGTTATAAGGACAAGCCAGTGGCTGTCAGTGTGAAGGGTGGCCCAGAGGACACTGAGGTGACCATCTGTTCACCCTGCTCAGAGGAATGTGGTTCCACCACCACCCCCTCTCGCTTCCATATTTGTATGAACCCTAGTGAGATCTGCACCCACCACTACCAGAGTCAAAGTACACCCCACAGAGAGGCAAAGGACACAGTTATCTACTTCCAGTTCTTTAGGCATTGGCAGTTCCATACAAAAAAAATGTTCCTCCCCATTTTAGAACTACTTTATGGTTAGCAAGCAGGAGGATAACATTGCAATATGCTCTTTTTGCCACATGATTGTTTGTAGAGGTAAGCCAGATTAGGACTACTGTACTGGACGCCAAGCATCCCATCTAGGAAAAACATCACACAGTCCGGTGGGAAGAGCACCTTAAAAAAATAACTGCTTGTGATGGTAGTGATGAGAGAAGGAAGCAGCTGAATACGAGGTGATAGAAGAAGAAGGTGGCCATGAGGAAGAAGAGGATGACAACATTATACAAAGAAGCTCTGTCCCCTGTGGTGTGCCAGCATCACCTGCATCTGCAAACTCCAAATGGAACAAGCCCCAGAGGCATACATGTCAACCATATACAGTAATTCGCCCCGAAACAAATTGAGTCTGCTACCTCCTGGTACTATCTGGTAGTCGCCTGTGTCATTAGCACCACAAAATTAAAAATCCATACTACTATTATGGGCATGTTTAGGCAGGAGGGGTTCCATGAATGCAACCACCCAACAGCACATTTGTACAACGGGAAGGTGGCTAAAATGTTAGCACTGGACGGCCTGTCTTTTTCGTTTGTGGAAGGAGTGGGATCTTTAGCATTTATGGTGGCCAACTGCCCTCAAAGGAAAATCCCCAGCCAGATCTGTTTTGCCAGAGGTACTGTTGCAAAGCTCCATCATGATGTGCTTCAATTGGTTAGCCAAGTTATGCAGCAGAGTGCTGTTCACACTATCCAACTGAACAAGGACATGTGGACTAGTTTTTAAGCAATTGATTACATGTGTACCTATGAATACTGGATCTCTTTTGTGGGGGTCAAGCAACAGCTATCTTGAGGTCCCAGCAGAAAGAAAGTTTTAACGGCATTCCGTGGCATGCAACAAAGTAGTTTTTGCCATGGAGAAATCCCATGTAGCTGCAAACATCTTGGAGACTTTAACAGCAAGTTTTTTGAATTGCTTGGATTCAGAAGTCTCAGAATTAGATTTGTTGCCACGGACAATGGCAGCAATATTGTCAAGAACATGGAAGATGATGTATATTTCAGGGTACTGTGTTTGGCACAATATATCAACCTGATTGTGCCGGTAGTCATAGTCAGCAACATACTATCACCTGCCGAAGAATCCGCACACATTTCAGTCATTCTTTTAAAGCCCAGAAGCAGATGAGGATGATTCATTGTGCTAATATAGTATTGGTTAAAGCCCCCATACAGGAGGTGCCAACATATTGGAACTCGGCCTACTACATGTTGCAAAATCTGGAAGTTAGAGGCACTCGCAGAAGTTCTGGTCTACAGCCTTCAAACTCCAGAGACAACAGTGCTGTTTCCTAACAGCCATTACCATCATCACTAGTAACACCAAAAACACCAGTACCAGAGGAATCTGACCCCCTCTGCGATGACTTGGTTTCAAGTGGCAGGGCTTAAGTCAAGTTTAGAGGAGAAGGCAACAGAGGTCGAGCAAGTGGCAGTACCAATCACCATGCAGAGTATGGTCCAAGACTATATGGATGCTGCAAAAGAGGTCTACCTGTATCAAACCCCATTGGTCTATTGATATGGGAAGATGCAACAATGGCCAGAGCTTAGCAGGCTTGCAATAAAGTATCTGGATTGTATGGGTGCCAGTGTGTATTTTGAGGTTGTGTTCAGTGCAGCTGGTGCAAAAGTCACCGTCAGAAAGACCAGTCTCTCACCTCAAAACGTGGAGCGATTGATCATGATTAAAATAAACAAACACTTCATACCTCAAGATGATACTGTTCCTGAAACAGACAAGGAGGAGAATGAGGGTGAGTGGTGAGACCCACGTAAATGAATGATTGAGCGAATGAATGAATATTGAGCGTATATAGTACAGCTGTCACTCTCAAGAGAGCATCCTGATGCTTGAGCTAGAGAGAACCAAATTCCCTGAGAGCCAGATGTATGATCAGGACTAGTGTCTATGAATTAAATAAGTGTGGAGCACAGGCTGTCTGGTGCCTGAAAGAGCCAGGTTATGAGATCTTTTTAAAATATATGTTTGGTTTGGTTAAACTGCAGATGGATGGGTAGCAGATTCCAGATGTTTGATCCCACCACCATAAAAGATTTGTCTCCTCGCGTTTTAAATTTATACAAGGGGGGGCCTCAGCAAGTTTGCATCTGAGGATCTCACTACTATAGATGTCTTGTATCATTGGAACCAGGTTGAAATGTTTTTGGACCTGTCTTGTTAAATGCTTTGAACACAAATAACAGGATCTTGAACATTATTCTTTTCTGGATGGGAAGCCAATGCAATTACCTCAATCGCTTATTGTGAGAGCTGAACTTACGCAAGCTGTAACAAATGCAGGAGTTCATTGCTGTGATTCTAAAAGGTGCATCACATGTGAATACCTTTTACAAACATCATCAGTAACTAGCTCTATTACAAGAAGGACCTATGGAATAAGACAACATTTTACATGTTGCTCAACATGCATTATTTATGTGACTCAGTGCCAATGCTGTAAAAAACAATATGTAGGCCAAACAGTTAATGACCTCCATGCATGATTCAGGAACCACAAATCAGCAATAATTAACAAAAACTTGACCAGCCTGTAGCCAATCATTTAAACCTTGTGAAACATTTACTATCAGATTTTCCCTGTCGAATATGTCTTAAAAGAAGAACTATAGGACATCAAAGAAAACTTCTGGATGTACTATTTCAAGTCACTGCATATATGTGGGTATGTATGTATATGTGGTGTCTGACCTATGTAGCCCCATTTATTCACATGTATGGTATGGACTAGTGTGCACAGAAAGAGCTTCCCCCATCTACTTAACGGACATTAAGACAATGCCTCCTATCTCTTTCTTACTTTTTTAATTTCCTAGCTGGGCTGCCTGCCAATAAAGATCATTACAAATACAAGACTACCATTATCTGCTGCTTCCATAGAAAAAGGGAAGATAAAATAGACAAATGTTCAGTGCACCACATTTGGAACAGGTAACTATGCACCAATGAGTGATATACTGAGTAATTGAAGATTCATGTGGTGACAGGGAGTATATTGTACATAATTTGTAAACTTGATTTGTAATGCTTGGGGCCCAATGGATGATTCTGTCTGAATGATTGCCTTGTTTTCACATTTCACCACAATTATTCACATGACTCACTTCAATTCTTTCCTGTACTTCTTTTTTCAGGTTCCTCAAAGACCAGTCAATTTAGGTAACAAAACTACACAAAATGTTCAAATTCTTTTGCTCTTCTTGTTCATTAAAACTACAGTTCTGTCTCATCCTGGTTGGGAGGTGACTCAGTATTGGGACAGTCTCAGGACTACAACAACAGCCAGAAGAAGGAAGTTACAAACACTATCTATAGAAAACAAGCAAAATGACTCAAAGAGATCTACTCCTGTGGATTGGAGAGAGGTGTGTTGATTTGGGAAATTCAGAGTAGTGTCGAACAAACTCTAATTAACTGTTTGTGGTCTGGAGGGGCTGTCACCGGACACATATCTCATGATGGACTCACACAATTGACATTTGTGCATTTGCTCAGCCAGGTACATGCAACTTCTTGTCAGCTTATAGCCTGCCCTCTTGATCGTCATCCACCATGAAGCTTACCTTCTCCTTGACTCTACAGTATTGACATGTATTTTTTTGCATTCCACATGCCTTCACTTCTTCTGCTTGAAAGGTTCAGCTCCGCATGCAAGACCAAAAAGAAGAATGCAGATGAACCATGCATTTTGGTGTTTATATATACTGTATCATTTTTCTTTTCTAAACAATAATATTTTGTAGAACTGTGTGAGTCCTTCTTATTTTGTCTGTTTTCAACCTGAGGTAACATAAGATAACTTGGGACTCTGAAGCTGAAGTACTGTTTGCAACACATTTGGTAACTGAACTGTGTCATTCCTTCCACAAAAGATGTGATGATGTGCCACTCATCATAGTGCAGAGTTTTACTTAGAACAATGTCTGTCTCAAGTACTATTAGTGTACACTATGGCCTGATCACAAGGTAAAGTTACACTTTTGCTATAAATTTATTGTTGCAGTGGAACCACCAGCCAGTAAATTTATGAGTAGTAACTAACCAGTAGTAAAAGTAACTCATGTTAAAATGATGGGAGTTCCTTCCCTGTCACCGGTAGTTGGCTCCCCACCCCCAGCAAACATGTGACAACCCCTAACCTCCTCTATCCAAACACCCATCCCCACCCCACCCAGATTCAAACACCCCCACCCCTTCCGACACAAGCATTCACACCCCCACGGCCCTAAATGCACACACATGCAGACACGCACCCACCACACACCTGCCCCCCCCCAACCTTACATGTATTCACTCATTCACTGGCATTCACGCATTCGTCCAGACATGCTCACACACATTCTTACACACAGGCACACTGACATGCAGACGCACTCACGTCACCATTCTTACACACATTCACCCACACCCATACAACCACACATACAACACAACACACACAGATGCATTCACCCATGCACTCACACACTCAGACACACACACTACACCCCCTGCCCTTCTACTCCCCTCCCCTGTCGGAAGCCTGACTTACCTTGGAGGAGGAGGTCTTCCAGCAGAGAACGGGAAGGGCCGCTGCTACCGGCAGCAGCGCACTGCCAGCAGAACACAGCCAGGTCATATTTCAGCTCAAAATACAGCTGGCGGCGTTCTACTGGTGGGGAGGTGCTGGTGGCAGCAGCGCCAGCTCACCACCGTCTGCCAGTATGAACACTGCCGGATTTCTGCCCTTATTGTGGCAGAGCTCATAATCTGGTGTATGGATGGTCACCGCCGTGGTGGTATGCTGGAGGCCATCTCTGCGGCTGTAGGTGGTACTTACCACCAAAGTCATAATCAGCACCTTTGTGTGTTATGATTTACCTCTCATTAATGATTAAGGTATATATGCTGTATCATTAATAGTATACTTGACTATAGTATATGTGCAACATTAATTGAGACATGCTGGTGGTCTGCTACTCTGCAGCATGATTTTTGGAGCGGCTGCAATGGCATGATCATTTATTATTAACTTATTATAAATAATTCCAATGGTCCTGCTCTTCTCTGACTGCCTCTTCAACTCTTCCCTGACTCCAAACTTAGAGACAAATTGGATATTCTGATGTGTAGCGGAAATCATGTCCACTGTAATTAGACACAGATTATATGCGAGGCACTGCAGTTCAACGAACTGGATATCTGATTTTCTGGCATGTTTGTCACAGAGTATCTCACCCACCAAATCTTAAAATTAGGGGTCATTACGAGTTTGTCCACTGCAGTGGCGGCCACTAAATGACCGCCATGTTGTCAGTGATCTGACTGCCGTTTTAAGAGTCACACAGCTAAGTCTGCCAAAAGACAGCCAAAATTCCGGAACCGCCACGACACTGGAGGACGGAAAAGAGGCGGTCCCACTACTAGCACCACCAGCCCAACAAAAATCATCCAATTACTGTATATTACGATCCACAAATAACAAGAGCGGTTCTTTCATGCCGGATAACCATCAGCGGTGCGAACCATGGCGGTCTGAACTCACATCAGTCAGAACACTACACCAGATTGGATAGTCTGGATACCCCACACCTGACACACATTCACACAACCGACACACCTACACAATGCACTATATAACATACCCCTACACAACCCACAATGCTTTGCAACCAGAATGCCACACACAGCCACAGACAAGCAACATTTTAGAGAGATACAAAAAGCAAGAATAAGCACCCATACACATTTCACTACACACACATCACACACCTGCACAACATACACAAAACAAAATTTACAACCACACACAATACAAACCAACCGTCACCTACTAACATCACAGCACCCACACCTCATCACTAACATTTTTTCATCCTTTTTTCACTACGTCACTGTCTTTACCACCATTACCATGTCCCCACAAAAACATCCATGTACACTGATGATGTCTTGAGGATCATGGTGAACAGAATTGTCAGGGTAGAACCATACCTATTCAGAGCACAGGTCCAGCAAACATCAATAGCCAGGAAAATTGAGTTGTGGCAAAGAATAGTCAACAGTGGGAATTCTGTAGGCAGTTACCCAAGCACAAGAGCAGACATCAGAAAGAGGTGGAACAACCTCAGGGGGAAAGTATGTTCCATGGCATCCATTCTATCCCACTGCCCTGACAGTATGGGCATATAACTCACACACCACAAATCTCATGCTAAACTCTACCTGGTTTAATCTATGTCCACTTCTCATGTAGTCCCATTTGCCTGTGACACTGTCTGGTATTGCAAAATAAGGATGAGCCAAGCAGCCAATTTGCAAATGTGTGATTGACAAAGATAAGGCATAGGCCAGAGTGGAACACATATATCACATTGCCAATTCATAAGTATTAATGTAACTTTGATTGGGCATTTTCAAAACAACAGACTATATACATAACAGTTCTGTACACAACTCCAAATCATGGGCTTTGGAGCAACTTAAGACCTCACTGAAGATGGTAAAAAGAACATTACATGGCATGCAAAACCTCAATAATACCCCATGGAATCTCTATTGTAACATCATATCGCATATCTTGAGTCAGTTGAAGTAGTGTTTAATGAGATTTTTACTGATGTCTCCAGCTTCATCCTCATCATGCTCATCTTCACTTGGCAAATCTGCATTTCCACCGACAGGATCTGCTGGCTCCCCCTCATCTGGGATGAATGCTATCTGATGTCTCAGGGCAAGGTTGTGGAGCATGCAGCAGACAACAATTCTTGTAGGGTGAGTAGAGGAGGGCTCCTCCAGACTTGGCTATGATGCAAAATCTTGCCTTCAGGAGCCCAAATGTCCACTCCATCACACACCTTGTCCTTCCATGGGCCTCACTGAAGTGGACTTCCCCTGGTGTGGTAGGGTACCTCACTGGAATCAATAACCAAGGACAGTTTGGGTAGCCAGAGTCCCCTGTAAGGTATAGTTACACCAATGCAAACTTTAATCTTGGACATCCACATATATGTTGGCAGGAAAAAAGGTACAGACACACAAGACATATATGACTTACCAACTAGCCAGGCCCTCTCTGTGTATAGTTGTGTCATCAGCAGTTTGATATTGCTGTTCCGTATGATGAAGGAACCATGAACTGACGGAGGATACTTTGCAGAAACTTTGAAATGTAGAGTTCACCCAAAGAGACCACTTGGATGTTTATGGAGTGGAAGTTTTTCCTGTTCCTATATACCTGTTCATTAGCACTTGGGGTAAGCAAGGCTAAATGGGTGCCATCTATAGCTCCAGCTACATGTGGAATGTGTCCCAAAACATAGAAATCTGCCTTCACATGGTCCAAAGCCTCACGTTAGGGAACTCTGATGTAGCTGTCCAGGTGTTTTAACAATGTAGACAGTACAGCCTTCAAATCCAGACTGAATATGGGCTGAGACGTCGCTGCAGTTAGGGGCACTGTATTCAGAAAGGACTCAGTGGCCCAGAAGTGCAGCACTGACATGACTTAAACAATGGGAGGTATGCTATTGAGTTAGCGAATGGCAGGCATAAGATCTGTCTCCAACTGACGATAAAGATCCATAATTGTATGCCTATCCAGGCGATATATTTAGATAACATGTATGCAGGTCTGCTAGTGGACAGTACTCTGGAGGCTGTCTTACTCTCCTCAGGCCAGGGTAAATTTGTGGAACAACACCCGAATGTATGTAAATGTCTTAATCTATACATCATAGGTATGATCACAGCAAGGTCACACATATATTTAAATCATGTAAGGTGAAACAGTGAATATGTGGTATTCAGCATATAGCTAAGCAAAATATGAGTGTTTACTGTATTCAGATCCCCTAAACCCTTGCATATTCTTTACATGGAGGTACATGTCACTGACAGTAAAATTTACATCAATCTAGTTGACATGTAACACATATTTGTTGCACCTGTACCATGTTCAGAGTGTCATTGGTAAGGTGACATCACTGTTTCATGTACATAACCCAAAATACCTCATTTTCACATCCTCTACTGATGACTTACACATTGATACTTGTAAACATAAAGCCAGCGCTTAACACATTATTGTAGATCTGAGTTTTTATTAAATGACGCACCTTTCATTACTTCAACGTACATATATAAGAACTAAAATGGCAGCTGCCTCACCCACTGTACTGTACATCAGGAAGTGACCTGACTCTGCCGGCGGATGTTGTCATGGCGGTAGGCGGTTACAAGAGTGGTGGACATTGCCATTGGAACACATTGCTGCCTTTGGCAGTCGTGGGCCAATGGCGACGTCTGTCGGCAGTGACGGTCCTGTATGTGGCAGACGTGACTGCCATCTTCTGCAGAATCCCTCACTTGACTCCTGACACTGCGGCCAGCAAGACCTCCATGACCTGAGCTGGTGTGTACTGCCTCTGGGAGCAATAATGCCATGTCCTGCAGGTGATAGGGCCCCTGCCTTCTCTCCAGAAGAGCTGGGCAAGCTTGTGGAGGAGGTCATACCACTGTATGGACAGCTATGTGGTGCACCAGAGGAGCAGGTGAGTCCAATGTAATACCAATGGGTGAAAGGTAGAGTGTATGATGATGTAGATGAAATGTGCAGGAATTAAGAATTGAGCTATTATGTGTGGGCAGATGGACATATGCACATATGCACAGAAAGACTATTGCCCCTGATACATAGTAGCTAGTGTTTGATGTATGTATCCTGATCCACAAATATAAATTACAGCATTAACATTAATGGTGGTTTGACAAATAGTTGTTGAGATGTACTATTTTAAGGACATTCTTGTTGTCTGGTCATAAGTTTCGACCCAACACCTGGTACTGGTTATTCATGCTGTATGGCAGACTCCACTTCACACATGGTCTGACTGCAGATGGTAATTTGAAAAAGAGATTGAAGTGTGAGGAAGGGTATGTTTGGCTCATTGCACTAATGTAGGTTTTCACCCTACTTGTTTTGGGATGGAACATGTGGAGATGCATTTCTCCTTTTCCCTGTGTCATCTATGCAGGTCAACGCCCACCAGAAAAAGGGGATCGGCGTACCATCGCCAAGAAACTGTGGACCCTGTGGGTCCCCAACCGGCGGAGCACCCACTGTAGGAAGTGGTGGGAGGATCTGAGACGCTGGGCCCGGAAGACCACAGAGGCCCAGTTGAGGATGTCCTGCGAAGGAGGAAGGGGTGCCGGGTGGACCGTGACCCCTCTAATGGGCCGCATATTGGCGGTGGCCTACCCTGAGTTGGATGGGCATTTGAGGGCAGCACAGCAGCCACAAGGGGGTAAGTACTGACTAAATTCATTTACATCTCTCTGCCAGGTCAGTGTATGATGTGAAAGAATCTAAGCTGTGACAATGTGGTAAGTGCAAAAGGTAAAGGATCTCCTAGGAGCACCTATATGTACAGTCCTCAACATTGGTACACAGGTGTGCACATGGTATTGTGTATAGGGACATATTACCTATGTTATACCTTCTGTACAAAAGCATATGATGCACATGTGACTGTCATATATTTACACTATACTGCTCTATATATCCTGCTAGTTTATCCTGGCCTCCTACAGATCCATACTCCCAATATCCTAATGGTACGTTTTCCTTGTCTTTGCCCTCTCTCCATTCCAATGTCCTTTGATCCATCTCTATGTGCAAAATAGAGCTGGACAAGTTAAAAGCAGTCCTACTATTCCTGAGATTTAAAATGAGAGTCAAAGTATTGTGAGGCTGTGATCCCAATCTGACATTTCACATGCCACACTTGCTACTCTTCCTCAGACCTGTTAGGAGGTGTCCCCATTGGTAAGTGAGGACCATACATTAGCACCTACAATGTTTCATCACAATGGACATCCTACATGTTGGAGACCATGGTTATAACTAGACTCCTAGTGCAACTCACATCATTGATATAAGAGCTCAGAATATTAGTACCATGTTCATGTTCTTTGGATGGTAAGTGGCTACACAGCAGTTTCCTAATTCAGTGTGCTGTGGGCATGCTAAATAGGCCAATACATCTTATTAATATGTACATTCTACATTGGTTGTTGCCAACATCATGTATACATTGTAAGGTTCTGCCATATATCAACACTGTGATGCAACGTGAGCATACTAACTTTTGCTATTGTCGATATGTTTTGAAGGCTTTGTGTATGCAATTCTATTGTCTGCACTGACTTAATTGTGTTGCAGGTGTGGTAGTTTGTAGTGTGCTGCTCTTGTGTGGGCTACGTGTACTATTGTCATGCCTGGGTGCTGGGACTCGAGAGCAGAATGTTGGTAAGAGTTGGTAGTGGTTGGGAGGTGGAAAGAGGCCACTGTGTGAACCGAGAAATGGACGACGGTCATATGCGACAATAAACACATTTAAAACAACCTCCTTGAGTTAAGTTTTCACTACATAGTTCACATTCACATGTTGATGGAATGGTATGTATAGTCAGTCATTTAGCTTGCCTCAAGGTGTATGTCTCTATCATGGTAACCTCAGAATTGGTTTGTGGCATTGAAATTTTCCTATACAGATGTAAGGTCACTCATGTCTGATGTGTGGATAGTGATGTTGCCACTTAAATAATGGGCTATTGATGTTGCCACTCATCATGATTAGTTGAACTGTATGTGGCTTTTGTGCACATGACAGGTGTCCATTGTATTTAAGGTGTCGGTATGCTACCTGTGGTTGTCTGTGGGTAAATCATTTGGGCTAAGTAGGCCCCTATAAGTGTACATGACTTTGTTTTCAGGTGGAGAATGACTAAGATGAGTAGGTCCACAAAGTCTGTATAATCCTTTTCTACAACACTATTGGTACATGTGTTGGTGACATGGATTTAGGCTGTATCATACTCCAAATTTGGATATGCCAAATAGAGTAGGTACATGTGAACAATTTTCAACTGTGAAGGTTGTAAACACTGTGACATGAAATGTTTTTGGTTTGTATGCAACATGCTCTCTTGTGTTTAACATATGATGAGGTTCCTTTCCTGGAACATGACATCAGGTCATATTATGAGTATGTGTAGAT
This sequence comes from Pleurodeles waltl, assembly GCF_031143425.1. Classification (NCBI taxonomy): domain Eukaryota; kingdom Metazoa; phylum Chordata; class Amphibia; order Caudata; family Salamandridae; genus Pleurodeles; species Pleurodeles waltl. The sequence goes on along the minus strand of NC_090444.1, from coordinate 142,373,910 downwards.
TTGGTGTCTTTGTTATATGGAAATCAATGTTACCACTATTTCCCATAGCTTGGTTGTTGTTTTACAGTGTTGCTGTGGATAGGGACCCAAAATCATGTTGCCAAGTCAGCTTGTGATGGAATGGTTAGTGTGTTAGCCGTACTGATAGGATGATATTGTTGTTGTGAGATATGTGGCTTATGTGGTGTGTGACATAGTTGTAATTTGGGGGGGTGGATTCTATGTTGTTGTGACATGATGTTGGCACCAACCTGGTTCTACCTGGGGGTGTAGTACACCTAGATGTAATGTTAATGATGTGTATATTATGATGTAAGTGTATGAAAAGAATGTGATGACGCTACCTCTCTCTCTGTTTTCCAGCATCGGCAGGTGAAGGAGATGGGGCACAGCCGAGTGGGGAAGCTGCTGGCCATGGGAACCCAAGTCATGATACCACCGACACCGAGGGACCCAGTGGCAATGAGGGCGAGGGGAGTGCCGTAGGGGAGACAGGATCCACAACATAATCTTCGGAATCCTCCTTCAGTGGACACTCCCTGGCAGTGGCAGACCCATCTGGGACCACCCCAGCACCATCCCTGTCTAGTAGCCCCCCTTTCTATCACCGCCCTCCCTGTAGCTCCTCAACCAGTTGGCCATGTCTGCTCACCCAAGAGGGTGGGCATCTCTTTTGCCGCAGGCACCTCTCTCCCAGCCCCCTTTAGCCCTTCTGTCCTCATTGAGGAGGCTATTGACCTCCTGAGGTCCATCTCTGTGGGTCATTCGACCATTGTTAATGCCATCCAAGGACTGGCAATTCAAATCCAACAAAGTAATGCATTCTGGTGGGCATTCACAGTGCACTGGCTGACCTACAGAGATGGGTGGCCTCCACACTGACAGCAGCAGTCACCCTTTGTATACCACCCCCTCCACCTTCCTCTTCCCACTACCAAACCCCTTTCCCAGACTCAGCCAAAGCACACAAACAGGCAGGCATGCATCAACCTCAACATCCAAAGCTAGCTCAGACAAAAATAAGCACCACAAGACACACCACCGGCATGCACACAAGCAATATTAAGATGCACACACAACAAAGGTCACAACCTGCCCTTACCCCCCCAGCATCACAGACAGCACACCTGACACACCTGTAGACACCACACCAACATTCACAGATCCAGCCACTTCACCTATCCAACCCACAGGCAGCATCACAGCAGACCCTCAGACATCCACCCACGCAGACACCACAACCACTGACAATCCTACATGCAGCATATCCAACATACCTGCAGTCACCACCCCAACAGTCACAGCATCCCCCAGCACCTACACCCCCTTATCCCAAGACACATAAACACCCTCACTCACCTACCCCACACCCACCACCCATAAGCTTACCTTCCACAAACATACACCCAAGACATCCACATCAATACCTCAGACAACCATTCCCTCTCCCGCCACACACAGACCCTTTTGCTATGACTGTCCCCGTGTGTGTAAGAAATCTTTCCTTTCGGAGTTTGCCCTTTTCCCTACTCCTCTCCCTCCCTGTGAGACCCCTAAAGGTTCAGTTTCCCTCCTCAAGTCTGTCCCTTTTACCTCCAAGATCTCCTCTACCCTCCTGCAAGTACCCATACCCCTCCCCCACCAAGAAGTCTACCCCTCCCAAGAAAACCCAACCCAACCCTCCCCTAAGCCTAAACCTAAACCACTCCTGTCAAGCCAAATCCCAAAGGCCCCGCTGCCAAGCCTAAGCCCAACCACCCCCTTCAACAACCCCCCAGATAATCCCTGAGGTGCCTGCCTGCCCCCTTGATGCCCCTACCTGTGGAGGTTACGTGGCAGTCAGGAGTCAAGTTCGGGGCACCCATATGTACATTGTGTGCACAAAAATGTACTCCTATGGACTAGCCTGTGGCCTTTGACTTTTACATTGTTTATTTCTAAATATAATCTAACCAACCAGTTATTGGTTTTGAGGTTAAATCTTTGTCCTCCATTTTGTTTCCTAGGGTAGAGTTATTCCTGGCTAACACTGGTTGTGTGTCAGTATTTGTATGCACGTGGTGCTTGTGCTACCTGTATTTTTTGGAGAGTATGTGAGGTTGTGTGCAGTGCTTTTGTCCCCTAGTGATAGGGTGTGTGTTATGTGATGGGCATGTGTATGTTGGAAACATGTGGTTGCCATGGTATTGGGTGGTGTTTGTGTTGACATGTGTTTGTTGCTGTGTTGTGTGGCTTTGTGTGCTTTGACTGTGTGCATCTGCATGTTTTGCGCATGGTATGATAGATACGATGTGCTGTGTGTGTGATGTGTATGTTGATTGGTAAGTTGTATGGTTGTGTGATTGTGTGTGTTCATTTCCTGTTTGATGTACATTGTGTTGTATGTGTCATGTATCCCTGGGTAGAGTCTATTGTGAGTGCTTGCCTATGTATTGATTATGGTGCGGTTGTGGTGTTGTTGTGAGGTGTTGTGATATTGTGTGGTATTGTGTGTGACTGGGCCTGTGCTTAAGTGTGTGTTTTTTACGTGTGTGTGTAGTGGCCGTAGTCCGTGTACTGTGTACGTGTGGGTGTGTGTACCACCTCCACAGTGGTGGTGCCGGCAGAGCTTTGGCTTTATTCTGTTGGGAATACCGCCATAGTCATAATTTGGCGGTCTTCTCTGCCAGCCTCTTGGCAGTACAACAGCCACTGCCAACATGGTGGTCCTGAGACTGCCAAACTAGTAATAAGGCCCATAGTCCAATTCTACATCCTGGCTGAACTAGGTAGAAGTTTAGCTATGGAATGGTTGGGAGTCACTGATCATGTGCTACAATTTTGGTTAGTCATACTGGTTGATGACTTGATGGAAAGAAAAATTGGAACAGGTGTTAATCTGTCATGGAAGCAATGAAATATAAGTCACTTGTGCAGCACAATGAGGTACATGTCGAGATTGAATTTACATTTTTGTGTGTGCTATGACAGAAGAAAATAATTATGAAGTGAAGTACTAGTAAGTGACTAAGGGCCAGATGTACTAAAACATTTTTCCATAGACACAGAATGGGTAAAACCCTTTGATACATCTGGACCTAAGTGGGCACTGGGAACACACCATGTGTTCAATTTGTGTGCATTGCAAACTTCATAATGCTGCTCTGTTAACTGAAGAAGAATCACATTTCACAACCTACATTGCCGAATAAAAAATAAAATCATGCTGCAGTTTAAAGGTAGTGAAATGCCATGGGCAAGGAAGTGATGGGTGGGATATCTGACTCACTTAACAAATAGAGGGACATATTTATGAAACGTGGCGCAGCACAGAGTGCAGCGACATTTTTCTTGTGCTCCTTAGCGCCCCCCTGACGCCCCATGGCGGTAGTTAGGGTGACTAGCATCATACTTTGTGACGCTAGTCTGGCACTTTGCAGGACTAGCATCACAAATCTTAACGCTAATCCTGCAAAGCACCCAGAGGCCCATTGTAATAAATAGGAGCCTCTTTTTAATGCCTGCACTTAGCAGGCATTAAAAAATGTAGATACAAATGGTGCAAAGGAATCTCATAGATTCCTTTGCACCATTTTTACTCCCCTCCCAGCGCTGGAACGCCCCCCTTGCATGCAATATACCTGGTGCAGGCATAATGTGGCGCAAGGGGTTACAAAGTGGCACAATGCAAGCATTGCTCCACATTGTAAATATGGTGCATGGGAAATGCCACCTTAATGCCACATTTGCATCTAAATAAGCTGCAAACGTGGCGCAAGATGACATTAGGGTCTCATAAATATGCCCCACAGTATTGACAAAAGGAAAGCACTATTTGTCCCTGCCACCGCTGGGAGTGCTCTCCCTCCAACCATCTTTGTGTCCTCGTTTCTGGCTGGCTCCTGGGACTGGCTGCAGCACTGGTGGTTTGTGTGCCTAAAAACCCCCACAATGCACCCATTTTATATATCAGATTTGCCACTTAAGTAACTATTTTGAACAATGTACAACAGCAATACCTCAATGCACTTTAGTTAGCTATCTATCAGTATCTTCTATCAAAACTATCAAAACTATAATTTTGGAGATGTATTGGTTGAAAACATTAAAAAAGCCAGGTAGTCAAATCAACCAAAACCTTCTTTTCCTAATGGATGGATAAGGCTACTACAAGATGAGAGGAAAAAACAATCAAGGGGTGGAAGGAAATGGTCAAGGAAAGAAATATGGTATTAGTAGGTACTGGGATCTCATTACTGAAAATGCTGCATGATCCTGACAACTGCTAGTATACTGTATTAGTAAGACATTTCTCTGTCCCTGTACTTTTTGACTGTTTGATCAAGAAAGCGGTCTCGGCCAAAAGGTTTGGTGAATAGTTTATTTGGGCCGGCAATCCTCTTCAAGTTATCAAGAATGTGTTAACAGTAGTGAACAAGACATATGAAAGAGGGGCGAGGGAAAGCTTACTAAAAAACAGAGCAGAAGAAAGCTGGGGACAGAAAAAAGTCAGCTGCAGAAACAGGAACTATAGAGAACACAAAGGCGGTCATTACAACATTGGTGGTAAAAGCCGCATATCGCCGTGCAGAAGACCGCCAACACACCGCCGCGGCCACGGAAAACCGCAACAGCCATTATGACCCACAGCACGGAATCTGCCAAAATTCAGACACCCACACAAGTCCGCCACACCAAAGGTCAGTGATAAACTGGCGAAAACAAAACCTCCACCGTCACAGCAAGAGAAATACGCCCACACTATCAAGACACACGAATCCACACGGCGGTCTTTCAACCGCAGTATTCCATTGGCGGTACACACCGCTGTGCTCAAAATACACACACATATACAAAACACATCCACATTGGACAATTACAAATACACACACCTGATACACATACACACACCACTCCCACACACCCAATACAATATATAACATACACCCACATCACCCACAAACCGCTACGACCAAAAATCATGAACGAAGGCCAGAGAGAGACACCACCATCAACAATACTAACATCCACAGGCACACAACACCATCACCCACATAACTTCCACGCACCTCACACTACACACCACTAAATATCAGCACACTTATCACCCCACACACCACCCCACACATCACCTACACCACCCCATGGCACGGCAAAGACACCCCAGGTTCTCTGAGGAGGAGCTCAGGGTCATGGTGGAGGAAATCGTCCGGGTAGAGCCACAGCTATTCGGATCACAGGTGCAGCACACCTCAATTGCAAGGAAGATGGAACTATGGCGAAGAATAGTGGACAGGGTCAACGCAGTGGGACAGCACCCAAGAAATCGGGAAGACATCAGGAAGAGGTGGAACGACCTACGGGGGAAGGTGCGTTCCGTGGTCTCAAGACACCACCTGGCGGTTCAGCGGACTGGCGGCGGACCCCCACCTCCTCCCCCACAACTAACAACATGGGAGGAGCAGGTCTTGGTGATTCTGCATCCTGAGGGCGTTGCAGGAGTAGGTGGAGGAATGGACTCTGGTAAGTCAACTCTCAACTATTACATCCCCCACCCTACCTGCATGCCAGGCACATACCCCCAACCTCACCCTCACCCCCATCACTCTAACTCCTCACAAATGTCCCAACATCACAAACCACAAATCCTAACCCCAAGCCCTGCATGCAACAACAAAGCATGGACACCCATCACTAAAGCATGCCCACTGCACATACCCATACACCCCCCTAAACCATCATCACACAAGGTCCCACACAGGAATGCAAGCACTGGGGTACACGGTCACCCACCCATTGCACACCATTCCACACACAGATGCAATAAACATCCTTTTATACCCCTGCAGGACCCCTACCCAACGTCACCGGACAGCAGGGTCCACACATGTCCACACCACCAACCGAAGAGGCCCACAGTGATGACAGCACCTCTGTCCAACTGGATCTAGATGACCAGCTCAGACCATCGGGGACCTCGGGACAGTTGGTTCCCCACACCCAGTCACAGGCCACCACAGAGCTTCCCCCCTCTGGAAACACCAGCACAGCACCCTCCCAGCGGGCCCATACCTCCATCCCCAGGACACGTCAGTCAGCAGTGTGTCCACCACTACAGGGAACCTAGGCTAACCCACCACCCCAACAACAACAGGGACCTGGGGGCAGTGGTAGTGGGCACACGGTCCAGGGGACGGAGGCCCAGGAACACAGGGGAACTGGGAGGGCTGCTGTGCGAAAGGGGGCAGACAGGCTCAGGGAACCCACTCTCCACGAGGCACTCTCCTCCATCATGGGAGCCTACCACCACTCCCAGGAGATGATGGCAACGGTACTGGCCAAGTTTCAGGAGACCCAGCGCCTGCAGGAAGACAGTATATGGGTTTCAGGGAGGAACTCGGAACCATCAATTCCACCATGGGCACCATCGTAGGGGTGCTGAAGGAAGTACTCAACACCAGGAGGGACACTGTGGCACTACAAGGGGCCCCTGACACTAGCCTGGACGATGAAGTGCCCACCACCTCTGCTGGCGCTAGTGGACAGGAGGCACCGCCACAGGACCACCACACCAGCAGCCCACACCCTGCAGAGGCAGAACCACCTCGCAAACGGTCCCTGAGATCCAGGAACAAGCCAGAGAACGATGCCAAGACCCCCGCCAAGAAATGAGACCACCCTGATTGTCGTCCTACTATCCCACTTTGTCACCCTGTCCATCCTTAAACTGCCCCAGCTCCACTTCCTATGACCATTTGGGCAATGCACCTGTGAGACTAATAGACTGGACTCTGCCATGGACATTCCTCCACCATCACCCCTCACCATTTTGCTGCCCCATCCAATTTTGAGCACTAAAATAAACACCCTTAAAGCATAAATCTGGAGTCAGTCTGTGATTTTGGAATACTGTATTAGCAATTACTGTGGCAAAAAGCTCTTTCATTTGTAATGTCAACATACCTATGTCACACAGCTCTAGTCCATGAGGAATCAAAGCAGATGTCACACTGTGGGACCAAGATCTGTGAAATCGTAAGGGAAAGTGACAACTCAGTGACCATACACTGGGTGAAAACGACAGACAGTAGAGAGGTAGTAGCATTTAAGTACATGTAGTAGGCAGGTCTGTATTCTTACCTGTGTTTCACTGGAAATATTGCTGGATCACTGAGTCCCTGTTGTCCATGACTTCTTCCTCTGCTTCCTTGTCTTCACTGTCCACAGGCTCCACAGCTGCAACAACACCGCCATCTGGACCATCCTCCTGCAGAAAAGGCACCTGTCGTCGCAAAGCCAAGTTGTGAAGCATACAACAGGCCACGATGATCTGGCACACCTTCTTTGGTGAGTAGAATAGGGATCCACCTGTCATATGGAGGCACCTGAACCTGGCCTTCAGAAGGCTGAAGGTCCGCTCGATCACCCTCCTAGTTCGCCCATGGGCCTCATTGTAGCGTTCCTCTGCCCTTGTCCTGGAATTCCTCAATGGGGTCAGTAGCCATGACAGGTTGGGGTAACCAGAGCCACCTGCAAATGGCGAGGGACAACTGTTAGACACACACTAACCTGGAGGGATATCCCCAGACCCAGACAACCATTCCCACTGAGTTGCTTCCAGGTGCTCACCTAATAGCCACACACGGTGACTCTGGAGTTGACCCATCACATAAGGGATGCTGCTATTCCGCAGGATGTAGGCGTCATGCACTGAGCCAGTGAACTTGGCATTCACATGGGAGATGTACTGGTCGGCCAAACATACCATCTGTACATTCATCGAATGATAACTCTTCCGGTTTCTGTACACCTGTTCACTCCTGTGGGGGGGTACCAAAGCCACATGGGTCCCATCAATGGCACCTATGATGTTGGAGATATGTCCCAGGGCATAGAAATCACCTTTCACTGTAGACAAATCCTCCACCTGAGGGAAAACGATGTAGCTGCGCATGTGTTTCAGCAGGGCAGACAACATTCTGGACAACACGTTTGAGAACATTGGCTGGGACATCCCTGATGCTATGGCCACTGTTGTTTGAAATGACCCACTTGCAAGGAAATGGAGCACTGACAGCACCTGCACTTGAGGGGGGATTCCTGTGGGATGGCGGATAGCTGACATCAGGTCTGGCTCCAACTGGGTACATAGTTCCTGGATAGTGGCACGGTCAAGCCTTTATGTGATGATCACATGTCTTTCCTCCATTGTCGACAGGTCCACCAACGGTCAGTACACCGGAGGATGCCGCCATCTCCTCACATGTCCCAGCAGACGGTGCCTATGAAGGACAACAGCGAGCACAGAGTCAAACAACTCAGAGGTACGTACCCACAGCTTACACAGAACACCAATCATAATCTACAAAGTGGCCTGTATGTGTGTTGAGTCTAGGCCTAGGTATGTGTGACACAGTTGAAAATGAAGCCATGTGGGCCCCTGAAATGGCTGCTGCCTGACCTGTAAACTGGGACAATGGGATGTGAGGTAACTGCGCTGGCGTTGTACACCGTCGCGGTAGGCGGTCGAAGACCGCGGCGCAATGCTGCATTGGTTAACATTGGACCCTATGGGTCCCAGGAGCCAATGACGATGTACGCCGGCAGTGACAGTACGCACCGCCGCGGACATGACCGTCATTTTCTATCTGTTCAATCACTCGATACCTGATCTTCGACAGGAGAGGAACTACACTGCAAGTGCTGCTGTGACCTCGGTTTGAAAGAGACAATGGCTCGAGTGTCTGGGGAAAGGGCCCCTGCCTTCACATTGGAGGAGTTGGAGAAACTCGTGGATGGGGTCCTCCCCCAGTGCACGCTACTCTACGATCCTCCAGACAAACAGGTAAGTACACTGGGAGCATGCTGTATGGGCTATACCTGTGTGGAGAGGGGTGGATGTAAGGAGGAAGGGGGGAGAGTGCGGCGTGCATGAAACGACAGTGAGTGCGTGTGCCACATGGCAAGGGTAGGGATGGGGGCCAATCACTTTGACAGTGCAGTTGGTAATAAGTTTCTCTTCCCCCTGTACAACTCATTTAGGTCAGCTCCCACCAGAAAAAATATATTTGGCGTGCCATCGCCAAGGACGTCCGGACCCTGGGGGTCTACCACAGACAGAGCACCCACTGCCGGAAAAGATGGGAGGACATTCGCAGCTGGAACAAGAAGACGGCGAAGGCTCAGATGGTGATGGCCTCCCAACGTGGGAGGGGTGCCCGTCGCACCATGACCCCCCTGATGTTCAGGATCCTGGCGGTGGCGGTGGCGGTGGCGGACCCAGAGTTGGATGGGTGCTTGAGGGCATCACAGCAGCCACAAGGGGGTGAGTACACTCTCATTCTGCTGATTTTGTGCGCAGTGGAGGGGTCTGGGTGGGGGAGGTGGGCTGTTGGTTTCCATACGCCAGGGCAAATTCCGTAGGCAAGGTCCCTCCGTAAGGCAGGCCATGTGGCACCCCACCGCACCTCTGTAGGGTGCCAAGTACACCTAGTTATGCCCCTGTGTCATCCATGTGTGCAGATGTCATCCATAGCCTAGTAGGCCATTTCCCAGAAATTGAACAGTGGAGCCAAGAGCGCGGCGTAGTGCAGGGGCCTTCTGTGTCTGTTGTGTCCACCAACGGTAGCGGTAATGCATGCACTCAACATGTCTTTCTTCTGTCGTCCCCCCCCCTTTTTGTGGTCTCCCTGTTATTGTGTGCATTAGCATCATCAGGCGGAGGAGCAGTGGCACCGGAGCACGAGGGGGCTGCATCCCACATGGCCAAGGAGGGCCACACTACGGAATCGGACTTCACCAGTGGGACGGAGGGCGAGGGGAGCTCCAAGGCAGGGACAGGAACTGAGACCAGTGACACGGACTCGTCCTCTGATGGGAGCTCCCTTGTGGTGGCGGCAACATCTGTGCCCCCCCCCATCTACAGGTACAGCCGCCACCCACCCTTCCAGCAACGCCCTCCCAGCAGCCCCTCAGCCTTTGCCCTGTGTCCCTTCACCCGGGAGGGTGGGCATCACCTTCGCCCCAGGCACCTCAGTCCCTGCCCCAGTCACCCCTGCTGCCCTCAGTGAGGAGGCCATTGACCTCCTCAGGTCCCTCACTGTTGGACAGTCTACAATTTTGAATGCCATCCACGGTGTAGAAAGGCAGTTGCAACAAGCAAATGCATTCCTGGAGGGCATTCATTCTGGTCAGGCGGCCCTTCAGCGAGCTTTTCAGACTCTGGCCTCAGCACTGATGGCAGTCATAGTCCCTGTCTCTAGCCTTCCCCCTCCAACTTCCTCCACCCAGACCCAATCCCCTGTACCCCAGCCTATCCCAAGCACACCTCTAGACCAGCATTTACACACGTCAACACACAAGGGAAGCTCAGGCAAACATAAGCACCACACATCCCACAGGCACTCACGCAAGCATCACACACATGCAGACACACCAACATCCACTGCCTCCACTGTGTCCCCCTCCTCCTTGTCTCCCTCCTCCTTCCCTGTCTCGTCTACACTCACACCACACACCCACCCAACAGCCATCCACCTCACGACAGCCTCCATCGTATGCGCCTTCACCCAAAGTCTGCAAACGAACACCTCCTACAACCACAACCTCTTCCTCTACTCCCAAACCCCCTCCAGCTACCCGTCCCAGTGTCTCAAAAAAACTTTTCCTGTCCAACCTTGACCTCTTTCCAACACCTCCCCCACCCCGTCCGTCTCCTAGGTCCCGAACTAGCACCTCAGCCACAACATCTCCGGGACCAGTGGTGCCTGTAGTCACCGGAATCTGGAGTGCACTGGCCACCAGGGCAGCCAGTGTGGCACGGAGCCACAGCACAGACAGTCCCCCACCTGTCAAGCATCAGAAGTTGGCCAGTGCCCGGAGGGAGAGGGGAAAAAAACTTCAGCCACCAAAGCCGCTCCCAGGGGTATAGGTGGGAGTGTGGAGTCAGCTGCGACACCTTCCAAGGTGGGGAAGGGCCACAAGAAACTCAGCAAGTCTGGGAAGAGCAGCACAGCGGAGAAGACCGCCATCATCCCCGCTGTCCAGGAGGTGACCGCCAGCACCAGCCCAGCTGCCCAGGAGGCCACCGCCACCAGCCCTGCTGCCCAGGAGTCGACTGCCAGCACCAGCCCAGCTGCCCAGGAGGCCACCTTCACCAGCCAAGTTGCCCAGGAGGCCACCGCCAGCACCAGCCCTGCTGCCCAGGAGGCCACAGCCGTCATCCCCGATGGGACAGAGAGGACCGCCAGCACAAGCCCCTCTGGGCCATGAAGGACCGCCAGCACAAGCCCCGCTGGGACAGAGAGGACCGCCAGCACAAGCCCCGCTGGACTAGAGAGGACTGCCAGCACAAGCCCTGATGGGACAGAGAGGACCACCAGCTCAAGCCACGCTGGGCTAGAGAGGACCGCCAGCACAAGCCCCGCTGGGACAGAGTGGACCACCAGCACAAGCCCTGCTGGGCCATGAAGGACCGCCAGCACAAGCCCCGCTGGGACAGAGAGGACCGCCAGCACAAACCCCGCTGGGACAGAAAGGACCGCCAGCACAAGCCCCGCTGGGACAGAGAGGACCACCAGAACAAGCCCTGCTGGGCTAGAGAGGACCGCCAGCACAAGCCCCACTGGGACAGAGAGGACCGCCAGCACAAGCCCCGCTGGAACAGAGAGGACCGCCAGCGCAAACCCCGCTGGGACAGAGAGGACCGCCAGCACACGCCCTGCGGCGACAGAGAGGACCGCCAGCACAAGCCCCGCTGGGCTAGAGAGGACCGCCAGCAGCTGAGTCACTGCAAAGGAGCCCGCCACTCCAATCACCGCTGAAGAGGGCACCGCCGTCTGAAGCACCGCTGAACAGGGCACCGCCGTCTGAAGCATCGCTGAACAGGGCACCGCCGTCTCAAGCACCGCTGAACAGGGCACCGCCGTCTCAAGCAACACTGGCCCATGAGCGCCAAGGGCACTGATGCTACTGAGTCCGTCACGGGCAGAATGAAGCACTCTGGGCACTATGCCCCCTCCAGAACCAGTGGAGAGATCCATCCACTACCTCTGTCCTTAGCAGGATGAAGCACTCTGGGCACCATGCCCCCTCCAGAACCAGTGGAGTGATCCATCCACTACCTCTGTCCTTAGCAGGATGAAGCACTCTGGGCACAAGGCCCCCTCCAGAACCAGTGGAGACTGTTATCCACTTGAGAGACTGTGGCTTTGCACTCCTCAGGATGGAACAGTGGGCAACCCACCCACTGTAGAGACTTGAGAGACTGTGGCTTTGCACTCCCCAGGATGGAACAGTGGGCAACCCACCCACTGTAAAAACTTGAGAGACTGGCTTTGCACTCCCCAGGATGGAACAGTGGGCAACCCACCCACTGTATAGACTTGAGAGACTGTGGCTTTGCACTCCCCAGGATGGAACAGTGGGCAACCCACCCACTGTAGAGACTTGAGAGACTGTGGCTTTGCACTCCCCAGGATATGGCAGTGGGCAACCCACCCACTGGAAAGACTTGAGAGACTGTGGCTTTGCACTCCCCAGGACATGGCAGTGGGCAACCCACCCACTGGAAAGACTTGAGAGACTGTGGCTTTGCACTCCCCAGGATGCAGCTGTGTGCAACCCACCCACTGGAAAGACTTGAGAGACTGTGGCTTTGCACTCCCCAGGATATGGCAGTGGGCAACCCACCCACTGGAAAGACTTGAGAGACTGTGGCTTTGCACTCCCCAGGATATGGCAGTGGGCAGACCACCCACTTGTGAGACTTGAGAGACTGTGGCTTTGCACTCCCCAGGATTGAACAGTGGGCATGTGGCCCTCTCGTGGATTTGGCATCGTGCACTCAAGCGGCTGAGGTGCCCCCCCCTTTCTCTCCCCCTGAGGTGCCTGTTTTCTTGCTCTCTGATGCCCCTGCAGTGTTCTCTCCGTCATGGTCGGGGATCTTGTGTGGGCCTCGCCCATACCGTGTGGGCCCAGTGTTCCACGGACTTAATTGGAGCACTACCTGGACTACTATGCTTGGTGTATATTTTGTTAATGGTGTATACATATATTTTTGCCTATGTGATTTTAATGTATTACAATGGTTACACTCATTTTCTATTGTCTTTGCATTCTTCCGGAGGGGTTGGGGGGTGTAACTGTGATGTATCAATATGTATTAGTGTGTGTGTTGTGGTGGGTGAGGGTGGGGGTGGGGGTGTTGCGTGTTGCGTGTGTGTGTCCCTGTTTTTTCCCTCCCCCCTCCCCTGTGTCGTAGGTGCAGTACTCACCGTGGTCTTTGCTGTCGGCGTTCGTGCTCCTGGTAGAGGAGCAGAAAGACTATCGCAGGGAGAATTTGGAGTTCCGGGTCCATGGTGTCCTAGTTCCTCGTGGGGTGTGTAGAGGTGAGCGTTTTCCCTTCGGAATCCTGTTTCCGCCGTGTTTTTATCCGCGGTGAATCTGCCCCGGAAAAGGTGGCGGATTGGTAGGTTGTGATACTGTGGGCGGTACATTGTCCTCCGTCTGTCTGTTGGCAGTGACCGCCGCGCTGTTTGTTTGTACTGCCGTGGCGGTTGGAGTGTTAAAGTGGCTGTCTTTGTTGGCTGTTTCCGCCACGGTCGTAATTGCTAAATTTTTACCGCCGGCCTGTTGACGGTCTTACGCCGCTTTAACACCGACCACCAGGGTTGTAATGACCACCAAAGTATTGATGGTATAACAAACATTAGATAGGGAGTTGAAAAAATTTGGGAGTATAAATACAGAAGGCCATAATTTTATTAGTGGGAATAGGAAAAAGTAGAAATAATAATAAACATGGATTACTTGGGCCAGCAGATCCATCTGCCATGGCCGTGGTGCTGGTAGTGGTGCAGGTTCTCCCACCAACCATGGTGCTGGTGGTGGCTGCCGCTTGGCCCTCCGATGCCCTCTTGCCCTCGGGTGCTTATCAAAGGAATAAAGAAGATAAAAAAATGATTAGTGCCACTCTCCACAAAAAAACAAAAAGTTGACGTTCAATCCACTCCTACGGTACAATACCCTCCCTGTCAGGATGACACCATCAACCACTACTCCCCAGTCCAAGATTTATCAAGGGGTTGTGTTGTCCTTGCCTCTAAGGATTGTTTTTAAGCAGAGAGGTGATCCCTTTGTGCAAAAAGTCCTGGGTGCATAGTAATGTGGTACCCTTGCACCATGACGCAAGGGTGCCTGCATTGACGGTAGGCATCACTTGGTGCACCAGTGCAAGGAGAGAGCAGGAAAGCAACATATCTTGATACATTAAAAAATATGTTGCATTCCTGCCCTCTCCCTTTAATGCAGCACAGCAAATTGTCTTGCTGCCCTGTGTGAAAATGTGACTCTGGGCCTGATGCACTCAGTAAAGTGTATAGAGGAACCCTGGCTTATCACATCACATGTCCACTTAATTCAAAAGAAAGATAGTGGGCGCAACTGCAAGCACTCTGTGATGCTAAAAGTGCATTTATTTATGTGAGTGCCACACACTAATATAAAAAAAAACAATTGCTCGAGCATTGTTCCAAACTCATAAATAAAATGTACTTTTTGCACCAGAGAGCACATGTACTGCAATAATTGATGGAAAGTTACTACTATATATAATATATACATATATATAATTATATATATATATTCACTGAAAAAAACAAAGGTTACAGGGACGATCCAGTTAGGTTCTGAATTTACTTATACAAAAAATAGAAACTCTGCAGTTATAGAGTTATTTCATTTAACTATAACAAGCACCCTATTGTAACTATAAGTCGCACCCTCACCATGCACAATTTTCTCATCAATATTTTTATTGCAAATGTTGCAGTGATAATATCAAAGATGCCATAGAAGGTGCCATCAATGATATAATATGTGGATAAATAGTTTTTATTTTATGAGGTCTAACACAGACATTGGGGCAGAGAGAGCGAAGTTTATGTTAAACAGGGAGTCTGAAGGTATAAGTAGAATGGAGGGAAGCAATTCAGTATGGGAAAATGGAGCGATGCGCATATATTAGTCCACTTGGGCAGTATGGTTAAGTAAACAATATGTAAATCGCGAATATGTCTTCTAAATATTGAAGATCATGAAAGAATTTAGATTGAGAACAGAGTGGCCAAGTACATCGACATTAAATTGTATGAGGTTGTACCAGGCAATTAATTTTGTAGGTTGTCATACATGCTATTGCAAACAATTAGAGACAGGGTCATGCATATAAATAATATAATTGTGTAATATTTGAGCGCAAATGTATTGGTACCACAAATATTGGAATTATTTTTATAATGTGACCACCTAATAGAGTTATCACGGTGTGTAAGTTTCCCACAGTGGATAAATGAATTGGCAAACAATAATGGAATTGGTATGGTTCGACATTCCAACATGGCTGCCAATTTTCAATGCAATATGTTTGTATTAGGATGTTAGTCTGTTTTTATGTCTCTGTGATTTTTAGTATTTACTATGTAAATGTTATGGCCATCCCATCCGTGATCAAGACTACGGCTGAAACGCATTAGGAGGAGGTATCTTTTGAGTAAAGAGTGTTTGTAATTCCCCAAAGGTGTCCGAGCTTTTCCTTCGATGTTTGAGGATACGCTGATACATTTATTTGGATTTTTAAGATCCACGCTTGGACTACCACTTTGGAAGCCTTGGTATTCCGGGCCATCTGTAAAGTAGTAATATATATATATATATATATATATACATATATAATATATATATATATATAAATGTACCTCCACCCTGACCCTTATGCTACTTTTCATTTTGTTTTTCAGCCCCGGCGAGTGTGTCCCAGAACTTTAAAATAGTGCAGCAACTTTCTGTTCAGGTTGTGGCCAGCCAATTACAGTCCGTCTATTTGTTTGCACATTCACAAATATTTGTGAATATTCATTAATTATTTGTTACCCCAGATATACAAATTTTAATTTCTTTAATTTCTTGTAAACTACTGTACGGAGTTTCACTAAATAACCAAAAGCACAACCTGCAAAACAAAATCTAGCTTTCTGCTAATTTTAGTGTAATTCCATCCAGGGGTCCGGGTTGTAGTTGTGTTGAAAACTCCTATGGGAATTAACATGGGAAATGGAAATTTGTTGACCTCCCCTTTTTCTCGGCTCCCGCTTGACCAATCACTCCAAAGCTTACCATGCGCAACAAGAATCTACTCATTCAAAACCACAGAAATTCAGCAGTTATAGTGAGAGTTCAAGTAACTGTAACTCACACCCTAAGGTAACTATAACTCACGCCCTTGCCATGCACAGTTTTCTTTTCCATAATTTTATTGCAAACATTGCAGTTATAATTTCAAAGATGCCATAAAAGAGCTCATCAATTATATAATAATATGTGGAGTAATTAGCTGTGCATGGTAAAGGTGTGAATTACGTGAACCTTAGGGCGCGAGTTATAGTTACTTGAAAGAACTCAAAGCATAACTGCTGAATTTCTATGGTTCTGTATCAGTAAATTCAGAACCTAACTATAGCGTCCCTGTAACCTTTGTTTTTTCAGTGAAATTCTATGTTTTTTTAATGTAAATTATTTTTTATTACTATACAGTATTTCAGCTCTCGGCGTGCACGGACTTTGACCGTGTGCCGGGGATTTGGTTGAAAGCCTGGCCTGCCGCCAGGCCTTGCAGCCAAGCATTTATAACCACCCAACCACGCTGGGCCTTTGGCTGTGTGCAGTGCAGGTTAGCCACAGGGCCTGTCTCTGTGAGTGGATCTGTAAAGGGGTGAGTGAATGTCTGAGAGGGTCTGAAAGTGGGTGTTTGAGTCTATGGGTGGGGGGCAGTGTGGGTGAATGTGTGTCTGAGTGGGCGTGTGAGGTATGCCTCAGTCTCCTAGTGCAAGTAAGAGTGAATGAATTAGTGTATGAATGAGTCTGTGGTTTTTCTTTATTTGCCAATATTTTGTGAATACTTCATGAAAATTAGTGAAAATTAACAAACTTTCATGACTATCGCTCATAGTGATGAAAACCTATTCTGAACCTATAATTTGCCCCTAAAACACACCTGTTTCACACCCCGGGGTCAGGGTAATTTAACCTTGACCACTTATGCCACTATTCATTTGGATTTTCACCCCGGGGACCGTAGCCCGTGAAATAAAATGGCAGCTGCAACTTTCTAGTCGGGCTGTGGTCAACCAATTGCAACACTTCTTTTCGCACAAGTATTTGTGAAAATTCCATGAGTTTTTCGCAAATTATTTGCAAAATAGTCATGAAGTTATAGAGGCTAGAGATATACACATTTTTTCCCTTTAATATCTCAATTTACACCAAATAAGCGAAAGCATGATCTGCGTACCGATAGCTAGCTTTCTGGCAAATTTGGTGTAATTCCGTCCAGTGGTTTGGGCTGTAGATGCGTCTAAAGGTCCTACATGAATTAACATGGAAAATTCAACTTTTTTCACTCCCCAATTTTCTCTGCCCCCGCTTGATGGATGACCTCAAAACTTTCCATGGACAACAAGAATAATTGTGACCCTTTTTTTGGAAAATTTTGTGAAGATTCATGAAATAGTGCCAAAGATATAGGCAAGTCAAAAACGCTTTTTTTTATAGAAACATGTTCCTAACTATAACTACCTATTGGCAAAGACCATTAGGTTGTATATATAAACACTTATTAACACTTGAGTGAAATATATTTATTTATATAAATAGAAAAACATGAAAATAATTATTTATTTATATGTAATTATCAGGTAAACCTAACTTATGTGTGATCATGCTGTTGAAAAAAAAAAATTTAGAAAACAAAAACATTACTCGCCAAGCTCCGCAACCTCAACGCCGAGCAGACCGCACAGGTCCTATTCCCTGTCTTGGATGTTGGCCTAGCGGTGTTTTAGCTGCTGCTTGTGCTTCAGTACTACAGTAACCACAGCAGGGCGTAACTCTTACCAGGCCTGCCACCTGCTGATAGCAAGAGGGGAGGTGGCACTGCACCCAAAAGATTAGTGTGGCCACCTCTACCTCTCCAAAAATGGGGAAGGGCTGCACCCCTGCTATCCTGTGTCACCCACAGGGGGGGGCAGGTGGTGCTGCCTACTTTGGTCATGGTGGACTGAACTGGTAGAGATGGGAGGGAGTCAGACTGGGATTGGAAGAAAAAATGAAACAGGACATGTCAGAAAAGGAAGACTGAAAACAAAGTACAAAAAGTCACACAGAAACGTAAATACACACTGGCAAAGTCAGAGAGTAACACAAATAGGTAAATAAAATGCGGTATTGGGAAGTGAGTGATCAGGTGGGGTGAATTAGGTAGGATTGAGTTGGGAAAGAGAGCAGGCAGGAGAAATCTGGGTAGAGGCAGTGAAGAAACAAAATACTGCATGCTTGTGCGCCACGTGGTGCCATTCATGCTGATTTTTCAACACAGAAAGCACTGCCAGCATTGAAACTCATTGTGAGCAGAGTGACGTCATTTTCCACCTATCCGTGGAACTCCGCAGAATCTCACTGCGTTTTTTGTAACTCCGCTCAATTCCGCGGAGTGAAGTTCCGCAAGTTCTCCCCAGACCTACGTTACTGCAGGATGTGTGCTGCCCTCACATTGGATCATACATCCAAATCCCTAAAAAACAATAATAATAAGTACATGGGAAGTGGAAACTACCTGGTGCATGAATGGGAGATGATTTTCTCTCTGTCAGGGGAAGAGATTGTGCCTGGCATGTTAAAAACATCAAAGTAGTGTGTTGAAATAAAAATGCAAGGATTCCAGAATATGAAAAGAATATTTCAGACAAAATAATCTTAGCTAATTTCTTCCTTTTTTCCAAACATTTGTGAGCCTGAATTAATCAAATCTCATGGGCTGAACAAAGACCATAAATTTTAACCCATTAGTTCTTTAATTTCCTCACGTTGGCGAAGTTAGCAACATTTTGAAAGAAGATCCCAAAATAAACAAAGGCCCTGATTTATACTTTTTTTGCGCCGCGGCGCAAACTTACAAAATTCAGTTCTATTTTGTAAATTTGTACCTCTTTAGAGTAAAAAATGACGTAAATGAGGCGCAAATAAGTATAAATCGGGGCCAACGTTTTAGAAGTTCTAATTTAGAAAAAAATTGCGTCGCAAATACTCCACAACCCTATACTGTACATTTAAATAATACTAATATTTGTTTTTCTAAAACATATAGTGGGGATATGCCGTTTTATATATTAATGAAAATGCCGTCTTTTATTCAATTATGTTATGTTAATATGTTTTCAATGTAGAAAAACTCCAGTGGCACATCAATAAACAGACCACAGATCAAATTGTACAATTTTCTTAGTGCTAACAACGAATTCATCCAAACATTTCCTCCAAGACGTTTTCAATACTGTCCAGTCTGCTGGTTGTGTTTATTCGCTGCTCGGGCTGCAGACAATTGATTGCTAACACAGGCTGTGTTATCTTAATCTGCGTTGCTTGAGGGATTGCAGTCCAAAACACTGTCTGTCAGAATAGGAATTTCCAACTAAATGCTGCCATCTATGGGTACTAGAAAAAACCTGAATGTCCACTTTGTTGTGAATGGTAAACTGTTGTCCATCGTACCTCTTCGAAATTAATTGTTTACAATATTTGTATTTATTTACACTGTAGAATAATAGAATATGACAGCAGATAAGGCAGTGTTAGGCTCGCATGGACTACACTTTTCAGTGACTTTAATAAAAAATATACTTATAGTGGATTCACATTCTAGTTTAATACTTGTTTTCATTACTACCTAACACCATATCAGGCCCTCAATACAATAATTGAGTTGATAAAAATAGAATGTTTTTGTAAACTCTTTTTCATCATCTGACTCCTACCCTGGTTCAATTTTAAAATAATATTTTCTCCATTATACGTTCAAAAGATCGGCACCTGAAAAATCAGATCAAAATTGGTGGGTGGGAGGAGGTGGGGGTTAAAAGGAATTAAAGGGGGTGCTGGAAGTGGGTGGACGGTTAGGGTGAGGTTACTTTATTTAAAGGCAGCACCATGGAAACTATCGAAGGATATCCGGTGCAAAAGGATTTCAGTGGCACGCTCAATAAACTGCCAAACACCAGCAGATCTCATTGATGTACTGCAGCTCCTCAATGTGAAAAAAACATATGGAGAGTTACTGCAGTTCCCAGTAAATATGGTTAGATTCTATTCTCCTTTGGAAAATTAGGTTTTACTTTTTTGTTAATAACTTTTGTGCTGTTTAACAAATATCCACAAAACGTCACAATACAAATTCACTGTTGCAAGCTCCCACAACATTTTGTGCAGATTCACGACCGTGGATAAAAGCCTTATAGATGTTTCAAAATGTGCAAAAATACCC
Source organism: Pleurodeles waltl (assembly GCF_031143425.1). Taxonomy (NCBI): domain Eukaryota; kingdom Metazoa; phylum Chordata; class Amphibia; order Caudata; family Salamandridae; genus Pleurodeles; species Pleurodeles waltl. Next base: position 142,353,560 of record NC_090444.1, on the reverse strand, counting down.
ACGCCAACCTTTTGCCTAATGCTATCATTAAACAGGTAGACAGAATGCTACCAATTTAATATGTAACCAATGGGCACTTTCTTCTGTGCGTTTTTGAAAAAATTGGTGTAATTTTGTTCAAGAATTCTGAAGATTTTCCCATATTAAATTAATGTATATGTGCATGAGTACAGCAGCAGGTCGACAGACATTCTTCAACTTGTGTGACAGGCCGTAAAGTGAATGACTGAAAAATAATGCTTTTAGTCCCTGTCTTGAGTGCTACACATTATTTTCAAAAAAGCTTAAGGGATTTTAAATCCCTGTTCTGTCAATTGTCTTTAGTTATGGTTAAATTGCACTATAGGCATTTTTTGATTTGCTAATAACTTTGGCATCCTCATGAAATTTCTTAGCCCACTTAACCTTATTTTGTTATTTCAAGATATGTGCAGATCTGAAAGGTAGCAGGATGTGTCCCGGGCAGAAGGGAGGCAAGTACCCTCTTTGCCCTGGGGAGCATTGGGGGTAGGTGTGATACAATTCCTGGAATTCTTTCTAGAACATGGCCCAAAAAGGGTTCTGTGGACACTATGGCACCGAAAACGTAGTCAATGTACCAGCATGAGACAAGGAAACTGGTGGGCTGCAACGTTCCACAACCCACTGATGATCACTTGAGTAACATACTTAATAGGTAACAACTAGTCATGCGAGACTCACAGGAGTAATTGTTGTTAGTGGACCTTAAACCTGCGGCCATCATGATTAGACACACTCAAAATTCACATTAGAAATATATTTTTATGTTTTTATAAACTATCATAAACTATCGTAGTGAACACAACATGAGTAGTAGTTACTGTGAATGTAAACAAAATAGTGACAACAATATTTGACAAACAACCACAACAATAGAAAATACTGCATCATTATAATAGTAATTCAGGATATTTCTGCATTGGTCTCCCAGCCCCTTCCTTTGGCTAACAAAGCTGGTTTTAGCTGCAAACAAGGCCTATTGTGAGTTTCTAGATGGTTTTGCTTAAAAGCACTTACCCTTTTCTAACAACAAAAGTAGTGTTTGGTAGAGAAAAAGTTACTAGCCCTGTCTCTGTGCCGTAGCCTTTTCTGTAACCTTCAGCAAGGAAAAGTGTTTACAATTAATGTTTTAGTGCCTAATTACGGTCATTGATCCAGATGGGTTGGTGGTGGTCGGAGTTGTGGTCAGCACAAGCGGTGCTGAGTTCAGCACTGCCATGCAGATCACAAGTCCTCTTTCCGTCAGCCTTTTCATGGCAGCATCTCCACCATGGAAAGGCTGGCAGAAAGCCATTGCTGGGTACTACAGGGAGGCAGACAGTGTGCATTCCGATGGTGCTGTTGTGCAACGACATTGGCCTCTGCTCCCTCAAGGGAGCAGAGGCCAATGCCGTGGCACTGTTTCTGCCGGGCTGACTGACGGAGACATCATAATACAATGTTTCCACTGGTCAGCCTGGTGGAAACATAATAATACTACGGGGGGAGCCGCTGGCATGACAACAGCCTCATCCCTGCAGCTTTGGCAGTTGTAACGAGGCCCTTAATATGTGCAAACCTCCACCTGCAATCCTTGGGTCGAACTTACTCTCTAGATAACAACAATTCAATGCAGCTTATGTACTCTACTTGAACATTTCCGAATGTCTCATAGTAAACAGTCAATATAGAAGCCCCTTTAGCTTTTCAACTACTTATGTTCTGTGAAACATTGTTTACTATGTTTTACTGTTTACTGCATCAGTTTTGGGCTGTGCCCCCCTTCCACACACACACACACACAGAGAAGCACAATGGCTTTGCTTCTGAGGGTCAGCAGCCTGGCGAAAAGGGAATCCAGGAAGACTAATTGGACCCTCAGGAGGAGAAGAAAGGTGGTGAGCTCTACCACAGGAGTAAATTGGGCCATAGGTAAACAAAGGGTGGGCATACCCATTGGAACAAGGAGTGCTCAGAAGAGAGGTGACTCCAACCCAAGGAGCAAGGAATAGGTCACTGAAGGGTTTGGGTCCAGCTGAGACAGTGAGCAAATATAGTATGTCAAAGAGTATTGCTGGAGCCAAGATAGCCTTGGAGCTAGCCAACTCCTTCTGATGGACCAGGAACTGGTGAGGAGGCCTCATGAGTCAACCTTGTGTGGTGGTAGAAGAGGAGGATGTTCCTGGGGGCTGAGCACCACGGCTGCACATGACTCCACAAAACAGGTAATGAGGAAATAATCAAAGGAGAGCCAGGAAGGGAGTGAATCAGTGCAGCAGTAGGGGTTTCAGATCCCAGTCTGGGGATAGTAGACAGAGAAGGCCATGGTGGATAGTATGCTTCATTAAAGAAAATCAGCGATGGAGAGTAAAGAAGCAATAGACATTCAGACAATAGGTGAGAAGGTAAAGGGCATTAAGTAGGCGACCACCCAGGTCACTGCTTTGAGGTGTATTAGTGGTGCCCAGGATAGACTGAGAGATGGTTAGAGTTGTGAGCCCAAGGTGAAAGTGGGCAACACTGGAAAGTTGTAATGGATGTATGGCATGCAGCAAATAAATTGGGCTGGACGTAAAAATGGAGACAGCCAGCATTTATTAGAGTAGAGATGTGTGAGCATAGAAGAAAAAAAGAGAGAAAGGGAAGAGTGTTCATCATTGGAATTAGAGTTGAAATGGTGATAAGAATGGTCATGGGCAAGGGTGGCCAATGGGGAGTAGAGGCAGTGAAATACAGTAGGACAGAAAAGATGAAATCACATCGGTGAATAATTGAGCTGCCATGGGATAAATGGAAACAGTCAATAAGCAGATCAAAGGAAAGAAAGACAGCCAGGGACAAGGGACTAAGATGATCCCAGAGCCACAGCCAGAACACAGACAGGGTGGAAAATGTGAAGGGCCTTTTTTGCAAATTTCTTTTTGCAGTATTTTTAGTAGTACTACAATAGTAATAGTCTTGTACTACAAAATATTCAATATGTGGATGTCTCTGCCTTTCCTATCTTTTATGTCTCCCATCCCAATCAGAAGACTTTATGAGGATGGCATCCATAGACCCACTGTCCAATGAATCTTTACCAGAAGAACACAAACAGTCAGCATGACACCACACTCCTCAGAAGTTCGGAAGCTAATTTGCGGAGTCCATCAGGGTTCCTCACTCAGCCTGATCATCCTTAACATCTGCATGCTAGCAGACATTGTTCCACAACATCAACATACTCACTTATGTTGATTACACACAACTGATATTCTCTCTCATGGATGAAACACCCAGCAATAGGAACAACTTCAATTCATGCATGACAGAAGGAATCTCCTGGATAAAGTCTAACTGCCTCAAACTAAACACTGACAAGACTGAAGCGAGGATCTTTGGAAAAGATGTCTCACCATTGGACTCCGCCTGGTGGACTACAGACCTCGCACCCACTCTCCTCAGCCCCAACACATCGGCAAGAAACCTTGGAATCATTATTGGCACCAAGCTGGGCATGTCCGTCCAGGTCAGCACTATCAACATTGCCTGCTTCAACACCCTGAGGATGCTAAGAAATCTTCAAGTGGCTACCTAACAACACCAGGAAAAGTGTCACATAACATGAGCAGTGTTCTCAACCATGACCGTAGATATTTCTGCACACAAAGGCATTCATTTTTATAGAAATGTGGGAGGGAGATGAGAGAGTGGCTGGAAAATGGAAAATATTTATGATTAGCTGAGAGGGATTTAGGAAGGTGTAAGGAGGGGGGTTAATTGAGGGCTAGTGGTGGATTTAGCAAGGGACATGCATCCACTTACAAGGGTAAGGCCATTCCAATTCACAACCTGCACTTCTGAAGTCACAACAGCCAAAAAGGACCCAAAACAATCACAAATGTACTCAAGCTCAACCCTCAAGTAAGTCTAGCACCACACATGGCTGACCATTGGTAGTGCAACATCCTCCCGTTGAAAATAATGGAGGTAGAGATTTAGGGTCTGATTCACAAAAGCAAACCTACATTTTTGTGTACGTTTACTCTTTCAGTATTCATAAACAAATGATTTAACAGTAACTCTGCAGTCGGGGTGGAGAACTCCACAAATAAAAAGACTGGCTTGTCCTATCTTATGATATGCAGAGTTTTTCATCTCGACTCCAGAGTCTCTGTAGTGCAAGTTTACCTTTCTGAATCAGACTCAGTGAATAGAACGTCACAGGAAATATTAAAATAAATTAATCTATTTCTACTTTTTGAAAAAATACATGCATTTAATTCAATATTTAAAAAATATACATAAGTAAAAAAAGTATTTTATTTTAAAATATTTTAATATTTTATATTCAAAACTAAATGTAACATTTCAAAAAACGAAATTGATTTAAATGTATTCTATGCATAGTAATTTTAATAAATACACCATAAATGTACACATTTTAATCAGGTGGATTTTTCTTGAATACATTTCAAAATAAGAATGTAATATGTCTATATTAATTAAATATTAATTTCAAAATTAGACTAATAGTGCTATATTATTTACATTTTGTTGTACTTTTAAAATTAGTTAACATAAACCTACTATTGATAATATTTTAAAACCTTAATAAACTGTTTCAACGTTCTCTGTATCCTGGTGGCAGAGATCTCTGCCTCCATATCAAATGTTACTAGTGATAACTTTACAATCATAAACTTGGCTCCATGGGGCGGTGACATGTAAGTCTTCAATTAGTATAAATTTATACTTGAAAATGGTGAATAGCCAAAAGGAGTATATTTACTAGAAAGTCTAATTTACAGTTGTGACTAACCCACTGTGTATGAAGGTACCTAATGTGATGCATGGAGAGCAAATGAATGAGAGGGCAAAGTGGCAGGTAGGGAGAGAAGTGCAGGTGGCAGTGAGAGAGGCAGGAGGTAGAATGGGGGAATTTTACACAGTTTCAGAGGGTGCTGTTTAAGTCATGGTAAAAATACTTGAAGAAGAAAAGTCAAGGGATGGAGAAAAACAGGCAACAAATAAAGGACCAGCAATGGAGAGTGAAGCTGTAGACAGTGGGTTAGGAAGCAAATCAACAGAGATAATCTGTTGTGAAAGAAGGAGCATGATATGGGTATGATCACGAAATCGTAGAGAGTGACAAATGGCAGGCTGGCTGATGTCAGGGAGAAAAAACAAGAGACCTGGGGCAAGAAAAGAAGAAAGAGAAGGACAAAGCAGAAAATCTGATGTACATGGGGTGGTGGATATCCTAGAGGAACATTTGCTTTTGTGCACAAAGGAGACAATATTAAAAAATATTGGCAAAGGCATATATAGACATCATCAGACTTCTAGAGTTCCAATCAATATTGACACATGGATGGCAGCATTCACAATAAATGCCAGCACCATCTGTGGAAAAACACCTGAGGCTAGCGCAGGTCTATTGAAGTACATGGAGACTGAAATATGAACAGCCAGTATGTGCTTCAATGGGCTGGCGTGGATACACTAAATAAAGAATTTTCATCGCATTGAAGTGTGAATTCCCACAATCTCATGGGAAGAACTTCATAATGAACTATGGTTACAGTTTATAACTCCAACCTGACCATCGCCTCCTTCGGACATGGCCAGCAGGCTAGGACTATCAGTACATCAGTTTCCAAGGCATTCCCACTCTAGGGGTGGATGGAGCTCAAAGAAAAACCAGGCCCCATCAGTGCCTGTTTTAAATGTGGACACAACTGTTGAACATGCAGAGGCAATACAATGGTGGCTGGGTGACAGCACAGGGAGAAAGAGGTACAGCTGATGGCAAGGTAGTGTCATGAAAGGGCAGTTATACCAGTTAGAGTAGATACAATGAAAAAATGTCTGGGCACGTATCCAGACAGAGTCCCAGATGAGGAATTTGCAGGCAGGTTTTATGGTGGGGTTCAGGATCCCAAATTCAGGTCCAAAACTAATACATGGGCAGAGAACTTTAAATCATGTAAAGGAAAAGAGCAAAAGAGCAGTATTATGGCACACATTAATGAAGGAGGAAACTGGTGGATTGGTGGTTGGCCCATTCTCCTCTCCCTTACTTAAAAGCCTGATTGTAACACTAACAGACATTGAGGGTTATTACAACTTTGGAGGAGGTGTTAATCCGTCCCAAAAGTGACGGTAAAGTGACGGATATACCACCAGCCGTATTACGAGTTCCATAGGATATAATGGACTCGTAATACGGCTGGTGGTATATCCGTCACTTTACCGTCACTTTTGGGATGGATTAACACCTCCTCCAAAGTTGTAATAACCCCCATTGTCCCAAGAAAGAGAGTAAATTGGGGCCATTGACCACCTATCATGACCAAAGTATGGCTCAGTGAATCTCTATATAGAGGAGAGTGAATGGGCCAGCAATGACGATGCAATTGAGATGGCATATGTGTGTGAAAAGGGAGTGAAGATGGGAAAAGCAGACATGCAGTCTGCCTTTAGGTTGCTACTCCTATTCCAGACAGATTTTCAACTCATACAGTTCCCAAAGTCAAATATTCATTGACAAGAACATGTTTATGGTCTGTGCAGTGACATGCTCAATATTTTAGAGATTCAGTAAGTTTTTCGAATGGGTGGTGAACAGGTCGTGAGGTTTAAGCAAGTGCTGCACTACCTCAATGATTTTTTTTGTTAGTAGGGACCGTACAATGGAGAGACATTGCAGCTTAATGACCATCTTGTAACTTGGATGGTAGAAATATTTTCAAATGCTTCGAGTGCTTGTAGTTCTGGGCTCTACTGGAAAAGAGAATGGTGTGCAGACCAGTGGCTGGAAGATTGGAAGAGAAGGCAGTACAGCAGCATTTTTTAAATATTTTTTTTTCATTATTGTGGTGAGGTTGTGGGGTAAGGAGCTACAGGACAGGATGGTGACTTTTTCAGTGAATATGTCGCTGGTAGTATTGATAAGGATCTTGTACTGCTAGGCGTAGAGAGGTCTCCTCTAGAACGGAGAGGACGGCAGGGGGTCTAGAGGGTAGGGAAAAAGACATGGTTCATTTTCTGATCTGCCAAAACAGTAAAGAAAGGTCTGATCAGGTGGGAGATTTTATAAGTGGTCCTGTGCAAAATACCCCCATGTAATTAAGATAAAACAGATGCACAGTTCCACAGTGAAGGTGATTAATCTCTACCCAGTTGGGGAGGAATCAATAGGTCCCTGTGAGTGTTCACGATTGGGAACAAGAGCCCTCACTCACCATTTGGTGACATGCTTCATCATCGGGCTTTGCTCCTCGTCAGGCCGGCACTGCAATGAGTGACAGGCCCCTCGAGGGGGCTCTTTGCTGGAGATCTTTTAAAGTCTTTGCCGGTGGTGAATGCAGTAATGTGGGATTGGTGGAATTAAACTGTTAAAATTGACTAGAGGAACCATGTAATTAATCTTTGTTGAGAATGTGAACCTCTGTCAAGGTTAAAACAAAGAAGGTGAAGGGAAATTAAGAGTAATGTTAAGAGTAATGTCTATGTTCCCTACTCAAATATGGTGTCTTGTGTCAAGAACCCTATTGTCTAGGATGTTGGTTTGTAGAGGGCAGAGTTGGAAGACCTTAAACTGCCTGACATGGAAAGGTCAACATGTTTCTCGCTGTGTTAGTTGTAAAGATCTAAGTGCGATTCATTAGGACCTAGAAAAAAATCATACCTGATCCTAATACCTAATCCTCATTGTCACTGTAAACTATGTGGTATATGTGGAACAGGAACCCACCTCAAATTAAAGGATGGGCCCCAAAGGGATAACGACGGGCATTCGTGATCCATCAAATGTATTAATTTGCTTGTGAATCCTAGAGCTTGTCAGCACCTACCCATGCTCCGCGCTCCCTGGATCTGTTAGATTGAAAAAGGAATTGCTTTTTCAAACCAGAGAGCTATTGTTTTCAACAGCATGTGTTTTTGGAACTATGAGCTGAGAGGAAGAGAATTGGTGCAGACAATATTGGAAGGCCAGGTCAGGGAGAAAGGGAGGAAAGAAGTTATAGGAAGGCTGATTACAATGGACATTTTGCAAAGAATTGTGAAGCAGCTGAGGTTTGCATTTTTTCCATTTAGGAGCGTTGGCCATTCGGGGCAATAGTTTCAGTGATCCTTTTCGAGTATTCAAGGCATCAGATGCGGTGGTGATGAAGGAGTTTGGAAGGCATCAGATAAGTATGTGAGTGTGAAATGGGAGAGGATAAGAATATGTGTACCAAAATGCCTACCAGGGGACAATATACTGACCTCTTGACATACATAACACATCTTCTTTTGACTTGCTGATCACAAATGAGACTGACATGATCTGCTTATTTTCATTTCCAGAACCCTCTTAGACCCTTTGATTCCAACCCCAGCATGATGGAGAACTAGTTGAGATCTTGACAAAGGGGTGTAGAGCTCCACTCTATAGGGGCGTGGCTAGGGGCCTGGAGCTCCTCCAGGTGGGGAAAATGGTGAGCCATCTTGAATTTAGAACTTTTGTGAATTTCTACAGTAAAGTAAAGAGGAAGTGTTGCAAAGGGAGGTGGATTTATAGCAAGAAAGCAGCCAAGATTGCGTAGGGACAATTCTTCAAACACTGGCTACTGCACAGGATAAGACGGGCACATTACCTCCTCAAAACATTCCTGAACCTGGGAAGACTATACACCTGAAGAAGGCTTAGCTGGGCAAAGAAGACTCTTAACTCCTGCTGTAAGTAAAGGACCCAATAATTCCAGGCTCCTACTGGCATCCAGGGATTGGAACTGCTCGCCAAGATTCAAGTAGTTGGCCTCCTGTTTGCCTGCTCTAGGGATACAAAAATGGGATTTATCTCTCTAAGAGGGCAACGCTGATCAAAGATGAAATGGGGATGTGGATGAATGGGTTGGGGAGAGATCTAGTGCCTAGAAGTTGGACCTGGGAACTGTTGGACTGGAAGGAAAGAACTTTCACAGCAATTGGAGAAAAATATGACTTACACATTTTTCCACCCCCGGAGAACCGGGACAAGGTGCTGAGGCTTCTCCAGGGAGATTGTGACCCAAGGAAGGGAAAAAAACATTGTTTGTTCTCCTTAGAGCTTTTTGGGATACTCGGGCAGGACCTCGTGGTAAAGCATCTGGCCAAGTGGAGCCCTAGCCCCCAACAATTTCCAGTCTTGCCCAGCTGGAGGATTTTGAGATTCAAAAAAGTGACTAAGGGCCTGAGTTAGATGTTGACGGTAATGGTCCCGCCTTCGAGTTTCCAACCAAAAACCCACCCACTGCCATGACGGTCTGTCCACCATATTTAGATGTTGGTGGTCCCAAAGGTGAAAGCTTGCATTGGAACCAAGGTCTCTGTCAAGAAACATTGCCCGCATCAACAGCAGGATAGGGAAAAGTGGCTGCCGGCAAGACCCCAACCAACCTTCCTGCCGTGCAGATTTTGATGGACCTTACTGCCAAGCAAAAAGTGGCGGTCCAACCTCCACTTCTGAGTTGGCAGATGGGGGGAAGAAAGGGGTGAAAACTCATCCTTTTTGCCCAATTCCACGACACGACTGGGCAACACCTGCCGTTGCTGCTGACACCAACAGATGAAGAAAACATGTCCCCCCGTTGCTGGACTCGAAGGTAGGGATGCCATATGGCCAGGTTACGTTGGGTGGGCAGTACACTGGAGGTCTGGACCACTGCAGGCATATACGTGTCACAGTAATTATTTTAAATCACTGTGACGTGCATATGAGGGGAGACAATTGTGTCCCACATGGCTGGGAACACACTGACACAACAAGCATATCGCACACATTTGCACATGTCATTGTTGTGCTATAATTCAATGCCAAATGAATGCTGGCACCACAATGACAGTACAATCACACTTGTCAATAGTTTTGATACGTGTCCATTGCAAGGGGACCTTTACTGGTAGGTTTGTGCTATCTGTTGTGTATGTGAGTAAGTATGTGTGTGTGTGTGTGTATTGGCTTGTTGAGGTGTAGGGAGCTGGAGTGGGTGATGTGGTTATGTCTGTATGTGTGTCACTCCCATGTGAGATCGATGTTGCGTTGCCATGTGACACATTCAGGTGAGTGTTTTTGTTGTGTGGCAGATGTTGTTGAGATGTGTGTTGTGCTTGCGTGTGAGTTTGTTTGTGTAGCTGAGTGTGTAGTTTTGTTGGTTGTTGTGGTTGTGTCATGTGTGGATGCAGTGTCAATGGTGTGTGTGTTGTGTCATAGATGTATGTCAATGTGTGTTTTTGGCAAGTAAGGGTTGTGTTGTGTTGAGACTGTAATTAATGATGGTGTGTTGTGTAGTGTATAGTGTATAGTGCAGGGGACACATGGCTAGGGTACAGTGTGTGTGTGTGTGTGTGTCAGTTACCTCTATTCAACTGTCTCTGCCATTGTACGAAGTCCATTGGGTCCGCCATCGTCTACCTTCATCAAAAATCTGTCACCAGAGCTGTAACATCTAAAGATGGCGGTCGGAACACAGTTGACTTGATGGTCTGCCGCTGACGGGGCTTGGCTGCAACACCGTCAAGATCTAAATCAGGCCCTAAGTCTAACGGTCAAACATTAGACTGAGGTGTAAAGGCAAATCTATCTGACTAGCAAAGGGACTTTCACCAACCTCAGACTTGGACCTTTCCCGCTGAAAGATTTTGACTTCCATTTTGGAGGCCTGGTCCAATTATCTTCTTGGTTTATTGCACCTCCACTTCTTTGTGGTCAACCTGACATCATGCCTAGATCACTGACATAACAAGACTTTAGTTTTTCAATGCTCTTTTACTATTTCTAGGAGTCTTTTTTCTTTAATACTGAGAAAAGTCATATTTTAATGACTGTGGTGTCTTTTTGCTCTTTAAAGTCTCCCTCTACCTTTCTGAAATTGGTTTGCAATTTTATTGCATTGTGCTCTTTACCCTTACATTTTTAGCATTGCTTGAGCTTAACATAAACTTTGCTGGTGACTGACTGCGGATTGTGATACTGCTACAAGGCGTTGGACAGAGGTCCTCTAACAACTGAGCTTCTGGCCTAACTAAATTATGTTTATTACGTTGGTAGGAGTCCTTAATCCCAAATTAAACACCCACTTTCTGACGTGCACCACTTGTGGCAAAGACATGCCAAACTCCATTATGACCCAATCAAATTAAAAAAGTACAGACAAACTCTTATATCTTTTTGACCAGTCACGCATTTGTCTCACAAAGAAACACTGCAACATCAAATTTTGCTGTATGTTAGGCCTACCTTAGCTCACAATACCTAGGGCCTGATGTAGTATTATTCCATTTACAAAAAGAGGTCGCAATTTGCATAATGTTTTGATGAGTGGAACGCTACTGGACAGGCCTTGTAGGCTTGTCTCGATCTATGGCCCTAATGTTGACGACCCTGAATTTTTCTGCGGTCTGGTTGGGGGGGTGGCGCTGTGATTTGGGGAGGGGACTTCAACGTAGTTCTTGACTCGGAGAGGGATCGGGAAAGCTCAGCCAGAGCACAACACTCTGCCGCTGCTAATGCTTTGTCGACAGTTATGAGTGATGGCGCCTTGATTGACATATGGAGGGCAAGGCATGGGGATAAGAGGAAGGGCACATGTGTCAATTATGTGCACAATAGTTGGTCCCGCCTGAAACATTGGCTGGGCACGCGCGATGTGGAACTCTGGACAGGATCGGTGGAGCATCTGGCCCGGACTCTGTCGGATCACTCTCCGGGGAGGTTGTTGAGGCTATCACTCAATATTTTGATGAGAATAGTGGATCAGTGGACTCTGCTGGGACGCTTTGGGAGGTCTTTAGGGTGGTTATCCGTGGAGTGTGCCTGTCGAAGCAGCATGGGGTGTTAAGATCACTGCGGCAGGAGCTGGACGATTTGGAGGCTCGAATTGCTGATCTAGAGGCCGAACTGGTGGTAGATTGGTCTGGTGAAATGCTAGTGGCCCTGCAGGGCGCGGTGTCTCTCTAAGAGGAGGCCTCTTTGCGGGAAGTTTGTTTTTTGGGGAAGTATGCCAGGGCCAGATGATATGGTGAGAGTGATAGAGCAGGACGCACGCTGACGAACATGCTACGCAAGCCCTGGGCTAGCAGCTATGTTACTGAAATAGATGGGTTGGAGGGTGAGCGAGTGGCTGGGATGGAGGGAGTTATGGAAGTTTTTACTAGATATTTTATGGATCTGTGTTCTGCTCCTAATGAGCTGAATAGTGAGGCTGCGCTGGAATATTTCTCTGAGATCAGCTTGCTCTGGTTTGATGATGCACATAGGGCTTATTTTAATGCTCCCTTCTCTGTGGAGGAGGTGAAGGCAGCAATTAGTGGCCTACCCGGTGATAAGTCCCCTGGATTAGATGGCCTGACCCCTGCTTTCTATAAAGAGTATTCTGATATACTAGCTCCTCAATTGGTGGAGGTTTACGCTGAAGCGAAGGAGACTGGAACTCTTCCTGCCTCCCTTTGGGAGGCGTTGATTGTCACGATTCTCAAGCCTGGCAAGGACCCACATAGTTGTGATTCGTACCGCCCACTCTCTATGATTAATGTGGATAATAAAATCCTGGCCAACATGATAGCGGCACAGCTGAAGCCGTTGATGTCGCAGCTGGTGCTATCGGACCAGTCTGGGTTTGTTCCAGGGCGGTCGACGACGCATAATCTGCGAACTTTCTTTGCGGTGATGGGCACGCTTGAGGCGGAGGAAGAGGCTGCAGTGGTGTTTTTAGATGTCACAAAGGCGTTTGACTCGCTGGCGTGGAAGTATTTATTTGCGCTGCTTGGCAGAGTGGGCCTGGGTGCACGATTCGTTACATTGATTCGGTTGTTGTACACGGACCCTGTTGCTCGATTGCGGCTGAACAGCAGTATCTTGGACCCCTTCCCGATGGCCTGGGGGACCCCCCTGTCCCCGCTCCTTTTTGCAATGGTAATGGAGCCACTTGCAGCCAATTTGTGACAACACCATTATAACAGAGGGATGCCGTACCAGCAACGGCCTATATTAGTCTTGATGTACGCGGATGATATTGCGCTGTATGTTCGCAATCCGAGTAATAACCTAGATGTTCTGCTTCATGAGATTGTTCGGTGCCTTTTCTGGCATAACGATCAACTGGTCTAAGTCGGTTGTGCTGCCTCTCACTGCGGAGACGGCGCGTTTCCTCTCCGGGTATCCTATCGATTGGGCGAGCGGTCCGGTCAGATACTTGGGAATCTGTCTGAGCTGTGATGTTGAAACGCTTTGGTTGGCTAATTACAGCTGGTTGGTAGCTTGGCTGGAAGACAGGATCGAGGTGTGGCGCTCGCTGCCATTGTCGCTCGTGGGGTGCATAGCTATTGCTAAAATGGTCGTGTTGCCAAACTTTCTGTACTTATTCGTAAACCTCCCACTGGCACTTACTGCTGGTTTTCTGCAGCGCCTTCGTTCTGCCCTGATACGTCTGGTCTGGGCGGGTAGGCAGCCGAGGATTGCTTGGGAGAAGCTGACATTGCCCTTTGAACTGGGCGGTCTGGCTGCCCCTGATTTGGAGCTCTATTATTACTGTGCGCAGGCCCACTTTGCATACTATTGGATACGCCCTGTGCGATACCTACCACATCTTGCGCCTGAGAGCGATGCGGTGTGGCCAGATAGGCTGCTGCGGGTCCTTGGATGTTTGTCTCGACTTCCAGTCCTGTGGAGTGGATACAGTGGCGTGCACCTCCAGGGCTTGGGAGGCTTTGTTGCGACGGTCTGAGACATGTGAACCCTTTGCTCCTGCGTTGCCGGTGCTGGATGTTGCTGACGAGAGGATGTCCCGGGACGTGCGGCTGCGGAACTTCCTTGATGGCATGGGTCTACCTACTTTGGGAGATTGGTTTGAGGGGGGGCAGCTGATTTCTCCAGAGGCTGCACTTGGAGAGGGAGCCGATAACGCTATGCATCGGTTATATGTCTTGCGAGTCTTTGCGATGCTCTGCGTGCGTTTTGCAGGCCTCCCGGTGATTCCGAGGACCTGTCGGGCCCTGGAGACGTTGAGGTGTGTGCAGTCGCCGCACAAACTCATTACTAGGCTGTATGGTTGTTTGCAGGAACAGCCGAGTGATATTGCTAGGTCTGCTAAAGCCAGATGGGAACTGGACATTGGGGAGTGCATTTCTGAAGAAGCGTGGAAGCTGTGCACATATGGGAGTGCTGTCTCCGAACTATCGGCTGCGGCTTATCCATTTTACATTTCTGCTCCATTTCTATTACACCCCTCGAAGACTCTACGCTATGGGGATGCGCGCGGATGCTGCTTGTGAAAGGTATCGCACCCCTGACGCTGATTTTCTACATTTGGCGTGGAATTGTGGGGAGGTGCGCGCCTTTTGGCTGGAAGTCATGCATGTAATTGCGGAAATGACTGGTCTGGATCTATCTCTTTCCCCTGTGTCTGCGCTGCTTGGACTAGTGGATGGGGTGTCGACGGATTCGCGGAGGCTGGTGGGCCTATTGCTGCTGTTGGCTAAGCGAAGAGTGGCGATGTGCTGGGGGAGGGGCCGGGCTCCTCGCGGGCCAACTGGTTGCGAGATGCAGCGTTTTGTCAGGAGCAGTTAATGATTTTTTGGGAACTGATCCCTGAGGGCTCCCACCCGAGGGATATTTGAGCACCCTTGCGCTCCTATCTGGAGTCTCATAAATGAAATGTCGTGTGCCTTCTTGGATGGCCCTACACATAGAAAACCCGCTCTGCGTTACCACTTGCCTATGACATGTTAGTTTGCTGGGATGGATGACTGTGCTGCCCGTGTTCCTCCCTGCCGCACTTCATTTCTTTTGTTGGTTCATTTCCTGCGTAGTAACAGCTAGCCCTTTCTTTGAGGCATGTTTCTAATGTTAAGCCCTGCGGCCAGAATGTGATATGATGCCGGACCCTGATGTATTGAGTAAAATAGGACTTTGTCCCTTATTACATTTAGTATTGGCTGGCTATAAGTTGATGCCTGGGCAATGCTGGGATTGTCTTTGTTTGTCTATGCCCTGCTGCTGGGCTTGTTGTTGTATGGTTATTAAACTGAATAAATAAATAAAAAAATAAAAAGATCTATCTTGCTTGCTTGAAGGTTTTTTGCCACCTTGAGTTCTTCTTCCTTAGTAACAATTTCTAGGAGTCACCAGCTTTTTCCATGTATATTTGAATAGTAATAAGACAAAGTAATAAAACACAGTGGTCATTGAAGGGAGTCACCCTTACCATGGGCTGAGCTAACAAATGGGGTCATTTTGACCCTGGCGGTAAAAACCGCCTACCGCCGCAGCGACAGCCGGCAAAAGGACGTCGCCGCGGCTACCTACCGTCCACCATAATATGACCGTAGCCGGAATTCCGGCGGTAAGGTGGCACTGCTGCCACACCAGTAGACCACCGCAGACCGTATCATGACCCATGATACGGCCTGGCGGTGTTCTGCTGGTGGACGCTGCCATCTTCTGCCGGAGGCCCCCTTGACAACAGGTAAGTCGGGTGCTCCGACAGGGGAGGGCGGTGGGGGGTGTTGTGTGTGTGTGCAAGTATGGATGTGCGTGTAAGTGTATGTTGTGTTGTGTGAATGCGTGTGTGCTTTTATGTATGTAAGTGTGTGTGGATGTGTGTGTGTATGGATGTATGCATGCGTGGATGAATGAGGGAATGCGTGTGTGCATGAAGGTGCGTGTTTGAAGGGGGGTCTGAAGAGGAAGGGTGGGTGGCCGGGAGACTTGGGAGGTGGTGGGGGCAGGGAGACCCCTATCAGTGACAGGAAAGGGATTACCTGTCACTGATAGTGCCTACCGCCATGGTAGATTGCCACAAAAACCATGGCAGTAGGTGGGGTCATAATCCCGCAGGCAGGCAAGTGACGGCTGCCCTCCAGCCTGGCAGTCATTACCACCGTGGTGGGCGGTGTGGTACATTGGCGGTTTGGCTTGAGCCATACCGCCAATGTCTTAATATGGAAAAAAGTATCACCAGCCTGTTGGCAGTACTATCCTCCATATTTCAGCCGTCCGCCGGGGTCATAATAACCCCCAAAGTTTGTGTCCTGCCTCTTTCCTGCTATTAACAGTTTAATTACAGGAACTTTAGGTCCATCCTTATCCAAAGAATAGGAGAGTAGTACAAACAACAGTTAATATCAAGTTGTGACAGAAAAAACAGGCAGGAACTCTGTGAATAGCATGTTTATTTCAAAACAGAGTCTTTGAGACCTCAGAATAGCACTTAATACATTGCTGAGGCACAATTATTTCCTGGGGCTCTCACCACTGGAGAGTCTGAACACAACTGGACTTGGAAGAATTCAAGTCAGGGGGAAGTCTGAGGCTATTTATGTGAGTTTACTAAGGCCTGTGTGACACTTTTGTCTGAACCCTAATTTGGAATTGCTTCTGAAGGATCATGTTTGCTGCCCCCCTCTTGTCACAGGAAGATAAAGAACAAGAAGCCATATCTGCAGAAGACCTAGTTGATCAGTTGGTAGTTGATTTTGATTGGGCCCTAGCTGAAGAGTGTGGTTGAGCCTGTCTACTACTCCTTTCAGAATGTTGCACTTCTGGATGGTGCCATGCCTACGTGAGAAAGGAGCAACCTAGATGATCAAGAGATCTTAGTTTGTCCCACTGACCTTTTTGACGCAGGCAACAATGCTTCACTGTGAACTTGTGAGAAACAAACATTATAGAGCTCTGCATATCAATAGCTTCCAGCTATACCCTGCTAAAGAATTTCAAGCACCTAAAAAGTCAGATTCTAAACAAGCCGATAAAGGAATTAAGGTGTCCTCAATGATGAGTGAAGATTGACTTTAAAATTTGTCCTGCTCAAAGTTTTTAGCCCAAATTCAATCCTTCAACAGGACAGAGAATCTAGTGTATCCATCTCAATGAGCACTCTTTAGTACTATTTACTGTCTTGCCCTGCTGTAGGACTGTAGGCTTCCAGAAAAACAACTAAGCCAACATTTACAGATTGACAGTGGAGAAGTTGTCAATTTGATCCTAATGACAAAGTGATCTTGGAAGCTACAAATTTAAGTTGTTTGGTCCTACTCAGTGGGTTTGGCTACAAACCTACAGATGTTTGGAGGACTCTCAATTCAGCAACTCCTAGTGTCATGAAACCCTTGAATTTCAGCTCAAAGACTAAGGTAGGCTTTACCCAACTCAGGCTCTATCATAGTCAGTCTAAAAAAAACATATAAATGCTGGACATCTACTCCCACTCACTAAATTTGTTTTTATCCCATTGTTTGATATAGGTAACTGTTTACTTTTTATGCAAGGATACATGACTCTTGATTCTCTAAAGAATACTATACTAACATTTTCACTGGGAGAAGCTTGTGACTTTGAACTGTAGCTCCTAGGGGTAAGACCAGGAGTCCATTTGAGATCTGTTTACTTAAAAAGGATTACTACCTTTGTAGAAGTTTACCTTCTCTTCCCCCAAGTTTTGGTATTGTATTGGTATTCCAAAGAAACAACTAGTGGTTGTTTGTCCCTAACACAAACCTTACCTTTTGGACTGGCAAATTGTTTCTTCTAAAGTTGGTTTGAAGGTAAAGGGTGCTTCAACTCTCTCAGAGGTTACTGTGTTGGTACAGAACAGTACAAAGTGTGCAGTAAAAGTGTTGCATGTGGTTCTAGAGGAAAGCACACTTAGGGCCTGATTGCGAGTTTGGCGGTCTGCGGACCGCCATGGAGGCAGCGGCGGTCAAACCGTCGTAGATCTGGCGGTTGGACCGCAATATTATGAGTATGGTGGTCACACTACCAGAAGACTTCCGGTGGTCCGCCAGCACCACCAGGTAGGACAGACTGCCACAGTCATGAGGAAGCACAAACAGGTCTGCGGAGCCTGTGTTGCCGCCGGACTCATTATGAGGTTGCACACTGCCATTGTGACCGTGGCAGTCCAACCATCACGTATCAGAAGGCAGAAACAGACAGTATAAAGGGAGACACTCATCTGCAGACAGACTTACATGTCCAGTGCCGCCATGGAGCCCTTCACAAATGTCATGCCGCTGCTCCTGCTCATCCAAAGACAAGGAAATCCACGCGGCTGTGGGCAACAATAAGTACACACACCTACCTGTATCATTTACCTTCAAAATAGCATGTTGTGCCTGCTTACATGTCAGGAGGGTCATACCACGGGCGGCAGGTACACGTCTCAAACCACACACCCACAAATATACATCAACACGGACACATGCACAGTCACTATACATCCCCTTTAGGCAGCACACACTACACCTCAACACTATACAAATACACAAACCTCAGGCACAGGGACAGTGAAGGCTACTAAACATTGTCACACCACTGGCCACGGACTGTTCACTCATAGAACACACATGTGTATCGAAGTGGCATGGAACACAAACAACACCAACATGAACCAACCTTGCAATGGACACACACATCACAGCACAATGGAAGCACAATGGTGTGCACTAAACACAGAAACACAAATAGACAAAGAAAACATGACAATTATACATGCACAAATGGGTGTGGGGGCATCTGGGACACCCAGGGAAGGGAACTGCACTGCGACATGCATCATCTTGTACAGACCCCTAAAACAACATGTGCACAGGAAATGGCTCTACATGGGTCCCAGGGACAAACAGTACTAAACCCAAATGTCATGAACATATGCACACAATGGGGAAGGGGAAGTCAACGAAGCACATGCAACTCCTACTCCATGGGACATACCCCTACAGGAAGTAGCTGCAAATGACACAACATATACCTTTCTCTCGGGGGACAACAGAGCTGCCCACAAACTCACACAACTGCAGGCACACAACACAAAATAATCAGTAACAAAATAATGGCGTTAAAGGAATTGCAGGACAAATGTGTACCCCCCCCAAACAAAACTGGGTTTATTAACTTATACATTTCTTCCAGTCCAAAGGCCATCGGCCAATCCAAAAAGTTTCAAACACAGCACAGTGTTGAGCATAAACTTGACTGCCAACTGCCAGGGAAGCTCCACAGGAAAGGGCTTCAAGGGGGCAAGCAGGCACCTCAGGGATCATCTGGAGGTGTTGGTTGGGGATCAGATTTCAGGGGGGAGTTTTGGGGTTCAGAGGGGAGGTCTTCTTGGGAGAGGTAGGATTCTTCTTGGGAGGGGTGGGCTTCTTCTTGGCGGGGTATGGGTGCTTGGCGGGGGAGGCCTTGGAGGTGGAAGGGATGGAGTTGGAGCTGGGTGTTATCCTTCTGGGTGTGGTCAGGGCAGGAGAACAGGTGTGAGGTCAAGCTCACAGAGGAACAGTTTTTTGGACACATGGGGATGGACATCAGAAGGGAGTCTGGATTTGGAGGCTGAGGGAGTGGTTTTCTGATGTGTAGGTGTGGATGTCGTGGGTGTGTGCTTATGTGTGATAGGCTTGTGTGTGGTGGGTGTCTGTTGGGTGGGTGAGTGAGGGTGTTTAGGTGTCTTGGGCTTAGGGGTGCCATGGTGAGTGGGTGAGTATCTGTTGGAGTGGTGAATGTAGGTATGGTGGGTGTGGTGGGTATAAGAATGTCTGTAGTTGTTGTGTCTGTGGGTGTGGTGCTTGTGGTGGATATGTGTGGGTCTGCTGGGGTGATGTCTGCAAATAGGATAGGTGTAGTGGCTATGTGAGTGATTGTTGTGGTGGTGTCTGTAGTTATGCTTGATGTTGTGTGTGATGTGGTTGGTGGGGGAGTAAGAGGAAGTTATGATTGCTGTCATGCCTGTAGGTGGATGTTGTTTGTGTGCATGCCGGTCTGTCTTGTGGTGCTTGTGTGCGCTCCATTTATCTGTTGCGGCGGATGTCTGTGGATCTGTTTGTGTGCTTTGGGTAGGTAGGCGAAAGGTTGATTTGGACTGGGAGGAGGGAGGTGGAGGCGGGATGGAAGGTGGGGGATGACTGGCTGCCATCAGTGTGAAGGCCAGAGCCTGAAAAGAGCTCTGTAGCCCAGCCATTGCACCATAAATGCCTTCCAGGTAAGCGTTGGTTTGTTGAAGTTGGGTCGCCAGTCCCTGGATGGCACTCACAATGGCTGGCTGACCCACAGAGATACTTCTTGGGAGGCCAAAAGCCTCCTCACTGAAGCAAGCAAGGGTAACAGGGGTTGGGGCGGAGGTGTCTGCAGTGAAGGAGACGCCCACCCTCTTTCGTGAGTGGGCACGGCCAACTGGGTGGGGATCAGTAGGGGGGGGGCGGTGATAGTACGGGGTAGCGGACAAAGATGGTGCTGGAGGCTGCCCTGAAGGGACTGCCACCACTTGGGAGTGGCCACTGGAGGAAGAATCCAAGGATGATGAAGATGCAGATCCGGTATCCCTCGTGGCACTCCCCTTGCCCTCTGGGCCACTGGGCCCCTCCATGTCAGTAGTCTCTTCACCCGAGGTCCCCTGGCCAGATGTGTCCCCACTTGGCTTGGCCCCGTCTCCTCTGCTTGCCTGTGCTGATGCCTCAAGGGCAAAGAGGAATATGGTCATCACATGTTTATGATAATACCCGAACCGCATCTCAGATTGACTAACAATACCGTCAATTCTAGAAGGCCCCAGCAAAACTACTCATCTAAGTGGTGCATACATGAGCCATGACATATGCATGCATGCCATCTGCATTTACTGTAGTGGCCCACAGTAAAATAAGGACCTCAGACAACTACAATTGTATGGATGAAGTCTTGGAACCCCACTAACCATACAACAACTAGGAGTCCTCTTCATCGTCAAAGTTGTCCCAAATGCAGCAGACCTCAGTCAACTAATGGCAAAGAATAGTATCCCATTGTAAATTTCATTCCCATTTATCCCACACAAGGTCATGCACACATCTATTTGGCACATACATAATGAACCTACAATTAGAAATGAGGTCCTGACATCCTGCTATTTCGATCCCAAAAGTTCTATATCCAGGAGTATGTGACATGGAAATAACCATGTCACACAGGAAACATTTCAACAATGCACAGTTCAACAAGTAACATCTGTCACAATAGTATCAAGGAGGTAGTATCAATGTAACTCAGATAGGCCTCACATGTGGTATTGAATGAAACACTGTTGATGTCAGGTTTAATATGTCAGGAAGAGATGTCCCCAGAACAAACAAAACAATGATTTTGCAAATCGCATGATCATCACCACTACTGCCTGACACCCATTACAATGAAATACTCTGAGGGTTTCTGTAGTAGACATCTGTCCTTTGCATGTTGGGGAGGCACAGAACTTTAACAGACCATTAGAAGGCCCTCAACATGTTGCTGAATGAGCACCAACATCTCTAACCACATCTTGGACATCCCAATCCTGGTGTCTGTCTGTGGATGACTGCTTTTACCCAAACACATATGATGTAAACATCACTGCAATTCACTCCATGATGCATGCCAACAGCCAGGGCACAATCCCCAATCATTACACATGTGCAGTCCACTTTTACACATGATTCCAAATCAAGGGCATAGATAAACACAAAGTGGTTCCACACTCTGGGCCTAGCTATAATCTCCCTCATAGCTACTGTAGTTCTACATGCCAAATGACATTCTATGACACATAAATGTATATGTCTGACAATGAACAATGGTGACACACTCCTGTCTGTGGCAACACATGAAATGGGTGCCCATTGTAGATTCACTATACCACTAACAGTTTCCCTTGTACATATATGTACATATATGTGAGGGATTACAGACATCATCCCATCAACATAGGTATAACATGCATGGA
The DNA here is from genome assembly GCF_031143425.1 of Pleurodeles waltl. Classification (NCBI taxonomy): domain Eukaryota; kingdom Metazoa; phylum Chordata; class Amphibia; order Caudata; family Salamandridae; genus Pleurodeles; species Pleurodeles waltl. Next base: position 142,331,829 of record NC_090444.1, on the reverse strand, counting down.
ACTGCAGCATTGAAATGTTCCCTAAAGAGAAAGGGACACATGCTCACATGTAGGCACAAGAAATGTTGGCAACAATGATGACACATCATTCATGTCAATAGACATTCCCCGCTTACCAAGGGAAAGTAGTTTGCTACAGCTGCAAACAAATGACTATGTAAACCATGTCATATGAATAATGGACACCTACACATCACAGACTGCAGTGAGACATCAGAACCCATCATACACCAAAGATAACTAGCTCCTGGGTGGAAGATGTCTACATACACATTTACCCAGACACATGGCAGATTACCGTGATCAACAACCTACTGACCTTTGGCCTGTAACATATACAGTTAGAGTGATCTGTTGGATAGAAATTAGACCCACTAGAACAGCAATTAGAAAATGAATAATCACTGTACACAGCCATTTGTGCTCCCTGCTGAGCAAATAGTCTGAGGATTCCCCTGGTTTTGCTCTAGTCCCAGGTCCAAAAGGCAAGGCACACCAGTTTGGTACACATGACATGTCAACACAAATAATCTCCCATCTACTATGTGGCACATGGCTCATCCCTCATTGTCAGGGGGAGCAGTCGGTGTGAGAAGGTAGCCTCTTTCTAGCCTTGTTACCCCCACTTTTGGCCTGTTTGTGAGTGTATGTCAGGGTGTTTGTCACTGTTTTCACTGTCTCACTGGGATCCTGATAACCAGGCCTCAGTGCTCATAGTGAAAACACCATGTTTTCAGTATGGTTGTTATGTGTCACTGGGATCCTGCTGGTCAGGACCCCAGTGCTCATAGGTTTGTGGCCTAAATGTATGTGTCACTGGGACCCTGTCACACAGGGCCCCAGTGCTCATAGGTGTGCATGTATATGTTCCCTGTGTGGTGCCTAACTGTCTCACTGAGGCTCTGCTAACCAGAACCTCAGTGGTTATGCTCTCTCATTACTTTCAAATTGTCACTGACAGGCTAGTGACCATTTTTACCAATTTACATTGGCTTACTGGAACACCCTTATAATTCCCTAGTATATGGTACTGAGGTACCCAGGGTATTGGGGTTCCAGGAGATCCCTATGGGCTGCAGCATTTCTTTTGCCACCCATAGGGAGCTCTGACAATTCTTACACAGGCCTGCCACAGCAGCCTGAGTGAAATAACGTCCACGTTATTTCACAGCCATTTTACACTGCACTTAAGTAACTTATAAGTCACCTATATGTCTAACCTTTACCTGGTAAAGGTTAGGTGCAAAGTTACTTAGTGTGAGGGCACCCTGGCACTAGCCAAGGTGCCCCCACATTGTTCAGAGCCAATTCACTGAACTTTGTGAGTGCGGGGACACCATTACACGCGTGCACTACATATAGGTCACTACCTATATGTAGCTTCACCATGGTAACTCCGAATATGGCCATGTAACATGTCTATGATCATGGAATTGCCCCCTCTATGCCATCCTGGCATTGTTGGTACAATTCCATAATCCCAGTGGTCTGTAGCACAGACCCTGGTACTGCCAGACTGCCCTTCCTGGGGTTTCACTGCAGCTGCTGCTGCTGCCAACCCCTCAGACAGGCAGCTGCCCTCCTGGGGTCCAGCCAGGCCTGGCCCAGGATGGCAGAACAAAGAACTTCCTCTGAGAGAGGGTGTGACACCCTCTCCCTTTGGAAAATGGTGTGAAGGCAGGGGAGGAGTAGCCTCCCCCAGCCTCTGGAAATGCTTTGTTGGGCACAGATGTGCCCAATTCTGCATAAGCCAGTCTACACCGGTTCAGGGACCCCTTAGCCCCTGCTCTGGCGCGAAACTGGACAAAGGAAAGGGGAGTGACCACTCCCCTGACCTGCACCTCCCCTGGGAGGTGTCCAGAGCTCCTCCAGTGTGCTCCAGACCTCTGCCATCTTGGAAACAGAGGTGCTGCTGGCACACTGGACTGCTCTGAGTGGCCAGTGCCACCAGGTGACGTCAGAGACTCCTGCTGATAGGCTCCTTCAGGTGTTAGTAGCCTTTCCTCTCTCCTAGGTAGCCAAACCCTCTTTTCTGGCTATTTAGGGTCTCTGTCTCTGGGGAAACTTTAGATAACGAATGCATGAGCTCAGCCGAGTTCCTCTGCATCTCCCTCTTCACCTTCTGATAAGGAATCGACCGCTGACCGCGCTGGAAGCCTGCAAACCTGCAACATAGTAGCAAAGACGACTACTGCAACTCTGTAACGCTGATCCTGCCGCCTTCTCGACTGTTTTCCTGCTTGTGCATGCTGTGGGGGTAGTCTGCCTCCTCTCTGCACCAGAAGCTCCGAAGAAATCTCCCGTGGGTCGACGGAATCTTCCCCCTGCAACCGCAGGCACCAAAAAGCTGCATTACCGGTCCCTTGGGTCTCCTCTCAGCACGACGAGCGAGGTCCCTCGAATCCAGTGACACCGTCCAAGTGACCCCCACAGTCCAGTGACTCTTCAGCCCAAGTTTGGTGGAGGTAAGTCCTTGCCTCACCTCGCTGGGCTGCATTGCTGGGAACCGCGACTTTGCAAGCTACTCCGGCCCCTGTGCACTTCCGGCGGAAATCCTTCGTGCACAGCCAAGCCTGGGTCCACGGCACTCTAACCTGCATTGCACGACTTTCTAAGTTGGTCTCCGGCGACGTGGGACTCCTTTGTGCAACTTCGGCAAGCACCGTTTCAAGCATCCTTGTAGTGCCTGTTTCTGGCACTTCTCCGGGTGCTACCTGCTTTAGTGAGGGCTCTTTGTCTTGCTCGACGTCCCTTCTCTCTGCAGGTCCAATTTGCGACTTCCTGGTCCCTCCTGGGCCCCAGCAGCGTCCAAAAACGCCAAACGCACGATTTGCGTGTAGCAAGGCTTGTTGGCGTCCATCCGGCGGGAAAACACTTTTGCACGACTCTCCAAGGCGTGGGGGATCCATCCTCCAAAGGGGAAGTCTCTAGCCCTTGTCGTTCCTGCAGTATTCACAGTTCTTCAGCCTAGTAAGAGCATCTTTGCACCAACCGCTGGCATTTCTTGGGCATCTGCCCATCTCCGAGTTGCTTGTGACTTTTGGACTTGGTCCCCTTGTTCCACAGGTACCCTCAGTCAGGAATCCATCGTTGTTGCATTGCTGATTTGTGTTTTCCTTGCATTTTCCCTCTAACACGACTATTTTGTCCTTAGGGGAACTTTAGTGCACTTTGCACTCACTTTTCAGGGTCTTGGGGAGGGTTATTTTGCTAACTCTCACTTTTTTCTAATAGTCCCAGCGACCCTCTACAAGGTCACATAGGTTTGGGGTCCATTCGTGGTTCGCATTCCACTTCTGGAGTATATGGTTTGTGTTGCCCCTATCCCTATGTTTCCCCATTGCATCCTATTGTAACTATACATTGTTTGCACTGTTTTCTAAGACTATACTGCATATTTTTGCTATTGTGTATATATATCTTGTGTATATTTCCTACCCTCTCACTGAGGGTACACTCTAAGATACTTTGGCATATTGTCATAAAAATAAAGTACCTTTATTTTTAGTATAACTGTGTATGGTGTTTTCTTATGATATTGTGCATATGACACTAAGTGGTACTGTAGTAGCTTCACACGTCTCCTAGTTCAGCCTAAGCTGCTCTGCTAAGCTACCATTATCTATCAGCCTAAGCTGCTAGACACCCTATACACTAATAAGGGATAACTGGGCCTGGTGCAAGGTGCAAGTACCCCTTGGTACTCACTACAAGCCAGTCCAGCCTCCTACAGTCGGTACCTCACTCAATCACCTGGCAATGGGGCAGGCAGGAATTTGCTGTGTACTCACCTCCTTGTGGCTGCTATGCTGCCCTCAAATGCCCATCAAGCTCTGGGTAGGCCACTACCTAAATGCGGACCATTAGGAGAGGTCATCGTCCAATGGGCACCCCACCCATGTTGGAAGTACAGCCCCAGCTGGGCTCCTGTGATCTTCTGGGCCTAGTGTCTCAGGTCCTCCCACCTCTTCTGACAGTTGGCGCTCCGCAGGCTGTTGACCTCCAGGGTCTGCAACTTCTTGGCGATGGCTCTTCAAATCCCTTTCTTCTAAAGAGCGTTGACCTGCATGGATGAAACAGACAGCACAAGAAATTACGTCAACAAGCCCCCTCTTTCACTTTGATTTATAGCGGAGCATGGTTGTTTGGTCCCAGCTCGAGGTTCTTATTTCATTCTCAGTAAATCACTGTGAGTTAACAGTTCTAGAAAGATCGGTTGATGGAGAAGCCTCTTCGATCGTGATCATCCATGGAGAGCATGGGAGGAGTAATCATATATTCTCTGGTGTCTCCACACTAAAAGCTGTCCTGATGATGACCCTGCATGGATTAGTCTGTCATTAGGGTCGAAATGTTGGCAGAACACACACATGTGGACTGGCTTGTAAGTTTTTAATGTGGATAGGGATATCCGAAGGATTGATATCCTATGACACTATATTATTTGTTCCGGTCACATGTATTTGTATAGTGCACCAGTGCACTTTTTTGACCTTGTCACTTTGCACTGCGCCATCACTTTATAGAACTCCTTTGATGTTATGAAGTTATTATGATATTCTTGTTTTAAAACCACAAAATTGTATTTACTCTTCAAAGAATTTCCTTTCAAGAAGGGTTCTTGTATAATAAAAAAGATTGGCTGTGGGAGTCAAGGGCGACACTTCCCCCTTGGGGACCATTTGCGTTTGATTTTGTTTATACCCATGTCCCTGAGCTATGGGTTATTTCCCCGTATTTTAAACTATAGGTAGATCAACTGACATCTTGTGGGACATGATCTAACAATCTGACAGAGGTCAGAATCACTATAAGACACATCACACCTATGTGGCTTCTGGAAGGTAAACCCCTCAGCCATGCATGCATCAAAACACTCACAATCTGTGAGAATGATCCTCTGCATACAGTCCCTACAGGCTACTGCCAGGGTACAAACTCTAACATCACACATGGGTAACAATGAAGGGATTGGTATGGTGGGTACAGAAAGAGCCTAGGATCTCCATGTGTGGACATGTGCAAATACAGATGCAGACTCATGCCTCTTCAGGGGGTGGGAATCTGTGTGGCTCACCATTAACACAAAACACACTTTTTGACATATATGTACATAATACATAGGTCACCTTCATCACTTTCAGAATAACATAGGGATGCATTGAACATTTTCTGCAATGTGACTAGACAACTGAGTCACATATCATGGGTTATCAGTAAGCAACACACAGTTTGCACTTATGCAATGTCAGAAATGCAATGAACCTGCATAGGACACATGTGACCTGTATGAAGGTGACAACAGGGCTGTGAGATCAAGGGACCTGTCAAGGCTCTGAAACACACATTGACAGAGATGCCAAATGCACATCAGTCACAGATCATCAGCTCTCCCCTAATACCATGTACATTCTTATCAGAGGATAGAGCCTCAATACGCTGCATATTAGCACTGAGGTAATATTTGGCCTCATAGCATGTTGTGCTGGGATACAGGGAGTGGGCACAGTTCCACAGCTGCTTAACAAAAGTGATTCTACACCAGCCCAGACTTGGACAAATACAGTGAGATACATTTGACAGGCCTCGGTCTGTGCAGGCTGAGGAGACAGACCTACATGAAACTCCATTCCCAGCACTTCCATGCATGACAGTACATCATGTAGCCAACAGCCTATTGGCATGTGGTGTTTTTGTGCCAACTTGAGGGGCAGAGTAAGTCAGGATATGCCTTCCAAACAACAGTCTATCAAGGGCAGATGTGGTTTGAAATGTCTGTGGCACTATACACATAGCTCACATTACACACAACTGACACATACAACATGCATACAATGCTCATGCTGTCCTTCACATTGATGACATCCATGATGTAAGAGATGTTTGGGGTGGCTGTTATGTCACCTCACCTGGTTATGTGCCTCCAACACAAGGTGGATGAGAGTAAACTAAATACACACACACCACAATGTATCAGAACTCAACACCTGGCACTGAACACAAATACATGCACATTGACTCCCACATTGATGCACATTGACTGCACCTACAGGACTTAGGCCCATATTTATAATTTTTTAGCGCAGCATTTGCATCATTTTTTTACAAAAAAGCAGTGCAAACTTACAAAATACAATTATATTTTGTACGTTTGCTCCGCTTTTGCACAAAAAAACAGCACAAATTGGTGCTAAAAAAGTATAAATATGGGCCTTAGAGTTCACATTCTGCCACACATGGTCACACTCTAGCCTATGAAGAGGGAATTAATATCGAAGTACAGAGAAAATTGTGCACATGAAGCACTTACCTGCTCATCTGGCGCACCATAGAGCTGTTCATACAGGGTTAGGACCTTAGACACCAGCTACTCCAGCTCCTCTAGTGAGAAGCCTTATCACCTGCTGGACATGGCATGATTGCTCCCAGAGGTGGTACACAGCAGCTCAGGTAGTGGAGGTCTTGCTGGCAGCAGTGTCAGGAGTCAAGTGAGGGACATTATAGAACATGGCGGTCACATCAGCCATGTACTTGGCTGTTACTGCCAGTGGACACAGCCATTAGCCTATGGATGTGTCCACCGCGGTTGCAACCACCTACCACCATGATGACTTCCGCCGGCGGTCGCGTGCTGTTCCCAATATCATGTAGAGTAGGTCGGGCATCCACCATTTTCGAGGCCTGAAATGTGTTTTATGGCTCTGACAAATATGTCACACCTTTGAAATTGTTGGGTTTTGCATCATTAACTGCTTGTCTTTTCCAGTCATGTCACTCCCACTACTCAGATACCATTGTTGTACATTGCTAGACATAAGTGCCGAGTTGCATTGGGGCACATCCCCCACCACCCCGTCATAGGTCATTTTAATGCTTGGGATATCAAATCACAATCTGAGAGGCATGTTTTATTGCACAATTGTTGATGGCCATTCACATGATGTGTACACATGTATGTCAATACAAAGGGGTGATATGTGACTGCTATGTGATTATCAGTGGTGATGGGTACTGTGTATCCTGTCCAAGCCTCAATACATGCCTTGTCACATTTTAACATTGACCTGCATCCTGTACGTTGCAAGGGACACATTGAATCATGGCAACACACGTCTTGTCATACACAGGTACCCAGGGAGGGGAAGGATCAGACAACCTCCTGTCTATCGTCCACTGCCAGACCTTCAGACCGTGAAAGAATGACACATCATACAGATCTACTGTCTGAATCGGCTAACAATTGTGGACCTATGTCATCAGCTGGAGCCAAATCTGATGCCAGCCATTCGTCACCCAAATAGCATACCACCCATTGCACAAGTTATAGCAGTTTTTCACTTCCTGGCCACGGGGTCCTTCTAAAATACAGTGACCCTATCTGCTGGGATGTCCCAGCCTATGTTTAGTCTGGTTTTGAAGGATGTACTCTCAGCAATGTTGAAAGACCTGGACAGCTATATCCATTTTCCTCAACATGAGGTTTTGACCCAGGTGAAGGCTGACTTCTATGGTTTGGCACACATCCCACATGTGGTGGGAGTGGTGGGAGCCATTGATGGTACACATGTTGCCATGGTCCCACCGCATGGCAATGAACAAGTGTACTGCAACAGATAGAGCTACCATTCCATCAATGTCCAAGTGGTTTGTTTGGGGGATCTCTACATTTCACAAGTCTGTGCCCTGTTTCCCAGGTTCAGTCCATGATGCCTTCATTATGTGGAAAAGCGCAATCCCCCAACTGATGTCACGACTGTACCCAGAGAGGGCCTGGCTGGTTGGTATGTCAAATCTGTCCTGTTTGTGTGTGTGTGCAATCTCTGCTTAAACAAATCCAATGAAAGGGATTCATAGTTGCACATATGTTCCATTCCATAGCAGGGGACTCTGCATACCCAAGCCACTGATGGTTGTTGACGCCGGTGAGGAACCCAACGAGGCCAGGCGAAGTCCGATTCAACATATGCCCATGGAAGAACACAGCATTTCATGTTGAAGGCTTTTGGGCTCCTGAAGGCCAGATTTAGGTGTCTGTACAAGGCAGAGAGTGCCCTTCTCTACTCACCTGAAAAAGTGTGTAAGATCACTGTGGCCTGGTGCATGCTCCACAACATTGCCCTGTGCAGGAACATCCCATACATCCCAGATAAGGGGGAGCCAGCAGTGCCCCCAGGTGAGAATCCTGAAATGCCAAGTGAGGATGACAGTGACGAAGAGGATGGTAAAGACTTGTGGGCAGATCTCACCAATCACTACTTTTCCTGAGTGTAAGTAAGTATTGTTATGTTGTCACTGTGACTGTATGCAGAACTGTAATTGTCAGGTTGTGTGGACTAGGGTGTTTTTTCTACAGATTGTGGATGTAATGCTTTGCCGTATACATCAAAGCTTTGCTTGCTAAGTCAGACTTGAACATTTCACTACCTTTATTATCTGTAGAGTTTGTGTCATTCTCATTGCAATGTAAGTGCATCCACTGATGTTTGATATGAGCTTATGGTCATAGTTATAACTTCCAAAGCTAAACTCCTTGTATTATTCATTATCCAGGTATCTTTACCATGCCATCCAAATGTGGGCATTTCAGAGTCGTGACATTGGTTGGTATCTGATGCTGTTCTGAGATAGGAAGAGGACATGGATTGATCCAGGTAATGTTGGCCACAGATTTAGGATGCATGGGTCCTGTGCCAAGGCTGCTTGGACAGTGTGTGGATGGAAATCTGAAGTGCAGGATACACTGGCTTGATTTGGTGTATTGGTCCAGTTGTCGCATATGTGCGATCATATGACCTTGAGATATGTTCTAATCAAGTGCAGTCCATGCATTCTCCCTTCACGTTGTATTGACAATGATCCTGTAAGACCTGTTTGAAGCTGTTGATGTGTTTCCTCATTGAAGGCCAGACTGCCTGTGCCACAACATTGACATAGGTTGTATCTTACCCACAGGTGCTTTGTCATTGTAATGGGATGGGCCCTTGATCAGGGACTGTTGCACTGCCCTCTGTCTGTGCCATGGCTTATGAAATGTTGGCAGACCTGCTTTCAGCATGTGATGAGGCTCAAGCGGGTGACAACATCCACTAATCTGTTAGCCTACTCTACGGGACAAGGTCTGACAAAGCCCTTTTTTCTGTGCTCTGGGGGACGGTACTTTGGCATACCTAACCTGATTCAATATGGTTCAGACATTCTTGACTATAACAGTCCAGGCAGTTTGACAGCCTATGTGCTGTACTGCGCAATAAAATGTTTGGTGTGACTAGACATGTATCATTGTGTTGCCATTAATCCTCAACATGACACTACCTCTGACATATCCCTCCTTCCATTACCATCTTGTGTCTTCCTCATGTGCATCACAAGGGCTTACATCTCAACATTTCAACATGTGAACAGAAGAGAGCAGGGAATGTTTTTCTCTTAGGTGAGTTTACTTATAAAGGTGCAGGACATAAAAAACTGATGTTACAGAAGATGAAAGTGAAGTGAGGGGATCATGCATGGTGGATCTAATCATATTAGTAGATGCTACAACATTTGGAGTCCAAAGTCCAGTGTCCTACTACCATGGAAGATGGGCGTGTTTGGAGAGCAGTCAACAGAATGAATAATTGGCACACAAGGGAGTAAAATCAGGTAGAGGTCTCTTGTTGGCAGTGGTTGGTGTCTTGCCATCTGTACCTCCTGGAGTCTTGGACCGATGTCCCTGCTTGCAGGGTGTTCTGCAGTCCCTCTGCAGCTGCTTGATTTCCCTGAGTTCAGTGAGTACCTGGCCCATCACGCCTTGGGACTGTTGATAGGCACCCAAGACTAGGCTGACGGTGTCCTGGCCAGGACCCGCCCCAGTGGCCTCATGCCACTGGCCCACAACATCCCTCCCTCACCCTATCCCCATGTGTCTGCATCCTAGGCACAGTTTGCACCTACCACTGGTTCCAGGACCATCATTGTCGGAGGTGTGTTGCTGTGACTCAGGATACTGGACTGTGGGGCACAAGTTGGTAGTCACAGTACTCAGGACACAGGTTGGGGGGAGAACGGCTGCCTGAGATGTAGGTACAACCAAACTGGGAGGAGTCGATGTGGTCATGGTGAGGCTCACTGGTGTCCTCTGACCATGTTACCCTGATGGGCCAGAACGGTCCTCAATGTCCAGGCATCTAGGAGTGTTGTCGTCACTGAGGGCTTCATCCATGGGGTAGTGGCAGTCTCTTCAGCTGCCTCAGTGTTCCCAGTTGATATGAGAGATGCATTGTTACAGGTTGTGTTGTGACATCTGTCTCCAGTAGTTGACAGTGACATTCAGTCTAGGCTGTGCACATGTTGGATTGGCAGGTTTTCCTTATGTGACTGGTACCCATGCTATCAATTGTATAGACCTGATATTCTGAGATATGGCAATTCCATTTCAGTCAACCTGCTGCAGAATGCATAAGTTAATTAGAACTTGGGAGGATGGTCATAGACTTACATCTTGCCAGCAGTGTAGGCAAAACAGTGGCTGGGCAGGGTGTGGCTTTGATCCTTTTCAGTCCTTGTTGACTGTCATGCAGGCAGACCCTGGGCATTGTTGTATATGTGATTGTAGTCATCATGTGGTCAGTGCATTGTGAATGTGTCAGCTGCTAATACCATTCCGGTGATGCATCTTGAGGCCTTTGGTTCATATTTTTTGTGGGTGCACACAGGTTGATCTGTTCTTCCTGTCCACAACAATTCCATCTTGGCTTAGCTGCTCAAGATGGATCTAGGTGTTTAGACAAATCACAGAGTGTACCATGATCTTCTCTTGGTCCCTCCCAGGTGAGGAGAGTTCACAGACAAATGCATTGTGACATATGTACAGTGTTCTGGTGGTACATGGATTGACCCTACTGGAATTTACAGTAATGTTACTCCAAGCACTACACAGTATACATAAGTTATCCTCCTAGGTGTGTACACTTCCCTTGCAAGTTCACAAACAAGGATATTGGGACAGATGCATACTTGGTTTGTGTTTAGATTTTGTGAGACAGGGCCTCCTGGTTTTAGCATTCATGTCCCTCCCTGTACTTCATGCAGTTGTTATATGTCATCCCCCAGGTGAGTGCACTTCATGTGTGAATTCCCAAAGAAGGATAGTTTGGCAAGTGTACACTGGACTGGTGTTTGGAGTGACAGTAAGTGAGCCTCCTGTGATTTGCAGCCTGCAGCTTCCTGTCTTACACAAACTATACTGATGGTTTCCTCCTAGGTGAGTATACTTCAGTGATGATTTGGTACACACAATTATTTTGGGGGAGGACACAATTTTGTAGTCTTGATTTGGGTGAGCAGTGCCCACTGTGAGTTGCAGTCCTGTCGCTCTCACTGCTTCACAATACCTGACAGCTGCCAACTACCCCAGTGAGTGCACAACATATGTGCTTTGACATACTGTTGTCTTCAGGGAAGGGGACATAGTCCTGTTCGTAGTGGCAGTGCCTCCTGACCTTATCAGTCCTGTCAGTGCTTGTACAACCCACACACCTTACAGATATCAGCCTCTCAGGTGAGTACCCTTCATGGTGAGTTTAGGGACAAGGGTCATTTGAGCAGAGGACACTGTGGTGGGTGAGTGGAGTGACAGTAGCAGTGCCTCCTGGCCTGAGCAGTTCCGTCAATGCTTGTACTACCCACACACTAAACAGATATCAACCACTCAAATAAGTACCCTTGAATGGTGAGTTCAGGGACAAGGGTCATTGGAGCAGAGTGGAGTGACAGTAGCAGTGCCTCCTGGCCTTAGCAGTCATGTCATTGCTTGTACTACCGACACACTATGCAAATGTCATCATCTCAGGTGGGTACCCATCACTAGGGATTGCCAAACAAGGTAAATTTGGGTATGATACACTGTTCTGGTGTTTGGAATTTTAGAACAGTGCCTGCTGGGAATTGTAGCGCTGTCAATCCCTGTACTACACACAATGTACACAGCTACTGTTCCCCCTGGTTGATTCTGGTTCACTTGTGAGATGCCAGACTGTGGTCTATGGACAGGTGGATGCTGGGCTGGTGAGTGGGGTGACAGTGAAGGTCATCAAAGGTGAGCAGTGAGCATGCTTGACAATGCAGTTTGGTGATATTTTAGTGTTGTGACTTACCCAAGTCCACTCCCCAAGGTGTTCCTGCCAAGCCCTCAGAGTGCAGGATGGCCAAGACCATCTCCTCCCAGGATGGAATTCATGAGGGAGGCGGGGGGACCACCACCAGTCTTCTGGACATGCAGCTGGTGCCTGGATGCCATGGAACAGACCTTCCCCTTGAGGTGGTTCCACCTTTTCCTGATGTCATCCCTTATGCGCGGGGTGGGGCCTACAGAATTTACTCTGTCGACTATCCTTTGTCACATTTCCATTTTCCCGGTGATAGTCGTGTGCTGGATTAATGCTCCAAATAAAGGTGGCTCTACTCTTATGATTTCATCCACCATTACGCTTAACTCATCGTCAGTGAAACAGGGAGTTCTGGGGTGACATGGTGGTGCTAAGGGAATGGATTGAAATTGACAGGTGACAATGAGTTTGTGAATTTGAGAAGGGCAAATGTATTTTCCTGAAAAAGATAATGTGTGAAGGGTGTGTTATGTGATGTTGGAAAATTGCAGGAGTGTCTATTCTAATTCTTTTTCATCTCTATTGTGCGCTTTGGCTACAATGTGTTGTGTTGTAGTTGCATAAGACTGTGGTGTTTAAAGTGGTGTGTTTTATAATGTGCCTTGCAGGTGTGTCGAGTGTGGCAATGGGTGTCAGCTATGTTGTTTTCAAATCCATCCAATGTGGTGTTGTGTATTACTGTGGTGACCGTGAACAGCCGTGGTTCAGACCGCCATTGGTTAACCGCCGCGGCTGAACAGCCACTGCAACTTTTAACTTGTAATGCAGTCAGTGGTTGGTCAATGTGCTGTTGGCGCTGGTGGTCGGCCCACCTATTTCACGCTTTCCACAGGACTGGCGGTCTGAGTTTTTGGCTGACTTTTGTCGGTCCTGCCTGTGCAATTCGTAATACGGCGGTCTGTGTGACCACCAACATGGTGGTCTTTTGGTCTGACTGCCAAACTTGTAATGAGGCTCTTAATGGGTCCTTCTTCTGAGAAAGTCTCCACAACCCTGCCTTTTAATTTTTTTCCTGAGTGGACTTCCAAAAATATCAAATTGAGCTGCTGAAAGTGCCTCTTTCTTCTTACCTTTTATTGTTGGGACAGGAGGAGAACCTGTATCACTTTCTTCATCTCTGCCTACCTTCCCTTTGCCTTTTTTGCGTGGTGAACCACCAGGATCCCTCCTCATTTCTCTCAAATGCTTTTCATCTCTCTTCCTACACATAAGCCAACCCCAGCCCTTCCCTCGTTTCTTAACCTCCTTTCCTCTCTCTTCCTACAAGGTAGTTGCCCCTGTTGTCTTTCAACTGTTTTTTCTTTACCTCAGTTGTCCTACCTTGCCTATCTCCTAAAACTTTTACTGCTTCCTATAGCCAAATAACACTGTCCATACCCATAGCTTAGTAAGTATATCCATAACTATTTCCTAATAATTCTAACCCTGCACCTAGCTTGGTACATATACACCTGCCCTTACTCTAGCAACTCTACCCCCACCTGTACATAGTACTTCTACCAATGCCTATACCCTAGTTTTTCAATGTCTACTTCCATTCTGGTGTCTCGTCCCCTAATTGTGCCATGGTACTCACACTCCTGCCTATAACATATTACCAGTACTGATACCAACACCCTAATTTAGCTACCCATGCCTATACCTTTTTACCCCTGTCGTACCCACGTCCTTATAATTCTTGCCCTACCTATATCTATATCAGGTGCATTTATTCCAACCTAAACTGTAGTACCTTTACCTTAGCACCATTGTCCACCTATATCTTTATACCTCTACACCTACTATAGCACCTCCACCCCACTTTCACAATGATACCTCTTCCTCCTTCCCTCTTCAAAATTGTCATCTGGCCCTATTTCTCACTAGTAGTTTTTGGTTTTATTTTTTTGCTGAATTTCCTTACATTTTCCAAGGAAAAGCATTTTCAGAATTTAAAAATATGCCAAAATAGAGTTTTACCAGTCTCACGTCAACAGGCTGTTAGTCTCCAACTATGGGCCTCATTACGAGTCTAGCGGCCAAGGACCACCAGACTCGCGGTGACGGTCGGACTGCCGCACAACATCCGGCCCAACTGCCACATTTGCAGACAGTGTGCATTCTGAGGGTGCTGGTGTGCTATGGTATTGGCCGCGGCTTCCTTAAGGAAGCTGAGGCCAATACCGTATGTACTGTTCCTGCCAGGCTCATCTGCAGGAATGTTGTAATATGATGTTTCGGCCAGTCAGTCACTTTGGAACATCGAATACGGTGGGGGGTGAGGCAGCTGGGTTGACCGCCGCCTCTTGCCCGCGAGTTTGGTAGTCAGCTTGTCCAACCGCCAACCTCGTAATAAGCTCCTATGTTTTTTTCTCCAAATGAGGTAGAGCTAAAGCAAATAGGTTTCTCTTTTTCTAACTTCGAATCTAAAGTTTCTACCTTGAAACAGAAAAGCAACCCTGTTAACCTTTCAAGGACTAAAGCGGTTCTATAGGTTCATTAGTATATACTTATAGCTCTTAAATAGTACCACTGTCGTAATATTGACAGCCGCCATATGGCTCCTGCGGTAATAACATTTTAGAAAAGACATATCTTGATTTTCCGTGAAACACTGGTTATCCCACAGTTCCCTGGTTTAGTCTAGAAGAGCATGAACAATGATATTCGAAAAGTTTGAATATTGGCTTCATCTAAAAACAGTTGACAGCCCTCTGATCTAGAAAAGTTGCCTGAGTGATATGAATTTCAGCATAGATTTAATTGAAATTGCACTGTAAATTGCAAGGGTATAAAAGAGATTGGTGATATGTCAACTTCAACTTTAGGGGTCAAAGTACCAACATTTTGTCATGCCGACAAAACAAGAAAAAGAAAGAATTTGAGAGTTATGAATAGTTAAAGCAGTTCCATTTACATTTCACATGGATGAGTTTGAGTGCATAGAGGGCAAGAGAAACTGAGCAAGGAATCAAATTTACCTTTGTATAATTATGCCCACCATAGGCTTTCTCAGTCGTTTCTTGAAGTAACAAGATACTGTAGCTGTGTGCCAAGTCAGATACGGCTAATTTTGCAGAGTGTGCTTTCATGAAGTACCTGTCAGTATGTCTTTAATCCAGACATTGAAATTAGCAAAATAGTACAGGGCAAATTGTTTTTATTTTTGTGCAGGAAATAAAAAGCATGCGTGCCTCAATTTATTATGACAAAATATTTTAACATTATTTCCCAAGTCAATAGTTACAAAGGAACAAGTCAGCACCACAGGTATAAGCTTCCTCACACCAGCCTGGCATGCCTACCCTTAAAATGTCAAATTCTTCCTGAACTGAATTAAAATTCCTTCTCACGTCTCTTTCTCAAACGTGTTCTCTGGTGATTATAGGGATTATCCATCTAGGGAAAGCCTCACAATCTTGTTTCAAATTCATTTATTGTTATTTTGTAGGTCAGTATGGGAGCGAAATATTGCAATGCATTATTTTGCTAGTCAAAAAACTGTAACACAACTAGCTCATGATGCAGCTGTTACGCCCCAGAAGCATGTGTGTGGACATAGACAATTAACTCAAGGGGCAGAAGTGCTATAAAGGGAGCAGGGCACCCTGAGAACATGTTGGACAGTTGTTGAATACTTTTGAAAGTACACTACTTTGCTCCAAGTAGTGACTAAGAATACCTAAAGATTGTTCAAATAGCCATGCATGAATTTCCGGATTGCAGATCATTTGCTAAAAGATTCGCACGTTTGGTCCACTTCTCACCATATAGGGCCAGATTTATTGAGGAGTCGCGCTGTCCTTGCGTCACGCAAGGCGGCACAAAGCAGGGCAATTCCTTAATTCAGATTTACAAAGCCACGCCAAGGGGTATTTGTGCCTCCTTGCATGGCCTTATAATGAAATGTAGGCAACACTTCTGCTGGTGCTGTGTTATGTTACAATTCAAGCTGGGAGGTGTTCCCGTGCAGCTATACATGGATTTGGCACACTACCAGATTTACAAAAAATTTAAGTTTGTAAACCTGTGTTTATGCCAAATCTGTATTATATATGTTACTGTAATAAGGAGACATGTCTTTTCCCTCCTTATTAGTTCCTGTCTGGATTGTTTTTCTGTAGGAAGGTATCACTTCGTGCACAAAAACAGCCCTGCCTGTTATGCAGGCAACACTTGCACTATGGTGCAAGGTGCCTGATTTGGTGCTAGGCAGCACATAGTCATATATTTATACTTTTTTAATGCCGTATTTACATCATTTTTGGAAGCAAAAACAGTGCAAACATACAAAATACAATTATATTTTGTAAGCTTGCGCTCCTTTGGCGTCAAAAAAGTACGCAAATGGGGCGCAAAAAAGTATAAATATGGGCCATAGTGTGCCAGCAGAAGGAGAGAGCTTAAATGCTCTATACCTTTGTAAATATGGAGCATTTCTCCTCTCTCCCTTTCACGCAATACAACACAGCAAATTCCCTTAGCTCACGTGTTGCATCAAATAATAGTAACTGAGCTTCGTAATGTTTATTGTGAAAGGGATTCTCTGGCAATGTCAGTCACTGTTTCTCTCCCTACCCCTCCGACTGACACCAATTAGATGATTTGGACACCTCCTGGTCCCAGAAGATCCTGATCATCAGCGGAGTTCTCCAATGTTCTGCCTTGACCTCTGTCACTTAATTATCCCTACGGAGCCCCTTAGAGTTCTTACAGAAAACACCATTAACATTTACCAATACAACAATTATGTTGAATTATATCTGAAAGTCTTCTTTGTTCCAGATATCCAATGCTTTAAACACTGCCAACACCTAAGCAATATGTGAATGCCCAGCAGCTATCTGAAGCATAACCACATTAGAGCAGTACTCCTGCTATTCAGCAACAACTAGTCCAAACCTGGCTCAATTACGTGAACCTGGATGGATAAAAACCTTAACTTTGAAGCAAAGCCCAGTGACTCTGAATCACCCGAGACACTAATCTCACTGTAAAGGAACACATCACCAACAAAACTAAGGGGCATATTTATACTCCATTTGCACCAAATTTGTGTATTTTAGTACGCAAATTTGACGCAAAACGAACTCCATATTTATATTTTGACACTAGTCATGTCTAACATCAAAATATTGGAGATTGCACCATTTTTTAGATGCTTGAACCTACCTTGCGTCAATGAGATGCAAGGTAGGCATTCCCATCTAAAAAATGGTGCTAACCCCATAGCCCCATATTTATCCCCCTGTGCTAAAATGACACATGGGTGGGAGGAGAGGCTAAATAATGGTGCAAAGCTTGCTTTACACATTATTTAACACCTGGGTCAGACCAGGCGTTAGGGGACCTGTGGACCCATTTCCATGGTTGAACACCATGGAATGGGTCCATAGGTACCCTCCTCAAGCCCCAGGAACACCCCCACCCACACTAGAGGGGCACTAGAGGATGGGGGACCCCATCCCATGTAAGTAGGATAAATATAAGTATTTTGTTTTAATTAAAGTGCCATCGGGGGCCCAGCTTGGGGCCTCCTGCATGGCACAGGGTGCAATGGCCTTGTCCAGGCAACACTGGTCCCCTGTGCTGGCCATTGGGGTGGTGGGCATGACTCCTGTCCTTTCTAAGACAGAAGTCATGTGGGATGGATGGTTTTTCCATCAGGAAATGACACTAGGCTGGTTAGAGGCATTCTTTTTGCCTCTAACCAGCCTAATGTCATTTTTTGGTGCAAAACCCCCTTCCCCCAAACCACCACCCCTACCCGGCTAACATCAATTTACCAGACGCTCGCCCACCCTTTGTACCGGCTTGCAGGATTCCATAAATTCTGGCGCCGGACTGGCGACGTGGAATCACGCAAGTTGGCACTATAATTTCTGATGCAAAACTGCGTTTGTGCAGTTTTGCGTAAAAAAATATAAATATGGGACTAGGATGGTCTTTTACCAGCTCTCTACTTAAGGAATTGGAATCACTCCTCCAAAGTAGTGTGCTTTCAGAAACTCTAGTTCAATCCCTCATACACTTCCTACTAGGTGGTGGCAATGTCCTGCTCTATAGCATCTCACATTCTGCATTTCCCCCCTTAATGGCATCCTACATGCTGCAGCATGCCTCATTAGGTATTTTAATGAATACATGCACGTCGTCCCACCCTAATGGAACTCTAGTGGCTTTTCTTGCTGGCCCACTCCATCTCCAAAACCAGTTACAACTTCTACAAAGTAATCATGACCAGCACTCTTGCCGACCTGGATAACAAGCACTATCTCTTGTAGCTTTTGATACACTCACATATAGGACACCTTCAGACTGGAGACAAAGAAGTGCAGAAAGAAAAAAAGAAAAGACAAGAGTCTTGAACCATACCCCCGTATCCATCAGGACTACCCCACCCATGTTCCAATTTAGAAAACAGCTGAACTCTCACCTCTTTAAAGAAAACTACATAATGATGAGGTAAAAGGTCACACACCAGCTACAAACCAACTATCCCTGTATTATATGTCAGCTGTATCTTTACTTTTGATCCTGTACAATGTTGCACTGCATTTCGGCTAGGTTTGTGCCATATGAACACCACATACATACAGATGATAGACCAAAATCTAAATATATATCAAGGTTTTAATGCAACTGTGTTAGTCCTGGCATCCTTGGTGTGGTCTCCCCTAACTTTTTGCCTCTGCTTCCCAGGTTGTTGCTGTGTGATGAACTCTGTTTTTGTTGCTCTGGGCACTTTACTACTGCTGACCAGTGGTAAAGTGCAAGTGCTCCCTATGTGAAATTACATGTGTAATTGACTTTTCCATGATTGGCATATTTGATTTACTAGTAAGTCCCTAGTAACGTGTAGGAGCTGTGTTGTCAAAGGTAAACAAAGTGGGCCTTGATCAACTTGTAGCCTTCATCAGTAGGAGGTTACTTCCCTGGGAACGTAGGTGGAGTGCAATTGAGCGTGAAGCTTTTGCTGTGGTCTGGGCGCTGAAGAAGCTAAGACCCTACTTGTTTGGGACTCACTTCTGGGTTCAGACCAACCACAGGCCCCTCAGATGGTTAATGCAGATGAGGGGTGAGAATCCAAAACTGTTGAGGTGGTCCATTTCCCTACAGGGGATGGACTTCATGGTGGAACACCGCCCTGGAACAGAACACGCCATTGCTGATGGTCTGTCCATATTCTTCCCCCTTAGTGAGACTCCCATGAGGCTGGGTAGTTTTCCACACTTTCAGCTGAGGGGTCACATGTTAGACCTGGCATCCTTGGCGTGGTCTCCCCTAACTTTTTGCCTCTGCTTCCCAGGTTGTTGCTGTGTGATGGACTCTGTTTTTGCTACTCTGGGCACTTTACCACTGCTGAACAGTGCTAAAGTGCAAGCGCTCCCTATGTGAAATTACGTGTGTAATTGGATTTTCCATGATTGGCATATTTGATTTACTAGTAAGTCCCTAGGAAAGTGCACTTAAGGTGCCTAGGGCTTGTAAATCAAATGCTACTAGTGGCCTGAAGCACTGATTGTGCTTTAGGCCACTAGCCCTATAAGTAGCCCTGTAAACATGGCTCAGATTTGCCACTGCAGTGTCTGTGTGTGCAGTTTTAAACTGCCAATTCGACCTGGCAAGTATATCCACTTGCCAGGCCTAAACCTTCCCTTTTTGTACATGTAAGGCACCCCTAATGGAAGCCTTAGGTGTCCCCATTGGCAGGGTGCAGTGTATGTTAAAGACGGGACATGTACTGATGTGTTTTACATGTCCTAACAGTGAAAAACGGCCAAATTCGGGTTTCACTGATGCAAGGCCTGTCTCTCGTATAGGTTAACCTGGTGGCTGCGTTTAAATATTAATTTCAGTTTCCCTTCGAGAGCAGATAGAAATTTGGAGTTTGGGGTCTCTGGACTCACAATTTAAAAATACATCTTTTAGTGATGTTGGTTTTTAGATTGTCAGTTTGAAAATACCACTTTTAGAAAGTAGGCATTTTTTTGCTTCTGTGACTCTGCCTGTTTGTGGATTCCCTGTCTGGGTCAAACTTACAGTTCGGCTGTTTGTGAATCTCCTGTAGACAGTGACACAAAGGGAGCTAGGGTGTAGCCTGCCTATCCTGATGACCCATCTGAGCTGGAGTGGAGGGAGGACTGGTCCCTTACACCTGAATGGGCTGTGCCTGCCCTCACACAGTGCAATCTCCAACCCCCCCGATGTGTGTCTGAGGCCTCGTTTGGGCAAGGCAGGATCCTGTAAACAACAGACACTTTCCTTTGAAGTTTGCCAACTTCAAAGGCAGAAAGGAGTATAAGTATTCGTCCCAAAACCCCAGATTTTTAGATCACTTCTGGATTCAAGAGGAACCTCTGCCAAGGCGAAGAGCTGAAGAGCTGAGGAGAAGTGCTGCCCGTGCCTGTGATTGTGCTTTTTTGGGCTATCTTGCAGTTGCTACTTCTGCCTGTGAAAGGGGACGAAGACTGGACTTTGTTGTGCATTCCTCTTTGAGAAGAATCTCCAAGGGCTTGGACTGAGCTTGCCTCCTTTTTTGAAGCCACAGGACCATCAAAGACTTCCTCTGCCAGCACCTGGACTCTCTGCTGAGACTCCTGACCTCCCAATTTTCGACACACCACCTGCAAAGCGGTTGAAAAACGACCCGCCACCCGTTTCACAGCTAAAATCAATGCTCCACCTGTATTGCGGTTGGGAAGTCGATGCATCGCAGCTGCAGAAATGAAGCAACACCAGCTTGCGGCTGTTGCTAACGATGCAAACCCCACACAACGCGGTTTTCTAATACCATGCGACCAGATTTCTCACGCATCGTCGCTGGGCATCAAAGTCATCAGAAACCTGCATGGATCCGAGGTGCCTGTTCAGAAATCGATGCATTCACTCTCTTGCGAGAGGGAAAATGACGCATCACCTACTTGACCGGAGAAGAAATGACGCATTGCCTCACTTGCAAGTAAGGAATCAACACATCGCTGATTTTCCCGACGCACGCTCGCCCTTGCGGCTTTATTTTTAACGTGAACCAGGTACTTTGTGTAAAATCAATGTTTCAATTATTTTCTGTGGAGTAAGAATCTTAACCTTTTGAAAATTCATATCTTGACAGGTGTATGTTGAATTTTTGCAGTTTTGGTCTTGTGTGATTTAGATAAATATTACCTATTTTTCTAAACTGGTGTTTGTAGTGTTTTCGCTGTATTACTGTGTGTGGTGGTACAAATACTTTACACCTTGCTTCCGAGATAAGCCTTTCTGCTTGTGGCAAGCTACCAAAGGGTGAGTCCTTGCTTGGACAGGGAGTAACCTGACTGCCAACCAGAGGACCCATTTCTAACAAACTGTAATATGACACTGTTTGCAAACAATTCTTAACTTTTTCATCCTATTTAAGAATCCAAATATCGTAAGTGTGCTAGCTCCGGCAACAATGGTATACACTGCAAATATGATGTAACCAAATTTTAAGTAGCACAGCCCCATGAATGAGTATATCCCTGGTTCACGGTTTTTCTGAGTATTCTGGGATTATGCAGTCATATTTATCTAATTATGAAATCAGGGCAACGAGGACTAGAATGCAAAGTAAAAACCTGGACTGGATGAGCTAATCATGAATAGAACTGGGAATCCTGGCAGACTGAGCTCGTCTAACAATAGGATTTTGATGTGGAATGCTTTCAACACCCATGCTTTGATGAAGGTGATCAAGTTAAAACATCTCATTCTGTTCGATTGCTTTTGTATGATATGTTTATGCAGTAATGGTCCTGGAAATAAGTGTGCCAGAGAAGGGTGGGCATGGTGTTTGCCGAGTGCGGTAAATATCACCTAATCCAAGTTTTTCATTTAGGAATGAGGCTTGGTTTATGGAATCCGTTTGGAAAGCACCAAATTCTGCATGCTTTTTTCCCTGGGCCTTTTTCATTAATACATTTCAGCAGCTTTGACCTGCCAGAATCTGTCAAAGGAAAGGATGGGTGGTGCGATAACTATCATGTAGCTGAAAATTCGGGTACCTCCTAATCTTCTGCTTGCATATGAATAGGAATTCAACCCTTGGTTTATGTTAAGAACCTGTGTGTTATTCCAACGCAGTGTCTACCTCACTCCCCAGAGCAAAGAGAATAGCATCACCAGACTGAAGCTGTAACTAAACTCAACCTTGCCTCGTTACTCAGATGAAGTTGGTTTCCCAGAGAAGCTATTATTGTAGGTATACTAATATAAAAAAAAAAACACTGGCCATATTAACACAAGAGGGCAAAGGTCTAGGGAATGTTTTCTTAGGCGGTTCAGATGGCTCTATTTGAAGAACAAAATGTCTCAAACTTGTGGGAAAAAACCTCTATTGAAAGACTGTGGATGTTCAGCTCTCCTAATGGTTCCATTAGCATTTAAAACCCTGTTCTTCTCAAATCTCATGCTTTCAGCTTTCCAGTATAGTACACAAAATACTAGGCTATCTAGGAATCTATTTGATTTCGTTTTTATTTATTTCTTCAACGTTCCAAACATAGATACTGTTGTTACATCAAAAGATGTACAGAAGTGCAATAGAGAACAGAGCTTTTGCTACCCCAAGCTTGTATATTTGTGGGACATTGGTTTTCACGTAGGTCGCAGAGTTTCGCAATTTCCCTTTGTTTAGGGTCAAGCATAATTTTCTCTTGCAAGTGCTTGTTGGCCCTAAAACTGGATATGCCGTGTTTTCGTGAATATTGTGAAACTGGAAGTGTGGTGCATGTGCTAGCAGCTTTTTTTTGTTACTTTCAAAACTGGATGGCTACACAACAATTGTTTCTGTTGCTACAGGTCTATTTATTAACCAGTGTTCAATTCTGGGGGCACTTCAAGTTAATAGTCTTCTCAAAGCACAATTCATCAATGATTAATTCAGTTTTTATTTTTACAATTGAAATGAGAAAGAAGCTACTGTGCGTTTTGTGCATACAGTGTAAACTTCATCTTTCTGGCCTTTAGATTACTCTATCCTACTTGGTGAATGCCTGGTTATTTTGGATTTGGAACTGGAAGGAAAACATCTCACAGGAGTGCACTCTTTGTCTGTCATGCATCATTTCGAAAATATCAAGTTATCTCTTGCTCATTTATTTGGTGGGCTGTTGATGGAGGCGAAAAGGGCACCGGCAATCACGTATTTTCCATTTTGGGATTCTTGTTTTTGTTTGCTGCTGAGGGAGGTGGGGATCAATGTAGGCAGGGTAGACACGTGGAGATTAAAGGATATCCACAGGGCCCGGTACAAGGGTAGTGGGCATTCTTTTATACTGAATTGACAACAGCGAGTTCATTTTGGCCACACTTGTAATCACAAGAATCTTTGCACCATTCACCTGGGACCGAGAATTATTGGGCCATGTATACAAACACATTTTCCAATAGACAGAGAATAGGTAAAACTCATTGATACACCTGGCCCTTGCTTTTAATTTTTCTCACTCAAACAACGCTTTTAGGCATTGTTTGCAGTTTTTGGTTATGCTGACACTTACTGATGCCTCACTTTGTTTCTTCTGTGTTATTAGACTTCTCTGTATCTGAATTTTCTGTTTGTGTAGATTTTGCTCTTTTGATGTATCTCCACAAAAGATGAGATGGACACAGTATCACTGGAAAGGCTAAAGAAGTGGGGCTGACTACACCTTTTCTTTGAGGGACCTTTCCATTGTTCCAGTTGTGCCCCAACATTGGCAAAGATGGTATGTATGATTTGACCTGAATGTTTAACTTTGTTTGTGCTTCTCTTGTGTTTAATGTTGGCTTCAGTTGACCGTATCAGCCTTTCTAATACCTTTCTGCTGTTCCTGCACTAGGGAGACAAACTCCATCTTCTGTGATTTGCGAGGATAACGGAGCGCTTATTACAAATAGGGTGTTTTGTCCTTGTTTGCGCCATGGCACACCTTAAAACAGGTGTGCCAGGTGCAAACAGGGACAGTCTATCCTATTACAGTGAATGTGCTGCAGCCAAAGAGGCCGTGAACTGATGCTGTCCTGGGGGCATCACAATCAGTGAAATACAGAGTGGCAGCTTCAAAGCCACTCTGTATTTCTTTGTGCATATGGCAACCTGCTTTCACTTCAAAGAGGGGTTAGAGATCCCGCTGAAGGCAGGTTCAGCGGTTCACTTCACCCACCTGGGTGTTTGGACAGAATATTGGGAAAAAATTATTGTAATACAAAAATATTGTGTCAATAATATAGGGACATTAAAAATATCATCAAAAGGAGCATTGAAGGAAAATGTTTGTATTTTCAGAGTAGTTTTAATATCCTTGTAAAAAATATAAATTTAGAATACATTGATTTATGTAATATCGTTTGTAAGTGTAAATTATTATGTAATTTAATGTAATGTGTTTATATTTTTTGATATTACTGTTTTTAGTAAGCTACATTTTTATGTATTACATTGTATATATTTGGCTATGTGAATATAGATAAAAAATGTAAAATATGTTTTGTAGTAGCCTGATATTGGGTTCTCAGGGGATGAGAGTGGAAAGGTTTTCTAAAAATTATATTTAAAATAATAATAATGATAATTTTTAAGATACGCAAATGCATAAATTAGATTTGTTTTAATTGTTTTTTTCGAATGTTAGCAAGAATGGTATTTCATTAAAATAGATATTAACGGTGTAAGGTAACATTTAAAAAACTCTAAAAATATTACAGTTTCATAAAATTAATATTGAGTTTTTTTTATTTATAATTTTATAATATTTGTAATTTCTGTTCAAAATTGTAGCAATTTGTTCATATGTCTTGAAATTGTAATATGATTTAAAAATATATGTTACATTTATACAGATATAAATTAAAAAAATAAACTTAGATTTTGTGATCCTTAAATTGGAAATCAGATTATTTATTATTTTTTAATTTTTAGTTTTGGAAAGGTTGAAATAGAATTTCACATATATTTTAATTAAAAAATGTAATAAAATTATTTTTATTTAAATTTTAATATTTTAATTTATATATATAGGTTTTAAGTTTAGGTTAGTTTGTTTTAGTTTGTTTACATTTATTAATATAGTAAAAATAATGCGTAGGAATATGCGTTTTTTTTCGGGTTTTGGAACTGTTTAATTTGTATTACCTTCTTTAAAATGTTTAATATGGAATGGAATATTGTAAATTTAACATCTTTAGTGTCCAACACCTTTTTCAAATATCCTTAGATTGGAGTATGATGTCACCCCTTTAGTGCCACCACCATCCTTAAATTGGGATAGACTGGAATGAGAACACAAAATTTCACCCCTTTAGTGTTAAACGCCTTCCCCAAATTGGGTTACGTAGGAGTGGGAACAGTAAATTTCACCCCATTAGTGTCCAACGTCTTCCTCACATTGGTATAGATTGGAGTGGGAATAGTAGATGTCACCACTTTAGTGTCAAACACCTTCTCCCAGTTTGGTTGGGGTTGAGTTGGAATAGTAAATGTCACCCCTTTAGTGTCCAATGTCTTCCTTAAATTGGTTTAGATTGGAGTGGAAATAGTAAATTTCACCCCTGTAGTGTCAAACACCTTTCTCAAATTGGTATAGATTGGAGTGGGATTAGGAAATGTCATCCGTTTAGTGTCCAACACCTTTCTCAAATTGGTTTAGATTGTAGTTGGAATAGTAAATGTCACCCTTTCAGTGTTCAACACATTGCCCAAATTGGCTTACATTGGTGTGGAAATAATAAATGTCACCCCATTTGTGTCCAACACCTTTCTCAATTTGGTATAGACTGAAGTGGCAATAGTAGGTGTCACCCCTTTAGTGTCCAACACCTTCCCCAAATTGATTTAGATTGGAGTGGAAATAGTAAATGTCACCACTTCAGTGTTTAACATTTGTTTTACAAATGATTTATATTAGAGTGTGATTATTTTTATATTTTTATTCTGAAATAATTTATTTAATGTTTATTTGTATGTAGTATAAATACGTGGACCTGATTAAGAGTTCGGCTGACAGGAAGAGCTTTCCGCTGAACTCCCAACGTTGGAGGTTGCCACATATTGGCTAATTCCCCAGTGGGCCCATTACAACTTTCCCCCTGAGCTGATGGTCGGAAACCAAGGTTTCCTTGGCCAGCCTATCGGGAAAGTGGAGGTAGCTGGCTCATGATAGAGAAAGCAGGTCCGATTTTAAGGGTTTTGTGGTTATACGGGGTGCTTAATGAGAGGTCTAGAATGTAGTTATAGTGTTGATTGTAGGATTTTTGTATATTTAGATGTATTAGTCTTAGGGCCTGATTTATGAAAAGTTTGCTCCTCCTTAGCGTCATTTTGTGACTCAAAAGCAGCGCAAACTTACAAAATCCAATTATATTTTGTAAATTTGCAGCACTTTTATGTCAAAAAATTACGCTAAGGCGGCGTAAAAGTTTCATAAATCAGGCCCTCAGTGTTTTCATTAGTTTGCAGTTTTGCATTTTTTACACTATTTTAGCAATGTATTCATGTTCTATGTTCAATTAAGATATGTTAGTTATATTTTGATGATTGACTGGTATGTTTATGTATGTTTGGGAGTGTAATGTGTTTTGCTGGAGGGTTTATTATTTATTTTGTAGATTTAGATCTATGAATGTGTCCTCTGGGCATTTGGAGTTTATGTTTTTTTTAAGGAAATCTTTTTGGTTTATCATAATCCATTTGCTTCTAAATTTGATTTCCTTCGTTTCAATTTTCCAGGAGTGTTTTTTTATTACCTTTTCAGGTTTATTATGGTCCTTACATACTTTGGAGTGCTTTGATGTTGGATTTGTTTCATTTAGCATTTTTGTTTTGGGCTGTTTGAGCAAAATATTCATTTTAGGTGAAATACATTTTTTTATTTTGTGAATAAAGAGAAAGATATGCAGCTACAGAACAGTATATTTTCTTTATTTAATGTTCTTTTGGGTGGGAAATGTGATTTTATAGTGTTTGTGTAAATATTATGTGACTATTTTTAGGAATTGTTTGGTGTATGTGTTGTAATGAACTTATGTGATGGATTGAGTTGCTTTTTACTTTCTCTGTTGGTGATGGTAAAAAAAATGTTTTTAATTCGTTTAATCAAAGTTTTATTATATCAGTCTTTATAAAACTTGGAATTTTAATTAACTTTTTGACTGAAGTAACAAAATAATATGTTTATTATTTACAAGATACAAGGTTAGGTATATTGTTTAAAAATGTGTTTGAGTTTGTGAGTAAGGTGGTAGGTTGCTACTTATTTAGTAATATGCTTTTGACTATCATTTCTAAGTAATTCACTCTTTTGTTATTTATGAAGAGTTTGACTTTAAATTGTAGCATTTATTTTACATTCATTTGGTTTGCTTGCTAAGTTTAGGGCCAATTTGGGAAACAGATTGCTCTATTCTTAGTTGTTGGTAGCTTTATTGTTTTTGTAATGCTTCTATACATTTGCACAATGTAGCTAGGTTCTGCCTAATGTGGATTGGAAGGCATTGTGCCATCCTTCCACTGTATTGTTTGTTTTGACTTCCTGTACCAAGGTGCTGTCATATACATTCCACAATTGTATTTTGAATTTTTTAGTTGATGTCTGTGTCTTGAGCAATGCAGTCTGCCAAACCTAGGCCCATATTTAAGAAAAATGATGGACAACTGTGCTAGCGCAATTGTGTGTCACAAAATGTACAGCAAGCTAATACCATTCCCTAGTACCATTTGTGTGCCATATTTATGAAATGATGTACAACGGCACTCAGGAATGGTGAGATTAAAAAAAAAACGCTAACCTCTGCGACATGCCGTAAGTAAAAATTAAGCTAATGCTGCAAAAGTGGCGTTAAAATGTTTTGCAGCATGTTTTTTTATGCAAACTGGGTTAGCACCATATTTAACAGCATTACCCTAAAAAAAAAATTGTGAGCAAGAAAAAAAAAATTGGGAAGACAAGATGGAGACTGCAGGTCAGGAGAGACCCCAAGCAGATCTCAATCAGCCAAGTGCCAGCTAAGAGGGTCCAGCAAAGTCCCAAGAAAAGGAGAAGAGGAAGCAGAAGTGTTACTTTACTTAGGAGAGGAATGACATCTGGGTCAGAGAGGTGACAGAGCATCTACACCAGCTCTTCATCACCTCCAAATTGCCAATAGGTAAGAGAGAGGCTATATGGCAGGCAATAGTAGATAAAGTCAAGGGCATGGCAGAGGTGAAGAGGACTGTCACTGATTGCAAGAAGTGCTGGAACGATTTCAAGAACAGTACTACGGAGAAACTGGCCAGGAACCAAAAGGCAACACTGCAGACTGTAGATGGAAGGAGGACCTGGATGAGCTGGAGGAGATTGTGACAGCAGTAATCTTGGAGAAGCTGGTCACTGGAATCGCACAACAGGACAGCACAAACTACTAAGAACTACCACAAATGCAGGGTAAGTTGCAGGGGGGGACTATCTGGAATCTCACAAATGTCAGAAGAACACACTGAATGAATGCAAACGGGTTGCATTGGGATACATTGGGGCAGAATCAAAAGGTTCCATTGCCACTCGAGCCTCACTTTTAGTGATGCTCTGGAGGTACTATGCACTCCGACATATACACAACGTGGTCTTAAGCCACTTACTGTGGCTTAACACCACCTTATAAATATGGCCCCTACACAGGCAACACTTTGCCTGGAAGCGGCGTGATATCAGTGTGGCTGTGGCTGTGCCACAACAACACCCACTGCATATTGTTGTTGGCCCAGATCCAAGACAACATGTTCACCAGAGACTGTGACTTAAGTCCACACCATGCCAAGATGGCGCAACAAGGCAAACTGCTATCCATCTTCCTTGTGTCATTGCCCTTCTTGTGTGTTCTACATCTTGCAGCACACATAGAAATGCCACCTTGCCAAAATAGATTGTTTACATGCAGGAAGGGACACCTTCCTGCATGTAAACAATCTATCCCCTCAAATCAGGCACCCTTGCACTATGGTGCAAGGATGCCTGCATTGGTGAAGGGAGACCAACCTGTACAGTAGCTGGGGGAGATGCCGGTGTGTGCCGAATCACAGAAAATACTTTGCATCCCTGCGTTTCAAAAGTGGTGCAGCATGGTGCAGCTATTACTGCCTCTGCACTGAGCTGCGCCACTTAAGAAAAAATCCAGGCCTCAGTGTGAAACATGTGCACGCAACCTGCACAGGGTTGCCCAACAACAACTCCCATACACCTCCATGCGCCAATTGGGAATGGGCCCAAAAGTGAACACATACAACATATGGGGCATGTCTGTGATCATCATTTGTGCTGCTGTACAAGTAGCTTCAATTTCACATGTAACAAGGTTGTCTGTGTTGTGTGAATGGTTGGTGTTGTGCATAAAGGGACACCTTCATATGTAAGAACAGGTACAAGTGGCATCAATGTTGCACTACTTTCACAATGTCACTAGTCCGTAATGCAACACTACCATCATACAATTAATTGCTTATGTGGATCCAAACTGCCAATTCCGCTCGTGACACATTAACAGACTCTCAAAGTGCATGCATTGATCCACATTGTACATTCTTACACCAACATATGCCTGTGGCAGATATGCTGTATGCAAGGAAATGTCCCTAATGTAGGGAGGGACAAACTAATGGGCTGAAAACCCATAATGGTTGCACTGTGCCATCCAATTAGCACATGTGTGGGGCCTGCTAAAGGCAGATGACAAAGTAAAACAAGCATTGTAAGCAATGCACCTCCCTGTGCTTTGCTGCAATAGTGCCATCATTCATGATGCCAATGCAGTAAAGCACCAAAATATTGACAACACTCATAACACTACTGTGGGAATGTCCACAATGGTGAATAGGAAGGTAAATGGTGTGCTACCATGGTGTCTGTGGCTGGGGCAATGGGCCTGCAAGGAATATGGTGTTCTGGTATCAAAGCACAAAATACCTTGAAAGGGTATGCCGTGAGTGGTGCACAATGCAACACATGATTCACAATTACAACCTGTGTCTGGCCACTACAGTCAAAGATTGACATTTCACTATCTCATTGTAGAGGATGATTCCTTACCGCCTGCTGACCTGCCTGTCCTGGATTTTACAGATGACATGGATGACCAGCTGCTGACCATCAATGAAGAGACTCTCCAGGATGGCCTAAGTTCTCTCCAGACGCCACCTCCGGTCGCAGGGAGGACACACAGCATTGTGGGGTCTCCACATGTACCACCCAACCACCAGCACACAGCACCAACCAGTTCTGCAACAGCCTTAGACTCCGAGGACCCAGACATCACGTTTCAGAGGACAGTGGTAGGAGTCCAGCTGGAGCTGGCCAAGCATGTGCGGGTGGCGATAGAGACCATGGCAGGCAGCCTAGAGGGAGTGCGGAGGTGCGTCAGTCCAAATTAGGAAAACTCAGCTGCGATTAGGACACCCACTCCCCGCTACGTGGACTCCAGCAGTCCCTGGCTGACTGGCATGAGGCATCAACAATTGCCATCCCAAAGTGGCAGCAGCATGATAGATAACAGGCTGGGGGCTATACAAAATACCCTGGAGTCCATACAGAGAGAAGGGGCCTCCCTCAGGGAAAACATGGCTGCCTACCACCGTAACGTAGCTGCTGCGTTGAGAAATCAGCTGGTCCTCCTTGCTGCAGTGATGCCTTATGTGTTCCCACAAATGACAGCTGCCGGGACCTTTGATTCCACATCTCCATCCCCTGATGTGTGTGTGGCCCCCTCAACTTCAACAACAGCACCACCCATGGCACAGGAGGCACCACACACATCAGAGGATGAAGATGTGGAAGGAACAGCATTCACATAGAAAACAACCCGGTAGCACCAGTCTGTGACACATGTACAGTATCTCCTTAGTTCTGTGCTTAAGATCATGCCGGTGTTGTGGTATCTGGCAATGTGCCCTCTTCACTCAACCACTGTTGACCAATCTGCTATATGTTGTCATCATCTCAATTCCTACCTATTGTCAGTTAGGACACCCCTCACTAATGCACACTTCTTCCCATGTCTCATGACGTCCCTCACCCTTGGACTCTGAATGTACAACAAATGTCTCAAGATCCCTCATGGGGTCTGTGAACTGAACATTGTGTAGCGTTGGAAAATGGACTTGCACATGTAAATACATCTTCATATTCACAGGTATCATGTCATCTTTTACTGTGATCCATCAACTCATCTAAATGTATGTGTTGTGTGGAGCTTTGTCAATGAGAACATAACCTAATTACATGTGTGGCTTACTGTCAGACACAAAGCCACACACTAGGACCCTGGCATGAGAAAGGTGACTGATTGTGTTGTGAGGTACAACCAACTTACAGAGCCTTAAAAGCATGTGTTGAACAGATATCCATTCAAGTTGACATATGGCATGTATGGATCAGAACCAAGTGTCTGGAATTTTCCCTGACGAGAATACCAGTACAACTAATATGGGTAGAACAGTAGAGGCAAATTTGATCAGTGCAGGACAGCTGTCAGTGTGCCAGGATACATATCCCAAATAAGGAATATGTGCCACACTTTACAAGATTATTTCTGACAGACCTCAGCGATGACAGTTGAAGTTCCATATTCACCTGTCAAACATTCCATATACATACACAATGTAAATCCCAGGAAGTGCGGATGACAAATGTTTTGAGCAGCTGATGTCATATTGCAGCCAATCTGACAGCTCCTTGGTCAAGGGGGATACACATAGTCATACATGTAAATCAATACAAAAAGCATTCCCAAAGGCATTCCTCTAACTGGGCCAGTACACACATGAGAACATCCAGACACTCAATCAACATGGACACCTAATTGTCTAAAACTAAAAGGATTTATTGAAACTTATAAACAACACATTATTAAAACCTAACCTAGACACTATCCTACACTGAACTAACCTATGCTAACTTATCTAAATGTACCCCTACAGCTATCTATCCTAACCTAAACTTATCTGAAACACACAAAACATTGTCCCCTCAGCCCCCCTTAAGAGACAAGATATGAATAGGACAACATTAACCAAAGTTACACTTATACTAACTTAACCTATAGCCTAAATAAATATCTATTGTTGTACATTTCTGTATGGATTTTTTTTTTTTAAAGTATTTTATAAACATAGAGCCCCATACATAACGGGCACCTAGCCCACCAAAACAAAAAACAATACTAAAACCCACCCCCCAACTATACTAACTCTATCCTACAACTAACCTAATCTATTTAACTAACCTATCACTATCCACCTACAACGCACTAAAACTAATTACAATAAACAACAGGCGAAGGGAAGGAACTGGGAGGCTGTTCATTTACATGGTTAAAGCTTCTTCAGCTTTTTTTGCAAACCTTCAGCAACTTGAAATTGTGATAATTGTCCTGCTCTAGTTTGTCCAACCTCACCATAATGGCTGCATTGTCCCTTGTCATGTCCACCACAAAGTTTGAGGATGTGGATTCTGCAGATGGCTGTTGAGGTGGCTGAGTAGGCATACGTGCTATTGATGCAGAGGGATTTGGACCAGCGGAGGCTCCCCTGGCCCCTGATGTTGTGCCTGATGTGCCCTACACAGTTGCAGCCTGTTTCGGAGGTCCCCTACGTGGAAAGGAAAGCCAAGCCCCCAAAGATTTTTCCCTCTGATATCTCCTAGCCATCTTCCGGTACCCTGCCTGTACCTACATGATGTGGCGGTAACACTGCCCTGTTAACAAAAGCATGCTTTTGTGCTGTGGTCACAGTGGCAGCTAAAACATGAGGAGAACATGGTATCAAATCCTCAGATTAAACATGCTGTCCCACCAGACATTCCACAACAATATCAATTACCAATTCAAGACTAAAGTTCAGACCAGCCATCTACTGTCTCATGTACATGTCACTAGGTTACCAGCTATCCACTGTTGACCATTAGGGCCCAGAGGTAAGTGGACTAGTGACTCCTTGCGCAACATTTGTGTCATCATACCTGTGAGGATCAGGTGGCCCAACAAGTTTCAAATCCCTGTGCCATTGTCACAAAGTGGCGCAATGCATGCATTCCACCACTTTGACACTCCTTGCGCTACAATAAGCCTTGGCCAGGCATCATGGATGTAAGGTAGGGTTCACTTGGTAGGACAGGGGAACAGGAAAAATGGCACCAGAACAAATGGCACTGGGAATTCTAAGAGATGGCAATACATCATTCATGTGTCCTTGGGTTAACACTGGCTCAGAGCAGGCATTACAAGGGGACACACCCTTACTTACAATGGGCCCCTATGTACAGCTCAAGGTTAGTGCCCATATAGTTAGCCTGAAAGGTACATCTATATTGTTTACAGATTTTGTACCTATAACCCCCTACCTCATGGCATGGTTTGCAAAAGTTCATATGCAGCACACACATGGTGACTGTATGGGTACCCTAATGGGCACAGGAAGAGCGGCACTGCACTGGGTGCAGCAACAGTATTCCTTCTTATTGAACTACCTGTGCACATGCATGTTTAACATCTCCTAAGTAACAGGTATACACTCAGCATCCACATTCTATACACATGTGATGTGACCAAGCTCACTCACAATTATCATGATGGGTAGATCAAGGCACATATTAATAATTTTGGATGCAAAACTGCGCGAACGCAGTTTTGCTTCACGAAGTATACCGTTGTCTTGCATCACCCTAGAGCGCAAGCCGGGTGGCAAATTTATGGAACCCCGCAAGTCAGGGCAAAGGGTGGGCTAGCATAAAAAAAATGATGTTAGCTGGGATGGGGTGGCGGTATGGGAGAAGGGGTTTTTGCACCCAAAAATTACGCTAGGCTGGTTAGAGGCAGAAAATGCCTTTAACCAGTCTAGCATCATTTTCTGATGCAAAAAAACCCATATCACATAACTCTTGTCTTAGAAACGAGAGGAGTCATGCCCACCACCCTAGTGGCCATCACAGGGCACAAGGCTCCCCTGGGCATGGCCATTGCACCTAGTGCAATGTAGGAGGTCCCATTTCAGGGTCCCCAATGGCACTTTAAAAAGTTTTTAAAATACTTACCTCTACTTACCCTACTTACCTGGGATGGGATCCCCTCTTCCTCTGGTGTCCATCTGGTGGGCGTGAGGGTGTTCCTGGGGCTTGGGGAGAGCACCATATGAAAATGGGTCCCCAGGTCCCCTAAAGCCTGTTCTGACCCAGGCGTTAAATAATGGTGCAAAGCAAGCTTTGCACCATTATTTGCCCCTCTTTTCCTCCTGTGTGTCATTTTAGCACAGGGATAAATATGGGGCTAGAGGGATAGCACCATTTATTTGGTGGGAACGTCTCCCTTGCATCTCATTGATTCAAGGTAGGTTAACTCATCAAAAAATGGTGCAAACTCTAATATTTTGGAGACATGTCTAACGTGAAAATATAAATATGGAGTTGTTTGTGCCTCAATTGCATTAAAAAATGACACAAATGTACAGCAAAAAAGTATAAATATTGGCCCATGTTTGTTAATCTGCACATACCTAGTTTGCTACAAGCTGTAGACATGTCCCATATCCACCTGGAGCAGAGTTGTATTCTCATTGTGTACTCAACTGACTGTTGCCCAGCACAATAAGGCTCTTTGCACAGCCGCTGCCTCACTTAGGCCCATATTTATACTTTTTTAGCGCCGCATTTGCGTAGTTTTCTGACGCAAAATCGGCGCAAACTTACAAAATACAATGGTATGTTGTAAATTAGTGCCGATTTTGCGTCAAAAAATGACGCAAATGCGGCGCTAAAAAAAGTATAAATATGGGCCTTAATTTCTGAAGAGTAGTGGTGGTGCAAGTGCTTACTTCATAAGCCCCCTAGACACCTCAACACGTGTACATCATTTGTACCATGTCCTGAGTAACTTAAAGCATTGTGTGGCACACAGTGCAGTAAAAAGTGCTGTGACAAATAGGTTGCCACCAGGCATGTTAATCAGATTAACAGCGCCTCTGTCACATATCTTGGCTGACATCACTGTGTATATGGGGATGCTTTTCTTTTCCTAACACCCACAAATCCATAGCAGCACAGATTGGCACTTGTGCAACAATCAACTTTATCTATATCCTCAACATTGCATCAGACATGATGTTAATATCCTAACTCAGATAATGTCCTCTCACTGGTCACACATGACATTTCAATATTGCATTGCACACATCATACCCTCTCACACAAGACCCTGGAATGACACATGTGATGCACAAGGTGACACTTACTGGCCTCATCGGGGTCTTCAAACTGGGACACTTCTCCAATTGTGCAGGGTGGAGGACCACCTGCAAGACATGACAGGAACATATAGTTTAGTGATTTTTTAACATTTATCTGCATGGACAACTGTTACACATTCAACGTGTTAAGCTGAGTAAGCAAATCAACTTTGCGTTAGGACTGAACAACTGCCAAACATTACATTTATGTCTGTAAGAAAAAGGGCCGGATTGAAGAGGCCCTGGCACCACCAGAGTGCCACTTTTCCTGATGCCCCGGTGGTGCTTTTCGTTGCACCATCTGTTCAAAGACCTGTAATGCAGCTTTCTGTAGCGTAACGCCTCCATGTACATATGGGGCAACATGACACAGTATTCTGCATCAGAGGGGCATGCAATGGTTGTTGCAGTGGCTGTTTCATTGTAACACCCATTGCTTTAGATGCTGCCCCAGATTTTGAAGACATCTTACTTGTTGCCAGCGCCAAAAGACTGACAACCGCCCCGGGTGATGTAAGCATAGCAAAGAGTTGAGGAATGCATTGATACCTCCTTGTTTCTTGCTTCTTATATGTGTGCACACTTTGAAGGCTCACACAGAACAGTTAAAATGTCATGGATGTTTGCTTATGTGCATGTAGGTGTCCCTTCCTGCACATTTACAAAATAACATAACAGATGTCTTAGCACTTCTATGTGTGCTGCATTTTGCAGCACACATAGAAGTGGCATATCACCATTCTAGACTGTTTATGTCCAGGAAGGGATAGCTACCTGCACATAGACATTCCCCGCACTGTGGTCCAAGTATGCCTGCGTTGGTGCAGGCTGCTGAGGTATGTGCTGGTGCAGCCCTTCTCCATACTCTTGATAATACAGGACAGGCTGTGTTTCAAATTCAACGCAGTACAGTGCTGTTAATGTTGGAACAGCACGTGCTGCACCTGTTTCACACATATGTGGTTCATAGTGATCACACAAGAACATGCACAGATTTGGGTGGCAGACATATGTACATATTTGAGATACATATATAACAATATATGGAGACAGGATACTGGCCATTGGCTAAAGCATTGACTCTTGTAGTTGATTTATGTGAAGAAGCAGCCAACCACTCAGATGCTTGCCTGGTTTGATATCACTTAGCACCAACACATACCTCCATCATCTGCGTGCCATATGTAACATATGGCACACCATGGTGTATGTCAGGACACTGATGTTGTGAACCCAGTCAGTATGGTTGCACTTGGCATAATCAACACCATACATGAATATGCTACACGTGCAAAGTGGAAATTGGCTTCTTCATGACAAGGGAACAGTCTTGTAAACAACCAGCCTTAGGTAGATATATAAGTTGAATCCAATAAAGGAACAGTGTAACCACGTTGATGTAAAAGCTATATTTTTTGGGTGCCAGCTACAGCAGGAATACACAGCTTCTGTTGCTCAGGCCTGGTTCTGCCGTCATGTGGCACCAGCCTTTCACAATGCCACAATGCTTGCACTTGTCAAATTTTTGACATATGATTAGGTGGTAGATGCCTCCATTGGCAACATTACCTTTAAAAAAATTAAACACAGGTATAGCATCATGAGGCAATCACTCCTGCTTACATTTATATATATACACCCTGTGCATAGCTAAACTCTCTTAAAGGGCATTTGCTTAAGACACAAAACATCCTTTCCTGACCCTTGACAAACCATGTTGTGGTCAACCTTATATATCCCTATTATGCACATACAAATGAGGATGTTGCAGTGCTAAAGGGGTACTTACCAACTGATCCACCAATCCGAATCACCAGGTGATCCAGAAGATCTCACACTCATGCAATGAGGTCTGTCCAACGGTTTTTGATTTGGAGGTTGGTACGCACTACACCAAAGATCCACCAGCTTCCGTACCTCCATTGGGTAGCCCTGGAAGACCTGACCACCCATACTCAACATCATGGGGAGGTGGTGTTTGGCAAGCCAGATGAACCCTCCCAGTTCATCTCAACTCATTCTTTGTGCTCTCCCCTTCCCCGGCATATTAATTTCCCTCCAATGCAAATAAAATAGCCCCAAAAATCATAAAACACTACCCCACCTAACCCCAAATACCCCAACAGACTACGCTACCTCAAGACAAACACTCGACAAAACAATTACTATGACAGGACAAAAACACTACACAAAACTCAGCAAAATTACAAAATTAACAGGACAGCAACAAGACACAGCACAAAACTCCCAAAAACCACCACTCCTCAACTAGCACCAGCCCCACACACCCTCTCACAATCACAGACAAAAAGGCTGTAAAGTAAAATTGAAAGTGAAATCACTGTATCATGTTTGCAGCAACGAAGTCTTGTTTCATCACTTCCTGGGTGAGTGCTTCACATTTTCTGATATGCGTCTTTTTTTTTTTGACGCATGAAGGTCATGTGTAATATTTTTCCCATGAAGGCTGACAAGGCCTGTCGACTTGCAATTAACGCGCATGGGCCAGATGTCATTTTGTTGATTAGCGAAGTATGGAGTATTGGCGTGTGCGTGTGAACAAATTTGACGCATGACGGTCATGCATGGTATTTTTTTCCATGAATGCTGACAAAGACTGTCGACTTGTGATTGATGCACAGGGGCTAGACATAATTTTTTTTGGCACTATCAGCGCCAGGGAATTCCTTCCCTGGATCTGATAGGGGTCTCCCCGCCCCCTCAGCCTCCCCACCACATGTACACACCCACATGCGCACACATACACACTCATACACACACGCATACCCACATCCACCCACGCATGCACACATACATACCCACACACCGCAACACACACCAACATACATTGTCGCACACACGCATTCACAACATACACGTACACTCACATTCAGTCATTCACGCACTCATTCAACGCGACTCACACTGTTGCGCGGGCGGGCTGCAGGGGAAGCCGCAGCTCGGTTCAAGGGTTGCACCACCCGCCACGGCCCTTTTCTCTGGCCGCGAGTTACCTGGAAAGCACAGCAGGGCTGGAGA
This sequence comes from Pleurodeles waltl, assembly GCF_031143425.1. Taxonomy (NCBI): domain Eukaryota; kingdom Metazoa; phylum Chordata; class Amphibia; order Caudata; family Salamandridae; genus Pleurodeles; species Pleurodeles waltl. The sequence goes on along the minus strand of NC_090444.1, from coordinate 142,293,423 downwards.
CCCCGAATCGGGTCACGGTCCTTGCCGTGCTCAGCGCGCAAGACCTAATTAATGCACTAGGATGCCCGGGACCTCCCTCCTTATACCCACTTACCTGTTACACATGCAAAAGCATTCTGCCTACACATGACTAGTTTATATGCATGCCTTTCTCCTTCCCAGCATGCTGTTCACTTCCTCTCTTCCCTGCATGCATTGTTTCTCTTTTCTCAGGAGCATGTTTTCTATTTTAAGTATGACCTTTTCCCAAACCAAGATGGTGGTATTACTACTTCCTGTTTCCTACTTCCTGTCTAGGGGTATATAAGGGGAATCTATCTTCCTTCTCATTGCGTTGCAACACTCCTACGGTGGTAGTCATGCTCCTGCTGGTTTCCTCTTGTGGCGCCAGTTGTTCTTGATCTGTCTTCAGTCTCCAGAATTCCAGAATTCCAGACTCTTCAGTTCTAATTCCTTGTGTCCTCCATCTATTTCAGGGAGTTCCTGTTGGAGGTTTTTTACCCTTTTGGGGTTTTTCCTCTCGGACTCCTTCTGGAGGGCATGGACTGTAGTGGCTTACTATTGTCGAACTGCACCCTGGCTACCGGAAGGGGTCGCCCCTACCTCGGCCAGAGCAGGACTTGCAGGAACCGGGGCCGCTCACCACCTCTCTCCATCATCGACGGTAAGCTCAGGGTGAATCGTGACAGATTGCAACGCCCAAAACTCCAGTTGCAGTCCGGAACCATGGAGAATCCCGTGATGAATACAGAACCATCAAGCCAAACCCTGCTCCTGACTATACAACAACAGGCCCAAGAACTCCAACAGCTACGTACCGAAAACACAGTCTTCCGACAAGCCTTTGCCTCTAGAACCACCGATTTCCTACGGTCTCTGCCACTACGCCTCGCTTCTCCGGGGATCCTAACAAATTACGAGAGTTCATGGATGCCTTGATGGTCTATTTCGCATTCCGTCCTTCACAGTTTATGCAAGACAAGACCAAGGTGCGGTATTTGATTAGTGCCCTATCTGAACCAGCCTTGGCATGGGCAACCCCTTTGGTGACAAGCAACGACCCTAGCCTGTCTAATTATTCCAGCTTTGTCACTGCCTTTAAGCAGATGTTTGAGCGTCCTGGACTTGAGTCTTCAGCAGAAGAAGCTCTCTGCGATATTCAACAAGGAAATCAGGACGTCTTACAATACATAACTCGTTTCAGACAATTGGCAGCTGAGACTTCCTGGGTGGAGCGTACTTTGGTGACCCTGTTTCGCAGGGGTCTCAGAGAGGACATTAAGGACGAACTGGTGCACTCTGCTAGAGTAGAGAATCTTAAGGGGTTAATGGATCAGACCCTGACCACAGAATATCGGTTAAATGAGCGAAGGATGGAGAGAAAGAAGAGTTGTTTACCATCACACTCGGTGACGTCCCGTACCCTTCCTCATCGTTCCGAGGAGGCTCGTTTTGAAAATAAGGGTGCTACCGATGAAGAGCCTATGCAAATCGACATGGCACGAGGGCCATTATCATCTAGTGAGCGGGAAAAGAGATGACGGAAAGGACTTTGCCTGTATTGTGGTACTGCTGGTCATCTAATTCACACATGTCCCATCCGTCCAGCCAAGCCTTTGGGAAACGCCAATTCCCGTCCTCAGTGAGAAGGGTGAGGACGGTATATCTCGAAATACCTTCCATTTGTTCCTCAAGGGAGGAAGGAACTGCTCTTTTCCTCTAACCTGTTATCCTCCACTTAACAGATGGCCGTGAAGAAAGGGCACTGGCCTTGCTGGACTGTGGAGCCAGTGGTATCTACCTAGACGAAACCTGGCCAGGGAAAGACAGATTTTGCAAATACCTAAGGAAGTACCAGAACAAGTCCACATGGTGGATGGATCGCTCTTGGCCTCGGGACCGGTACAGTATACCACTCCTACCCTATGTCTCCAATTCGGGAAACATCAAGAAAACATTTCTTTTGATTTGATTTCTTCACCACATCACGTTATGATCCTGGGAATTCCATGGCTAACTCGGCATAACCCTTACATTAACTGGGAAACAAGAACCATTTCTTTATCCTCTCACTTCTGCCAACACCACTGTTACTTAGCAGGATACTATTGGTCCCCAAAGAGTCACTTAATGGCACCCCCTGAGGTGGGATGTTCTATTAACGTTCTACAAGGAGTACCCAGACATTATCTAGAATATGCCGATGTATTCCAGAAACCAGAAAGACCTGAACTGCCATCCCATAGAGAATACGATTGTGCCATTCCTTTGGAACCAGATGCCGTGGTTCCTTTTGGGTGAATGTACTCTCTAACAGAACCTAAGAAGCAGATCCTCAAGGAATACCTAGAGGAGAACATACAGAGTGGGTTGATTGCCCCTTCCTCCTCACCTGCAGGGGCTCCTCTCTTCTTTGTACCAAAGAAGACAAAAGATTTGCGTCCCTGTATTGATTTTAGAGGATTAAACAAGATTACTACTAAGGATCGATACCCGTTACCTCTTATTAAAGACATCTTAGAAGCTGTCAGAGGGGCAAAGAGATTCACCAAGTTGGATCTTAGAGAAGCATACCATCTTTTAAGGATAAAGGAAGGTGATGAATGGAAAACCGCCTTCAGAAGACCTTTCGGTCATTATGAATACAGAGTAATCCCTTTTGGACTAACCAATGACTAACCAATGACCCTTCCTCATGGACTCTATTTTTTCCGATCTTCTACATCAAACGGTGGTTGTTTATCTGGACGACATTTTAATATTCTCTGTCCACCCAGAACAAGACACTAAACATGTACTCCAAGTCCTACATAGACTCAGACAACATCATCTATTCTGCAAGCCAGAAAAATGCAAATTTGACCGAACAGAGGAAAAATACCTGGGATATTGCATTAACCAAATAGGTGTTGCCATGGATTCAGATACGATTCAAGCTATTCTGGATTGGCCGTTCCCCTCTTCCATCAAAGAAACTCAGGGGCATATTTATACTCTTTTTGCACCAGAATTGCGTCGTTTTTTTTTACGCAATTCCGACGCAAAACTAACTCCATATTTATACTTTGGCGTTAGACGCGTCTAGCGCCAAAGTCCATGGAGTTTGCGTCATTTTTTAGCGTGGACACCTACTTTGCGTTAATGATATGCAAGGTAGGCGTTCCCGTCTAAAAAATTTACTCCGAGGCATGTGCGCCGTATTTACACTCCTAGGCAAAATTCACGCCCGGGAGTGGGCGGGTCAAAAAAAATGACGTACAGCCGCTTTTGCGCCGTTTTTTAGCACCTGGACAAGGCAGGCGTTAAGGGACCTGTGGGCTCGGAAGGAGCCCAGAGGTGCCCCCCCATGCCCCCAGGGACACCCCCTGTCACCCTTGCCCACCCCAGGAGGACACCCAAGGCTGGAGGGACCCATCCCAGGGACATTAAGGTAAGTTCCGGTAAGTATATATATTTTTTTTTGTTGTGGCATAGGGGGGCCTGATTTGTGCCCCCCTACATGCCACTATGCCCAATGACCATGCCCAGGGGACAGAAGTCCCCTGGGCATGGCCATTGGGCAAGGGGGCATGACTCCTGTCTTTGCTAAGACAGGAGTCATTTCAATGGGGGTTGGGAGTCGAAAAAAATGGCGCAAATCGGGTTGAGGCGAAAGATTTGCCTCAGCCTGACTTGCCCCATTTTTTGGCGCCCAAGCTCCATATCCCCCTACGCCGGCGCTGCCTGGTGTACGTCGTTTTTTTTCACACACACCAGGCAGCGCCGGCGGCTAACGCCGGCTAACGTCATTGATTAAATACGGCGCCCGCATGGCGCTTCAGAATGGCGTTAGCCGGCGCTAATTTTTTTGACGCAAAACTGCGCCCTCAGTGTTTTTTGGGATTGGCCAATTTCTATCGACAATTTATAGCGGACTTTGCCCTGAGAAACAGTTATATTGCACAAACCCTTAAGAAAGACAATCTAAGGAAAGGTTTTTGTTGGACACAAGACGCAGAGTTGGCTTTTCAAGAATTAAAGAAAGCCTTCATTCAAGCTCCCATTTTACGGCACCCAGACAGCACCAAACAGTTCATCGTTGTCGCAGACGCCTCAGAAAGAGCCATAGGGGCTGCCTTACTACAGAAACAAGATGATGATGGGTTAGAGCGTCCTGTATTCTACCTTTCACACATATTATCCGATTCGGAGTGGAATTATTCGGTGTTAGAACGAGAGTTACTCGCCTTGAAGACAGCGTGCACGGAATGGAGACACTTCCTGATGGGCTCGAAAGAACTCTTTGAGGCACGGACAGATCACCAAAACTTACAATGCTTGAGAAACTTTCAGTGTCAGAATAGCCGGCAGGCTCGAAGGGCTTTCTTTTTTAGTCAATATAATTTTTACATTACATACATCCCTGGTTCTCAGAATATCTTGGCTGATGCCTTGTCTCGACGTTACCCTGAGTGTAGTGATTCTCCTGTACAGAACCTATTTGAAAGTAATAAGATCATTGGTTTAGTACAGACATTCCTAGACCAGGTCAAATCTGAATATTCCCACCTGGAAACTACAGAGATGAACAATTTGCGCCCGCAGCTTCATATAGATCAGGGATACTATTACCACAACAAAGCCCTGTTCTAACATACTAAGATAGTTCAGACAGAAGCCCTACATATGTGCCACGCCTCCCCCATTGCAGGTCATCACAGAATGAAAGCTACCCAAGAGCTTCTGCTTCGCTTCTTCTGGTGGCCCACTATCAAGGCTGATACTGAGGACTATGTGTCGTCCTGTTCCATATGTGCACAAGCCAAAACACCTGTACTAAACCAGTAGGATTTCTTCGCCCATTATCTGTTCCCCCAGGTCCATGGCACACTATCTCCACTGATTTTATGTGCTCTTTGCCCTCTTCAGTTGGAAATCGAGTGATAATGGTAACCATTGATTCCTTCACAAAGATGGCGCATTTCACAGGGTTAAGAAAACTACCAACGGCTAAGGAACTATGCCAAATATTTACTCAGGAGATCTTCCGGCTTCATGGACTACCACAGGTCATTGTCTCAGATTGGGGTCCTCAATATATCTCCCGGTTTTGGAAACAATTCTGTAAGACCCTAGGAATAGAGGTGGCCTTATCATCAGGGTTCCATCCTCAAACTAATGGACAGACAGAACGACTGAATCAAGGCCTCGAACAATATTTACGCAGCTTCTGCAATGCTACGCAGAGTAATTGGTCTATATATTTACCACTTGCAGAATTCTCCTACAACAACTCAGTACACAGTGCCTCGAAAGTCTCCCCTTTCTATGGTTCTTATGGTTTCCATCCTAAGGCTTTTCCTACTCCTCTGAAAGATACTTCCAATCTTCCTGCCATTTCCTCATATGTCCGGCAACTACGGGGTATCCAACGTGTTATCCGTTCAAATCTTGTAGCCACTAAGACACGCATGAAAAGGATGGCTGATAAGAAGCGTTGTGAGGCCCCGCGTTATCAGGTCCACGATAAGGTCTGGCTTTCCTCTAAATTTTTGCCTCTCCGACTTACCCAGAACAAATTTAAACCTCGTTATTATGGTCCGTTCCTGATTCTCCAGAAGATCAATCCTGTGTCTGTGCGCCTTCGTCTGCCTCAGACTTGGAAAATACATCCTGTGTTCCATGTCTCACAACTCAAACCTTACCTTCCTGACCCTTTTCACAGACAATTCACCTGTCCTCCTCCTCTGTTGATTGATATTGTGCCCGAATACGAGGTCCAGGAGATCTGTGACTCTCAGTTTTTCTGTGGTCGCCTCCAATATCTTATTCATTTGAAAGGCTACCCTATGAGTGAGTGTTCCTGGGAAGATGCACTTTCGGTTCATGCATATCTTTTGGTCTGTCGTTTCTTTCGTCTTTTTTCCTCACAATCCTGGGGCCTCGGGGGGGGGACCTACTGTTGCGCCACGGCCGCGAGCACGGGCCGCTGTGGCGTAACTCGAGGAGACTGCGGCGGCCCACGGGCAGGCCGCAGGGGAAGCCGCGGCTCAGTTCAAGGGTCGCGGCACCCGCCGCGGCCCTTTTCTACGTCTGCGAGTTACCTGGAAAGCGCAGCAGGGCCGGAGACCCTGAATCGGGTCACGGTCCTTGCCGCGCTCAGCGCGCAAGACCTAATTAACGCACTAGGATGCCCGGGACCTCCCTCCTTATACCCACTTACCTGTCACACATGCAAAAGCCGTCTGCCTACACATGATTAGTTTATATGCATGCCTTTCTCCTTCCCAGCATGCTGTCCACTCCCTCTCTTCCCTGCATGCATTGTTTCTTTTTTCTCAGGAGCATGTTTTCTATTTTAAGTATGACCTTTTCCCAAACCAAGATGGTGGTATTACTACTTCCTGTTTCCTACTTCCTGTCTAGGGGTATATAAGGGGAATCTATCTTCCTTCTCATTGCGTTGCAACACTCCTACGGTGGTAGTCATGCTCCTGCTGGTTTCCTCTTGTAGCGCCAGTTGTTCTTGATCTGTCTTCAGTCTCCAGAATTCCAGAATTCCAGACTCTTCAGTTCTAATTCCTTGTGTCCTCCATCTGTTTCAGGGAGTTCCTGTTGGAGGTTTTTTACCCTTTTGGGGTTTTTCCTCTGGGGCTCCTTCTGGAGGGCACGGACTGTAGTGGCTTACTATTGTCAAACTGCACCGTGGCTACCGGATGGGGTCGCCCCTACCTCGGCCAGAGCAGGACTTGCAGGAACCGGGGCCGCTCACCACCTCTCTCCAACATCGACGGTAAGCTCAGGGTGAATCGTGACACACACCTGCATGCACGCATGCAAAACAGATACACCCCCCACACACACAACACCACCACACACGCACACACCACCCCTCACCCCACTCTCCTGTGGGAGAATCTGACTTACCTGCTTGCAGGGGGTCCTCCGGCAGGAGACAGGACACAGTGCTGCTGCCAGCAGCAGAGTCCGCCACCAAAACACCACCAGGCCGTATCATTGCTCATGATACGGTCAGCGGTGTTTTGCTGGCGTGGCACTGCTGCTGACAGCAGTGCCACCTTACCGCCGTCCGCCGCCATGACAGTCAACGGTATTCCGCCAGCCTTCTGGTGGAATTCCGTCTATGGTCATAATGCGGGTGGGCGGTGGGTAGCCACCGCGACGGTATGTTGGCTGCCGTCGCCGTAGCGGTAGGCGGTCAATACCGCCAATGTTGTAATGAGGGCCATAGTAATGTGATTTATATGTCCTGACAGTGAAATATTGCTGAATTCATTTTTCACTGTTGCAAAGCCTGTCCCTCTCATAGGTTAACATGGGGGCTACCTTTAAATATGATTAAAGTGTTGATTCCCTTGGGAGCGGATAGACAGTTGGAGTTTGAGGTCTCTGAGCTCACAATTTAAAAATACATATTTTAGTAAAGTTGATTTTAAGATTGTGTGTTTGAAAATGCCACCATTAGAAAGTAGGCATTTTCTTGCTGAAACTATCTCTGTGACTCTGCATGTTTGTGAATTCCCTGTCTGGGTGAGTTTGACAGTTGGACTGGTTACACCTCTCACTAGACAGTGACACAAAGGGGTCTAGTCTGCATTTCCTGATGAGACATCTGTGCTAGGAGGGAGGGGAGGAGTGTTCACTCACACCTGAAAGGGCTGTGCCTGCCCTCACACAATGCAGTGTCCAACCCCCTGGTGTGTGTCTGGGGCCTGGCCTGGGCAAGGCAGGATTCACAATTAAAAGATACATTCCTTTGAAGTAAGCCTACTTCAAAGGGCAAAATGGGTATAAGAAGGGCACCCAAAACCACAGACATAAAAACACTTCTGGAAACCAAGAGGAACCTCTGCCTGGAGAAGAGCTGAAGAGCTGAGAAAGAAGAGCTGCCCTGTTGTGACTGTGCTTTGTCGAGCTATCCTGCAGTTGCTGCTTCTGCCTGTGCTAGAGGACAAAGACTGGACTTTCTGTTGCTTTCCTTCTTGTGAAGAACACTCCAATGGCTTGATTTAGAGCTTGCCTCCTGTTGTTTGAAGTCTCAGGGACAGCAAAGACTTCTCTCTGCCAGCGCCTGGAGTCTCTGGAGAGACTCCTACTCTGCCAAGTGGTGCCCATCCAGTTCCTGGGACCTTGAGAAGAGAATCTGGTAGCCCAAGAGTGAGAAATCCACGCACAGACCGCCGTGCGGGGGAAAGATCAACGCGACTCTGATCTGGGGCTGAAAAAATCGATGCTCACTTGCAATATGACTGGAAAATTGACGCCTGTGGCTGGAGAAACGACGCGCTGCATCGCTGACGGCGTCAGGGGAGATCGCAACCCACGCTGCGTGGTTTTCCGACCATTGTGTGGCTGAATTTCTGAAGCAAACACCGCTGGGCATGTAAAAACGAGGCAAGGCCTGCCCGCACCCGAGCGTGCTGACCGGATCGACGCATCGCTCTCCTGCGGAGAGAAGAAACGCCGCACGCCGACTCGACTAAAGGAGAAACGAAGCAAGGTCTCACTCGTGAGTAAAATTGTCACATCACAAGCCCTTTTGATTCACACTCACCCGTGCGGGGTTATTTTTGATGCACCCAAGGTACATTTTCACGCTAACAGCATTAGCATTGTGTTTAAAACTACATGAAGACTTTTTTTGTTTTTTAATTGATAACTTGACTTGTGTATTAACGATTTTTGTCATTTTGGTCTTGTTTTGTTTAGATAAATATTTTCTATTTTTCTAAACCTGTGTGGTGTCATTTTGTAGTCTTTTCATTAAGTTACTGTGTGTGTTGGTACAAATACTTTACATCTAGCACTCTGAAGTTAAGCCTACTGCTTGTGCCAAGCTACCAAGGGGGTGAGCGTGGGTTAGCTGAGGGTGATTCTCTTTTACCCTGACTAGAGTGAGGGTCCTTGCTTGGACAGGGGGTAACCTGACTGCCAACCAAAGACCCTATTTCTAACACCTTGTTACTGCGGTTATGCACGTATGTGGTCAGTATGGTATGGTAAAGTTTGTGTGCATGTGCATTTATATATGCAACAGTAACATCAGAATGTGATACAATATGTATGTATGTTTGTGATGCATGCAATGACTGATACTGTTTGCATATGTGCATGTGTTGGTATACATTTTCCACATACATGTTACCACATGTGTACTCGGAGTGTACACATATGATGTAAAACATCATTGTAGGTCTACCACATTGCAATGTCTGATTTCCAAATTTACGTTTGACAAAACCACTTTAGATATGATGGGCTATATCGAAAACATGTTCACGCATGTGATACCCTTGACAAATCTTACTCAGAGGATGCAGTGGACTACTTCTGGGTTGATTTCACGTAACGCATGAGAATGTGAGTGCATGTGCGTCCATATTGTGGTGTGTTGTATGGTTGAGGGTTCATGATGCCATGCTACACGAGTAACATAGGGTTCCCCATGCATCTATGAGGCAGTAGATGGTGTACTGATGGATCAATGAAGGTTGGTATGTAACGTGTGTGTGGAAAGATATGTGTAGTGTAAAATGTGTAATGAATGCCAAAGCGGTGTGTGAATGGGATGCGAAACCTCACAAATCTATGTTCCAGCATGGACATATGTTTACCATAGATTCATGGTTGTGTATACATATCACCACCTATGGTTCCCTATATGGGAACTTATCTGAACGTCATTTAAGTCTATGTATGATCATGTGATACATATATATTTTCATTAGTGGAAAGATGACTTTTGTGTATACTCCAATACATGATACCAGGCCTGTGCCATTAAAGTGGTACATGTGTGCTGAGAATTCAGACATACGTGTGTAAGGCACTAACTTGGTACATACAATCGACCACAACATGTTTATTTTGACTGGTACATACAATGACATAGAACTTTATAGAAGGGTTGCTGTCAGGCAATGATAGCACCCTAGTCATCATTGCTCCTGTGGCACTTTGAGTGCCCACACAGACCCATGGTTGCATGTATTGATGCAGGTTGACGGTGCTCCACTCAGCTCAGTCCAATGTGCACAAGCATCAGGCCCCTGACTGTGTCAACAGTGAACGTAGCCTCAGCAGGTGAGTTAGGGGGTTTAGGTCAGGGATCAACCTTCATCATGATAGCTCTTCAGCAGCGAAATGCGCAGTCTCTGCAGACAGACATCTGCACAAATGAGATCCCATGGCTTGGCATGTTTTTTTCCTTTGTGATACTTGATGTCAGGCTTGCCCTATCATGTACAGGGGACTGGCTGCTTGTCCGTGTAGGACATGTCTCATCATTTTGCATGGTCTGGCACAAATGGTTATACATTGTTTTTATTTTCCATATGCAGCTTGGTTAGGGCATGTATCTCTAGTGTAACTTGTTTATGTTTTCCGACCTGGGACAGATTATGTCATCTCTCACTGCCTTCTGTCACAATAGTATGCGATGGGCAACTACATCATTGTTGTTGTTGCAACATGAATGGGTTATGTACTGACCTAGACATCCTCTGTGACTATGGGCCTGATTACAACTTTGGAGGAAGGTGTTAATCCGTCCCAAATTTGACGGATATACCACCAGCCGTATTACGAGTCCATTATATCCTATGGAACTCGTAATACGGCTGGTGGTATATGTGTCACATTTGGGACGGATTAACACCTCTTCCAAAGTTGTAATCAGGCCCTATATGTCTGGTGATCACATGGTAACATTGTTGTGTAGCACAGCCAGTATTGGTCCATGTGTGCACCTTCTTCAACATTAATGGAATATCTTGTTTGGAATTGATTTGGTCCTACATTGCTGGCATTCTTTAGACTGCTTATTCTTTGTACACATTTTCTACTGCAACACTGTCCGGCCATACATTGAAGGATGCTACATGTGACGTGTGTAATTTGAGGATGTACACATTGTTTTCCACTGGCTTCGTGATATTATCCCTCCCATTCCCAGGTTTTGCTAGATTACATGACTCTCACACACACAAAAGAAAGTACACCAGCCACAGCATTTGTGTAGTGTCCAAGTGACCTCCCCATCTTGTATCCCCAAGTGTCTGAGGGAGTCTCTCAGCTGTTCTTCCACATCCTTTGTTGTACATGGTCATGAACGCACATCTGCATTCCACAATCTATGTTACTTTCACCATGAGTGTATCTTGTTAGTGTGTGAAGTCATCTCAGCTATGAATATGCAATTTCACACATGCAACATTTCTGCCTCCTTCGTCACCCATACAATTTTTGATGGATCTGTGACATGTTTGGACATTGCTAGACTTACATGCAAATCCTAAACCAGATTGGCAGCTGGGAGAACCAGCCATTTTAGGGTATTGGTCCCAGTAGGTCACTTTCTTTTGGTCAGACATGTCAGTGCTAATGAGAGGTGTGTTTTCATGTGTGGTGTGTGATGGTATCATACAGACTATACTGGCTTACCTTGCAGACACATATCAACTATTGCAGGTAATTGCTAACAATTTCCTACCTAGGCCATATACTGATACATCAGTCTTCATATGTATTTCCAGATTTACTGCAGGCATATGTCAAGACAACACAATCGTGTGACGGTCTACAGACCGTCTACATTTCACCCACACATTCATGTGGTTATGCATTTTCCCATGTTATTGATCATTCCTGGCTGTGGGGCATATGTGTGGAGTGTGGATCAGCACCCATTGCTGTTCCACTTGTCTTGTGACCCTTAGCACACTCCACAGCCAACATGTGTGTGCTATATTTGAGAGACAGCACACCATGTGGCAGGGTTCGGGCCAATAGCACCATGGTACGAGGTGCAGGGTTTGAGTCAAACCTTTGTCACTAACCCTGACCATTCCGTCCATGATGGTCCATTGATAACAATAGTGTTCCCCTTTGTCACACATGCTCAATGATGGCATTACAGCTACCTGCCTGAGATGTGACACAGTTTAGTTCCTTATTTTCAAGTACACTATTTGGAAACAGCCCCTACCGTATGTACGCACCCCTTGCATACATCTTGCTTGGCGTAGCATTGATGTGGTGAATTGTTGCATCGGTGTGTGGTGGTGGACATTACTATCATGGGTTGTGTCTCAGGGACCTGGTGATTGTCAAATTAAATCTGGACTGACAGTTCGACCATGCAAATTATGTGTTGTGTTGTCCATATTTGAGGCTGTGTCCTAATGTTAGTGGAACCTACCACCTCCTTGCACCACAATAGCATCATTTGTATTGACACTATGATAGTTCTACAAGGTCAGATTCATGCCACCATGTTACCATGTGCACTACAGATGCAGTGCTACACGTAGGCCCTCATTACAACCCTGGCGGTCGGTGATAAATTGGCGGTAATACTGCCAACAGGCCGGCGGTAAGAACTTTGAAATTATGACTACGGTGGAAACCGCTCAGACAGACAGCCACTTTAACGCACTGACCGCCAGGGCGAAATCAACAGGCACCACGGCGGTAACCGCCTATATCCAGGCAGAAGAACATGTTTCACCCACTGTATTATGAGACACCAATCCGCCACCTTTTCCGGGGAGGTACAGATGACATCAAAAGCGAGGCTGAAACACTGCACAAAAGGGAAACGACTCACCTCTGGAGACTCAAGGAAGAACCGCGCCGCCATGGAGCCCGAGTTGCATGTTTTCCCCATGCTCTTCTACCTGCTGCTCCACTACGAACACCAACGCCGGCGAAGACGACCACAGTGAGTACTGCCGCCTAGCACACAGGGGAGGGGGAGGAAAAAGAGAGTGACACACACACACAACACGCAACACCCCCAACCCCAACACCATACACAGAAGCAGATGCACTAACATAACATATTCACCCCGTACCCCTCAGGAATAAGGACAACTACAATACAGTAAAAAGAGTGTAATAAGATAAATATAGTAGTAATACTTACATCCAAATACAAAAGTATATAAATATTCACAAATCAAGGGGCACTGCCCAGTCTCCAATGTCCGTCGGCCACAGGGCCACATCACAAAGTCCAAGGCCCCACCTCACTCCTGCAACAACACAAAGAGAACACTGCAGGGGCATGGGGTGAGTGGATGGCTTCTCCACTGGTTCTGGAGGGGGCATTGTGCCCAGTGAGCTTCATTCTGGGGAGGATGGGGTGAGTGCCTATCTTCTCCACTGGTTCTGGAGGGGGCATTGTGCCCATTGAGTTTCATCCTGGAGAGGATGGGGTGCGTGGATGACTTCTCCATTGGTTCTGGAGTGGGCATCATGCCCTGTGATGCAGATCTGGGGGAGTGCAAGGTCACAGTCTCTCAGCTGAGTGTCAGACCCACAGGATTTGCAGGGGCCAGGCCGCACAATAGGCCATGGACGCAGGACTACACACTGTCCACCGGCAGTGACGACTGCACAGTGGTGGCAGTGGTGGTTCTGCTGGTGGAGCTGGCAGTGTTCGGGGAGGCTCCAGCCCATCCCCTGCAGCCTCGGATGGCTGCCCACTGGGGCTGCTGCTGCTGGTGGCGTTGCTGGCAGTGGTGGGGGGAGGCTCCAGCCCATCCCCTGCAGCCTCGGACAGCTGCACCACCCTGGTTAGTGATGGGGGCTCCGACTGAGTCCCAGCATCAGGCCCCTTGTCTCTACTGCCTGCTGTTGCGGGACCCTTGCCCTTCCTTCCAGCAGCTGGGGCTACCTCCTTGCCCTTTCTTCCTACAGCTGGGGCTGGTTCCTTACCCCTCCTTCCTGCAGCTGGGGCTGGCTCCTTGCCCTTCCTTCCTGAAGCTGGGGTTGCCTCCTTGCCCTTCCTTCCTGCAGCTAGGGCTGCCTCCTTGCCCTTTCTTCCTACAGCTGGGGCTGGCTCCTTGTTAGTAATACTTCCGGCAGCTGGGGCTAGCTCCTTGCCCTTCCTTTCTTCCTGCAACTGGGACTGGCTCCTTGCCCTTCCTTCCTGCAGCTGGGGCTGGCTCCTTGCCCTTCCTTCCTGAAGCTGGGGCTGCCTCTTTGCCCTTCCTTCCTGCAGTTAGATGTTGCCTCCTTGCTCTTCCTTCCTGCAGCTGGGGCTGCCCTGGGGCTGCCTCCTTGCCCTTCCTTGAAGCGATTGGGGCAGGTACCCTTTCCGTCTGGCTGGCTGGTGGCCGGGATCTTTTCCCACCTGGAGTTGCTGTGGACACTACTGTGCCCGTGGACTGGGTGGCTAAGGTGTTTGCCTGGGTTTGGACCACCCTGGCCTGACATGAGGGACAGGGGAGGGCTAGGGAGGAGGTCATTGTTGGTGAGGAAAAGCCTCTTAGGGACATTGGGGCAGGAAGAGGGAGATGGTTTGGTAGTGGAGGAAGAGGGATTGGTGGTAGGAGGTGTCAGTCTGCTGTGTTTGGGTGTAGGTGCATGGGCTGGATGCTGTTGTGAGGTGGTTGGCTGTTGGGTGTCTGAGTGCTTGCGTTTGTATACTTTGGGAGGCGGGGGCACAGACACACTGGGAGAGGACACAGGGGACGTGTGCATGGATGTCGGGGTGGTGACTGCCAGTGAGGGTTGTGTACTGATAGGTTTGCTGGTGATGGTGGTAATGGATGAGGATGTAGTGCATGCAGGAGTGAGTGGAGATGCAACTGGGAGGGAGGTGGACGACGATGAGGAGTGGGCCACAGTGGAGGCAGTGGATGTTGGTATGTCTGATTCTGGATGGTGTTTGCGTGAGTGCCTGTGGGATCAAGTGTGGTGCTTGTGTTTGCCATGTCCACTTTTGTGTGTTGTCCTGCGTGCCTGCTCATCTGCTCGTGTGCTTGGGATAGGTTGGGGTTGAGGGGAATGGGATTGGGAAGAGGAAGTTGGAGGGGGAGGGTGGAAACAGGGGCAATGGCTGCCATCAGAGAGGAGGCCACAGCCTGGATTGATCTCTGTTGGGCTTCCAAGCCAGTGTCAATGCCCTCCAGAAATGCATTGGACTGTTGCATTTGGGCTGTCAGCCCCGGGATGGCATTCACAATGGTTGACTGCCCAACAGAGATGGATCTCAGGAGGTCAATATCCTCCTCACTCAGGGCAGCAGGGCTAACTGGGGCAGGGCCTGAGGTGACTGGGGCGAAGGAGATGCCCACCCTCCTGGGTGAGCGGGCACGGGAAACTCACTGAGGGGCTGCTGGGGGTGGCGGTGCTGGTACGGGGTGGTGGCTGTAGCTGTAGCTGGGGTGGGCACAGAGCTTCCATCGGAGGAGGTATCCGTGTCGGAACTGTCCCCTCCAGTCTCCGCTGTGGTGCTCCTCTCTCCCTCCGTCCCACTGGGGCGCTGTTGGTTGATTTGGCATCCTTGGTCCTGTGGGATGCAGCTCCCTCCGTCGCCGGTGCCTCTGCTACTCCGCCAGATTATGCTAATGCACATAAGGACAGGGTGACAAAACAAAAGGTGGGGGAAGAGACAAAGGATATACTTGGTCAATGGCTGCAACAACAACACCGTTGGCGTACACAACACAGTCACACACAGGGAACAGCTCTACGCATTAGGCAATGCACTACCAGTCACAATGCTAGTCACCAGCCCATGTATAGGGACACCTAACGTAAATTGCAGCATACCTGAGACCCACTGACCCTTGCCCAGTAGTGGATGCCTACTACCTTGGTTGGTGGACTTTCATATCAGAATCCTGCCCAACATGGGACCTACTCTGCAATGCCAGGTCTGGCCTAGGGGCACCCACAGGACCTCCACCCCCACGCGGATACCACCTCACAGGCATAAGTAGTAAATTAGGGAACTGCACTCACCCCCTTGTGGATGCTGTGATGCCCCCAAGAGCCCATCTAGCTTCGGATAGGCCACCGCCAGTATGCAGGCCATAAGGGGGGGTCAGGGTTCGACGGGCACCCCTTCCTCGTTGGGAGGCCATCCCCAGCTGAGCCTCCGTCGTCTTCCGTGCCCAGCATCTCAGGTCCTCCCACCGTTTCCAACAGTGGGTTCTCTGCCTGCTGTAGACCCCCAGGGCCCACACGTCCTTGGCGATGGCACGCCATATAACCTTCTTTTGATGGGCGCTGACATGCAGGGAAATAGACATAAGGAAAGATATTAGTCCGACCGTCCTGCCTGTTACATTTATGGCTCTCCATGCCCTTTCCCATCCCCATTAGCACAGACATGGCCTAGCATACATGCTTCATGCTCCCATGGCCCATCCACCAACCTCCCCCTACATGAGGCCTTCACACACAGCACACCATGCATTCACGCCCCATGCATCGTACTCACGGTGTACTCACCTGTTGGTCTGGAGGTCCATACAGCAGTCGGTACTGGGGTAGGACCCCATCCACCAGTCGCTCCAACTCCGCCGAGGTGAAGGCAGGGGCCCTTTCCCCAGTAACACAAGCCATGGTCGGTTTCAGACACAGGTCACAGCAGCACTTGCAGTGTAGGTCCTCTGCTGTTGAAGGTCAGGTAGCAAGTGAGTGAACAGATAGAAAATGGCAGTCACGTCTGCGGCGGTGCATACCGTCACCGCCGGCGTACATCACCATTGGCCACTGTACCCCATAGGGCCCAATGATAACCACTGAGGAGTTGCACGGCGGTTCTCGGCCGCCTCCCACAACGGCGCACAACGTCAGCAGAATTACCTAATTTCCACCTGTCCCTCTATACAGGACAGCCGGACGCCATTTCGGGGGTGGGGTGGTGGGTGCAGGCCATGGATCCTAACTGCGTCACAGTACACAAATGCACTATTTGGACACTTCCAACAAAATAATGTTACAGTCACATTATGCATTGAACTGTAGTGGTTGGAATGTACAGATAATGACCAGCTGCTCACTCTTTTGCCCCATAGATTGCAACCACTGCAGATGAATAGGAGCTGGAGACATCCCCCGGTGTACAGACCCCTGGTGGACTTGGCAACAATGGAGGACAGGCACATTATCCTCATCTATAGACTTAACAGGGCCACAATCACAGAGCTGAGTGCCCAATTGGAGCCTGAACTAACAACTGCTATCCGTCACCCCACCGGGATCCCCCCTCTTGTGCAAGTTCTATCAGTGCTCCATTTCCTGGCAACTGGTTCTTTCTAAGTGACAGTGGGCTTGGCAGCAGGAATGTCACAGCCAATGTTCTCAATAGTGCTGACAAGAGTGTTGTCTGCCCTGATTAAACACATGTGCAGCTACATCGTTTTCCCTCAGGTGGAGGATTTGGCCACAGTGAAAGCTGACTTCTATGCAATGGGACAATCGATGGAACACATATTGCATTTATCCCCCCCCCCCGGTGAAATGAACAGGTGTTCAGAAATTAAAAGAGTTTTCACTCCATGAATGTCCAGATGGTGTGCCTGGCGGACCAGTACATCTCCCACGTCAATGCAAAGTATCCTGGGTCTGTGCATGATGCCTTTATCCTGAGGAATAGCAGCATCCCAAATGTGGCCCAACTCCAGAGGCACAGGGTGTGGCTAATAGGTGAGCCTTGGTTCCCACCCAGTGGATGTTGGTGTATGGGTATGTGTGGGACCTAAGGGTGAGTGTGTGGCTAACAGTTCTCCCTCGATATTTGCAGATGACTCTGTTTACCCCCACCTCTCATGGCTACTGACCCCTGTGAGGAATTCAAGTACAAGGGCAGAGGAATGTAACAATGAGGCACATGGGCGAACAAGAAGGATTATAGAAAGGACCTTCGGCCTCCTGAAGGCCAGGTTTTGTTGCCTCCATCTGACAGGTGTGC
This sequence comes from Pleurodeles waltl, assembly GCF_031143425.1. Classification (NCBI taxonomy): domain Eukaryota; kingdom Metazoa; phylum Chordata; class Amphibia; order Caudata; family Salamandridae; genus Pleurodeles; species Pleurodeles waltl. The sequence continues at coordinate 142,275,713 of NC_090444.1, read as the reverse complement.
TACTCACACTAGAAGGTCTGCCAGATCATTGTGGCATTCTGTATGTTGCACAACCTTGCCTTGCGACAGCATATGCCTTTTCTGCAGGAGAAGGAGGCTGAAGATGGCTGTGTGGCAGCAGTGGACCCTGTGGACAGTGAAGATGAGGAGGGAGAGGATGAGGACAACAGAAGTGCAATTATTCATCAATACTTCCAATGAGACACAGGTAAGACAGTGTTAATACACATATAATTGACAGTTTAATGTGTGACATTGTCGCTGCAAGGCTATGTATTCCTACTTCAATGGCCTCTCACTGTACCATTTGGCATCTCTTTTTGCATATGTTGGTGCCCCACTATTGCTCCTGGTGTGTTCAGTGCATCCAACTACAGGTCTTTCCTTTGTAAACATTACTGTACAGTTGAATTTCAATGTTTCAACCTGGTTAAACAAATACATTTTGAAAACATTTGACATACACCATAATTGCATTTGCTCAAAGTGTGTTTATTGCAGTGCTCTGAAGAGGAGGGGTTAGCGCAATGGGGTGGGGTGATGATGGAGGAAAGTCGAGGTTAGAGTCCAGTCTATTTGTATCACAGATGCATTGTCCAAGGAGGCATAGGAAGGGGAGCAATGGCAGATCAAGGTGGACAGGGTGACAGAGTGGGACACAAGAGTGACATTCAGGAGAGTCTTTTTTCCCGGCGGGGTCTTGGCAATAGTCTCTGGCTTCTGCCTGGACCGCAGGGAATGTTTGCAGGGTAGTTCTCCTTCTGCAAGGGGAGGGGTACTGGTGGCCTTTTGTTCCTGTGGCGGGGCCTCCTGTCCAATAGCGGCAGCGGAGGTGGAGGGCTACTCAGTGGTTTGGCTAGTGTCAGGGGTCCGCTGTTGTGCCACTGTCTCCCTCATACTGTTGGCCATGTCTGCCAGCACCCCTGCAATGGAGACCAGGGTGGTGTTGATGTCCTTAAAGTCTTCCCTGATCCCCAGGTACTGTCACTCCTGCAGCTGCATGTTCTCCTACAACGTTTCCAGGATCTGGCCCAGTGCATCCTGGGAATGTTGGGAATGTTGGTATGCTCCCAGGATCACAGTTAGTGCCTCCTGGAGGATCGGTTCCCTGCCTCTGTCCCCTGAACCGTGTGCCCACTGCCACTGACCCCAGGTCCCTGATTGTCCTGTGTTTGTGGGGTGGCCTAGGGTCCCTGTTGTGGTGGACACACTGATGATTGACATGTGGCAGCTTTGCCTTGTGTGAGCTGTTAGTTGGTGGGCTAGGTGATTCTCTCTAGTGTGCATGCTGTGGTGATAGATGTCCATGCAGGTCTGTGCGGGGTGTCCATGCATTGGTGATGCATTTAGGGCTTGGCATTGGGATGAGTGGGTTGTGATGGTGGGGTGTTTGGGAGGTGGCGGAGTGATGGGAGTGAGGGTGGGGTATTTGATGGCATGCAGGTAGGTGGGTGATAATAATAGGGAATTGACTTACCAGAGCAGTATTGCCAAGACTTGCTCCTCCCATGTTGTTAGTTGTGGGGGAGGAGGTGGGGGTCCACCACCAGTCCTCTGTACAGCGAGTTGGTGTCTTGCTGCCACGGAATGCACCTTTCCCTGTAGGTCATTCCACCTTTTCCTGATGCCATCCCTTGTTCTGGGGTGCTGTCCCATGGCGTTGACCCTGTCCACGATTCTCTGCCATAGCTCCATCTTCCTTGCAATGAATATCTGCTGCACTTGTGATCTGAATAGCTGAGACTCTACCCGGATGATTTCCTCCACCATGACCCTTAGCTCCTCCTCAGAGACCCTGGGGTGTCTTTGTGGTGTCATGAGTGTGGTGTGAGTGGTGTGTGTGAGGGTGTGTAGGGTGATGTGTTGGGGTGTGTGATGTAAGGTGCGTAGGTGGTGTATAGGTGATGGTGGTATGTGGCTCTGGTTGTGTGAGTCCTCTTGCTGTCTCTCTCTGCTGGCAATTATTTCTAGTCGTAAAGGTCTCTGGGTACTGAGGGTGTGTGTTTTATATTGGTGTGGGTGTGTGGTGTGTATATGGGTGTCAGGTGTGTGTAGTTTGAATTGACCAATGTAGTGTTGTTTTGTTAGGTTGTGTGTATTTTGAGCACCGGTATGTCCCACCAATGGTTTACTGCCATTGATTGTCAGCCGCGGTTATTCGTGGGTCATAATGTTGTGGACGTTGTTCTGTTGGCATAGCGGTGTGGGTTTACTGCCAGTTTATCACTGACCTTTGGGCTAGCGGACTTTGTGTGGCTGTATAGTGACAGACTGGTATGTGTGTGTCATAATATGGTTGGCGGATATCCCCGCGAACGGTATGTTGGCGGCAGTTGGCATGGCGGTATGTGTGATTTACTGCCAATGTCACATGAGGGCCTCAGTGACCCTTTGTGGCAGGTTATGCCTGTGCCAGCCATCATGTGTACAAGGTTGAGATTAACACAGTAGGAGGGCTAGCAAATCTGGTGCAGAGGATTCTCCAAGGTTCCTAGACATGATTTATCACAGACATGTTCAACACCTGCACAGAGCAGGCGTTAGGATGGGGCACACCACAGTTTTGAATGGGTCCCTATGTACTGTACATGAAATGGTCAGGTATGTTCTCTATACTCCTACAGAGTCCAACTATGGCATCCATTATCTTGACACTATTGCACCTACTCTGCACCATTGTGTGCCATTTTTTGTATACAAGGCCCACATGGTGGCAGTAGGGTGCGACAAAGGGGCACAATTATGGTGGTGCTGCTGTTGATACTGCGCCACTTTCCTGACATGTGGCCCTCATTACCTTCACTTTAGACGTGCAGCTGAGTGATGTTCATGGGACTTTGAAGCTATTTTGTGTGTTGTGTGCCATAACACAGGTGTTGTGCCCTATGTGTAGCATGTGTTTCCCACCCCTTTTCCCTTGGAAAAGCTCCCTTGCACGAATTGTTGTTGGCAATTGCTGGCATCCATACGTATCTGCATGTGGATCATGGGCGCAATGTCGCACCGTTGTATAGTTTGTTTAGTGATGTATGCATGCATTTTCAGACACCTGTGTGACAGGAGAGGTAATGATGTGTTTTTCTAAAATGCCCTGCATCACATGACCAGTCCTGCTAAGTCCCATGTCTCCTCATTCACATGCTTCTCTGGGCTCTCCCAGGACATTGTCAGTAGTCCAGCTCCCACAGTTGGTACCCTGGTATCATGTTAGGGAATTGTGGAATTACCAGGTATGACCGCAGGAGTGCTGTGAAGTATTCATTCTTACACATGGTCTTTCATGGCTGGTGATGTTGTATTCCTATGTGCGTGGCAGGTGAAGGTGGACAAAATGGGTATGTCTGGTATGTTTAGCTGATATGTAGTTGGTGATGGCAACACTTGGATGGCATTTAATATTGGTGCCACCGGAGTTTTCTACACCATGACAAATGTGGGCTGTGCCTATATTTGACTTTCTTTACATTGGCACGGCCAATGCCATTCACATCGCTGAGCTATTCCTTGTTAGGTGTTATGTGTGTGGGATCTGCATTTAGTTGTTAACCAGTGGACACTTGTAGTGGTTTCGGGCCAGCTTCTGCATGCAAATATGACATAGCTCCACCTGTCTTTCCCTTGGTGCAACACTCATGTTGTGCCTGTTTTATGTACATATGGGTGTATTTGTGTGTGAAGTGCAATGAATGCGGTGCAGTGTGGCATGTGGCATATGTCTGTACATCTGTGTTCCTCTACCCTTGTGTGTTTAGTGTGGTTTATGTATTGTTTGTCCCACAAGGTTGATGTTTTGTCTTTATAATGATTGATATGGTGGCTTACCTATGAGTAGGCCATTGCCATATTGTCCATTCTGAAACCGGTAATTGATGGTGGAGTGCCAGAATATGTACACATCATGGGCGTTGCCAGGATATTTGGTTAGGATGTTTGTGAAGAGCCCACGGTGGTCCACAATGGCGTACACATTTATAGAATTAGTGTGTTTGCGGTTCCTGTAAAGGATTTCCATTGCAGCAGGTGGCACAAGATGGACTTGGGTGCAGTCCATTGCACCAGCACATGCAGCAACCCCCTCAATTTGATAGAAGCCATGCTTAATCTCCTGTTGCAGTTGCTGGGTGTTAGGGAAGCAGATGTGGTGGGGTGTGTAGCAGATGATTGCATCCAGAACCTTTACAAGGAAGGCCAGGAAGGATGGCTGGGAGATTCCATCCAGATACCACCCACTTGTGCGGCGATTGTCTGGGATGATCATGATGCCAGCATATGGAGGACAGCTAGGAGTCACGTCATGGGTGGAATAGTTGTTGGAGTTTCCACCCTTGCAGTGATGTCGGGCGCAATGTGGTGCAGCAGGTATACAATAGTCTCCCGCTTCAGACGGTAGGTTCTGAAGACATCTTTTTCCCTGAGCACAAGGATGGTTGTGCGCTGTCGAAATATTCTCTCCCGCCTTCTGTGCTGCCTTTGTAGCTGCTATGGTGGTGTTTGGGGTTGCTGCAGTGGGGCTGGTAGGACCAGTTGTCGTTGCTGTCATCCACGGCGTGTGCCAAGCTGAAGCATTAACTGTTCCATATTGTCCAGAGGATTGCCAATGCTCCTTCTGTGGTTATGTGTGGGCCTCATTTTACATGGTAAATACCAAAATGCAAATATCCCTTTTATATATGCTCTGCTTCCAAATAAACATAGTAGCACCTACTACGTGCCACTAAACCACATCAAACACAAAATAAATAATTACTACCCTCAAAAAATAATCATAGACTTTGTGCAAGCCATGATTCAAACCATTCTAAAAATTTCCCACAGACAACCATACAAGGCTGTTACTATCATTTCAATTAAAGTATATGGAGGCACCTCCAAAAATCTGCACTAAGGGGGTCATTCTAACTCTGGCGGGCGGCGGAGGCCGCCCGCCAGAGTTCCCCCCTCCAGAACACCTCTCCGCAGTCAGAAGACCGCTGCAGTGATTCTGGGTTTCCCACTGGGCCGGCGGGCGACCGCCAAAAGGCCGCTCGCCAGCCCAGTGGGAAACACCCCTCCATGAGGATGCTGGCTCGGAATGGAGCCGGCGGAGTGGAGGATGTGCGACGGGTGCAGTTGCACCCATCGCGAATTTCAGTGTCTGCTCAGCAGACACTGAAATTCTTTGTGGGGCCCTCTGACGGGGGCCCCTGCAGTGCCCATGCCATTGGCATGGGCACTGCAGGGGCACCCAGGGGCCACACGACATCCCATACTGCCATCCTGTTCCTGGCGGGCGACCCGCCAGGAACAGGATGGCGGTATGGGGTGTCAGAATCCCCATGGCGGCGCAGCAAGCTGCGCCGCCATGGAGGATTCTGCAGGACAGCGGAAAACCGGCGGGAGACCGCCGGTTTTCCTGTTCTGACCGCGGCTGAACCGCCGCGGTCAGAATGTCCTGAGGAGCACCGCCAGCCTGTTGGCGGTGCTCCCGCCGACCCTGGCCCCGGCGGTCCGTGACCGCCGGGGTCAGAATCAGGCCCTAAGTGTAGAATATACTGCAAACAGCCAATTTGCCTTTGAAATTAAAAAATGATAGCACTGTCCTATGTCCCTGTCACAGAGGTAGCTAACTACTACCATTTACTAGTAGAAACCCCTTCCTACCAGCGAAATGAAGACACACTGAGGACCCTACTGGGTTCTTTTGAAGACACTTTGGCCCATATTTAAGAAAACTTAGCGCTGCCTTTGCCATTTATTTTGACTCAAAAGCAGCACTAACCTAGCGCCATATTTATATTTTGTCACTAGACACACCTAGCAACAAAATATTAGAGTTAGTGTCAGTTTTTGGGAGCACCACCCCACCTTTCGTCGTTTAGCAACAATGTTATGCAACGTAGGTGCTCCCTTCCAAAAAATGAGCCGAGCCCTCCAGCGCCATATTTACCATTAAGGAACCAGTCCCAAAATGTGACACAAAGTCCGATTAGCATCAAATCTGAGTGAACTGCTTGGAAAAATGTAGAAAATCCCAACCATCATCCATATTTCACATTATCTCAATTTTAGTAAGTTATTTGTTGTAGAGAATATTATAATTTGTTTTTCGTTATTTAGGTTGTCATTGTTAAACCTGGCATCGCTTGGCGTGTTTTCACCTGACTTTGTGCTTTCTGACCTCCTCTCTTGACTGTGTGCTGAACCTCGGTTTTGCTGGCTTTTAAACTCTGTGTGCTTTTTCACTTCTTACTAGTGCTAAAGTAAATTTACTCTGCGTCTAAAACATGGTAACATTGGCTTCTCCATGATTGGCATATTTAATTTACTAGTCAGTCCCTACTAAAGTGCACTATGGCCCTCATTCTGACCCTGGTGGTCTTTGACCGCCAGGGCGGAGGACCGCGGGAGCACCGCCGACAAGCCGGCGGTGCTCCAATGGGGATTCCGACCGCGGCGGTAAAGCCGCGGTCGGACCGGCACCACTGGCGGGGTCCCGCCAGTGTACCGCGGCCCATTGAATCCTCCGCGGCGGCGCAGCTTGCTGCACCGCCGCGGGGATTCTGACCCCCCCTACCGCCATCCAGATCCCGGCGGTCGGACCGCCGAGATCCGGATGGCGGTAGGGGGGGTCGCGGGGCCCCTGGGGGCCCCTGCAGTGCCCATGCCACTGGCATGGGCATTGCAGGGGCCCCCGTAAGAGGGCCCCTAAATGTATTTCACTGTCTGCTGCGCAGACAGTGAAATACGCGACGGGTGCAACTGCACCCGTCGCACAGCTTCCACTCCGCCGGCTCGATTCCGAGCCGGCTTCATCGTGGAAGCCTCTTTCCCGCTGGGCTGGCTGGCGGTCTGAAGGAGACCGCCCGCCAGCCCAGCGGGAAAGTCAGAATTACCGCCGCGGTCTTTCGACCGCGGAACGGTAACCTGACGGCGGGACTTTGGCGGGCGGCCTCCGCCGCCCGCCAAGGTCAGAATGAGGGCCTATGTGTGCTCAGGGCCTGTGAGTCAATAGCTACTAGGAGGCCTGTAAATTAAATGCATCACTGATTGTGCCACCCGCTACAGTAGCCCTTTAAACATGTCTCAGGCCTGCCACCCAAGTTCGGGTTGGCAGTTCGGACTGGACTCAAAACTGGGTCAAAACTGATTTGCATATGGCTGGGTCCAAGCTTGGGTGGCGTGGTGAGCAAAATAATTGATGTATTAAACTCAGATCTGTGTCTGGGGAGAATATTTGATTGGTTCCGCATTCCATCTATCATTTGTGTTTGTTTGCTTTTGTCGTCCTAAGTGCAGCAGGTATGCTCAGATGTGGGTCCTGGGCTCACTATGCCACTGTATTCAAGCTAGCGTGGCTGATAAAGAGTGATAACTTGAAACCGGTCTCAGGATGCTCGTTTCTTGTCCAGGGAGGACCTGGCCTGGTAGTTGGGGCTGCATTGTTCCCATGGGGAACAGGGTCAAGACTGATTTGCATATGGCTGGGTCCAAACTGGGGTAGCATGGTGAGCAAAAGAATTGATGAATTAAACCCAGTTTTGTGATTGGGGGAGAATGTTCGATTGGGTCTGTACTCCATCCATCATTTGTGCTTGTTGAGCTTTAAAATGCTGGCCTTTTCTTACTTTAACCATTCTATGCTTTAGCCTACCTCCTATCCACATCTGGTCTGGTCTGTGTAAGGTTTAGGTGACAGCTACGTCTTTGCATTCCATCCAGACAGCCATAAAACGCAGGCCACTCCACTGCCCCTGCATTCCATCTACATACAGGTGGGTCTTCCTGGGCTGGAAGGGTGGAGGGGCTCTCACCCTTCAAAGGGTAGTAGCCTGACCCCACACAAAGGGATCTGGGGCACTTTAAAGCCACTCTTTGAAGTCTCCACCAGTTCAAAGGCACCTTTGGGAATAAGTACTGGACCTCTGACGCTATAGAATCAGAACATTTCTGGACAGAGGACATTTTACCTTGAAGAAGAATCACGGTATTGTCAAGCGGGACTGCCACTTTGTTGTTTGCTCTACTAGAAATATTTCTAGCTGTTGCTAATATTTTTTGGGGTTGTATTGTTACATTTTTTGTTACATTGTTTTTGGCCCAAAAAGTTAGGCCCATATTTATACTTTTTGACGCAAAACTGCGCTAACGCAGTTTTGCGTCAAAAAAATTAGCGCCGGCTAACGCCATTCTGAAGCGCCATGCGGGCGCCGTATTTAATCAATGACGTTAGCCGGCGTTAGCCGCCGGCGCTGCCTGGTGTGCGTGGAAAAAAACGACGTACACCAGGCAGCGCCGGCGTAGGGGGATATGGGGCTTGGGCGTTAAAAAATGGGGCAAGTCAGGTTGAGGCAAATGTTTCGCCTCAACCCGATTTGCGCCATTTTTTTCGACTCCCAACCCCCATAGAAATGACTCCTGTCTTAGCAAAGACAGGAGTCATGTCCCCTTGCCCAATGGCCATGCCCAGGGGACTTATGTCCCCTGGGCATGGTCATTGGGCATAGTGGCATGTAGGGGGGCACAAATCAGGCCCCCCTATGCCACAATTTTGTTAAAAAAACACTTACCTGAACTTACCTTAATGTCCCTGGGATGGGTCCCTCCAGCCTTGGGTGTCCTCCTGGGGTGGGCAAGGGTGACAGGGGGTGTCCCTGGGGGCATGGGAGGGCACCTCTGGGCTCCTTCCGAGCCCACAGGTCCCTTAACGCCTGCCTTTTGCAGGCGCTAAAAAACGGCGCAAAAGCGGCCGTACGTAATTTTTTTTGACCCGCCCACTCCTCGGCATGAATTTTGCCCGGGAGTATAAATACGACGCACATGCCTCGGAGTCAATTTTTTAGACGTGAACGCCTACCTTGCATCTCATTAACGCACAGTAGGTGCTAAAAAATGACGCAAACTCCATGGACTTTGGCGCTAGACGCGTCTAACGCCAAAGTATAAATATGGAGTTAGTTTTGCGTCGGAATTGCGTCAAAAAAAATGACGCAATTCCGGCGCAAACGGAGTATAAATATGCCCCTTAATTTAATAAATTTTTCTTTAATTTAAGTATGTGTATACGTTTTAATTTTAAGTCATTGTTTTATGTTAAAAGTGTTTTTTATTTATGGAATAGTGATTAATTATTTGCAATATTATGTCATCAATATTGTGTGACAGTGTATATTTTTTTTAAAGGTAGCAATATTTTTGTATCCAATATTTTAGTTTTCATTAAAGTTCGAAGTCGATATTTTTAACAATTATATTTTTGTAGTCGATATTTGCGGTTTTACTAGTTTAGTAAAGGAAGTCGATATTTTTATGATCAATATTTAGGGGGTTATTACAACTTTGGAGGAGGTGTTAATCCGTCCCAAAAGTGACGGTAAAGTGACGGATATACCACCAGCCGTATTACGAGTCCATTATATCCTATGGAACTCGTAATACGGCTGGTGGTATATCCGTCACTTTACCGTCACTTTTGGGACGGATTAACACCTCCTCCAAAGTTGTAATAACCCCCTTAATTTCCTAATTTTTGTGTTTCAATATTGTATGGATTGGTATTACGCCTGTTGAAATAGCTAGCGGGGTCCATGGGAGCCCTTTTCCCCCCTTGGAAGGGCTGCCATCAGAAGGCTCACTGACAGTGCACCATCTTTTTGTGGCATACTTTCAGTGAACCTCCTAGTCCATGTCTGCTCTACAGCAAAGGGTACAGAGGCAAAGTGATTCCCTCATTTAGGCCCATATTTATACTTTTTTAGTGCCACATTTGCATAATTTTTCAACGCAAAAGCGGTGCAAACTTGCAAAATACAATTGTATTTTGTAAGTTTGCGCTGTTTTTGCGTCAAAAAGAGGCTCAAATGCAGCACTAAAAAAGTATAAATAGGGGCCTTAGTGTGACCATTTTCTGAAGACAGTGTTGATGCTACATGCATGCTAATGCTATCAGTATTATAGAAGGGGCCACACACGCAGTACCTTCTGCAATACCACAGTTCCCTGGGGGATGGCATAAAAAGCAAGCACACATGTCCTTTGTGCTGCCGGGGCACTGTGTGTAATGCGGCCCCCAGGTTGTTACGCATTGTTTGAGCTCGGGATGTAATATGTCATGAAGACCTTTGGAACTCAGTGATCTTTCTGAACTATTCTGGTCCAATGCTTGTACCTATGCGCCACCGCCTTACGGCTTATCTTGCAAACCACCTTGACTTCACTAATCAGGCTAATCCAGTATTTTTAACTGATGTTTTTTTACATCTGTGGCTAAATCACTTGATTCGGGTTACCCCTTAGGTTCTCTATCATCTAACAAATCGCACAGTGTATATCAGCCTTGGGGCTCACATTCCAGTTGGACCCAAAACTGATCACCAAGAACATCTATTTAGTACTTGACAGGGTTGATAAGCTGAGAGGTCCAGGGCTTTTTCTGAGAGTTAATGTGCGGTAAGGCATGTATCAGCAGTTAATACATCACTGTTCAGCCAGTGCCTTTACTTGAAAAGGAAATGTTTCATTTGTAGGACACAGCTAAATACTACACATTAAATGTAGAGGGTAAAAGTAATACCAACAGCTTTAAATGGGGATTCAGTACTACCCTGACGCCATTCACAGATTCTTACATCTATCAGAACAAGGTCTGGACGAAAGCTCTTTAAGCTGCTCCATTGGCTCGTAGGGTACATTTTCCTTTTACTTTCCTAAGGCTGCAGATACAACATTAGGAACACTGGCAATGAAAAGTTGTTGCTAGCATATCAATGCTTGCTTGGACACTTACCTTCAAATGTTGCTGCTTTGTCACCTCCTGGTATGTGTTTTTGGCAGTGGTGCTGTTCCCATTTGTGTGTGAGCGTCTGCACAATTTCCAGGGAAGAGCAGTTCTTAAAGCTTCTGCTGTTTCCCACAATGTCCTACTGTGTTATGTTTGTGTGCAGACATGCACCTCCAAGTCAGAAGAGGATGTACGATGTGGGAAGGTGTAAAAAAGGCCTGCATTCACTTGGGACTGCTAAAGGACAGGAAATTTCCTTCACTGGATCTTCCCTGGGCCAAACCTTAAGTCTGCAACTTAAACAAATGAAGACCCAACCTTGGGTCACAACGGTTATCCTTGTGTAGGGGGTCTGCAATGGAATCCAACAAATGCAACTATGTTTTCTTCTAGTGCCTTTCTATGAAATGTGTTTCATCTTCTTTCAATGCAACTGCTGACTGCAGTCATGAATTATCCTAGTTCCAACCAATCACAAGAGCCAGGGACAAACAGGCTTTTTATTCCACCGGGCATTTCTCCGATGAGTTGAAGCCTTTGGTAGGCAGGTTTGAAACCCCAGGGCTGGTCCTGATGCCTCTGTCACTTTCCCAAGCACTCTGAGGTTAATTAAAGCAGGAACAGAGAGGCTTTGAATGAGACAGAGCAGCAGGGATGGGAAAGGTAGGAAGAAATTGATCAGACAGAGAACAGAGAGAGAAGGAGCAAGAGAGAATGGATGGATGGAAAAAAAGAGATTGCACCAGAAGAGGAAGGGGGCCGGCAGGTTTGTACAATTTTGCCTGGGCAGCTTTTTCTTTTGGTGATTAAACCAGTGAATGTAGTGGTGGATTATCTTAATGCCAAGTCATCATATTCAATTGCATTTTGAATCTGTCTTCTGCAGTTACTTTCACTAACTCCTGACACCTTCTGATTAGATGCAGTGGGAAATTACAGTGCCTACCCACAAGCACAGAGGACACACTACAGCGGGAAGGTGTCACAGGCCTCAAAACACAAAACTCATTACGAGTCTGGCGGTCCCAGGATTGCTATGTTGGCGGTGGCGGTTGTACCACCAACAGGTGGGCAGAGAAGATCGCCATATTATGACCGTGGCGGTATTCCCAACAGAATACAGCCAAAGCACCGCCGGCACTGCCAATGCAGTCTGGCCACCACGGACTATGGTAGCCACCTACAGGCCGGCAGAGACCATGTTTCCGCCAGACAGATTACGAAGTTGCACACCGCCAAGGTTTCCACCACGGTCGCACCACCACGGAAACCCTGGCAGAAACCAACTGCATAAAAGGAGACACCCACCTTCAGGAAGCCATACTCATCGGGAGCCGCCATGGAACCAGAACTACACGTGTTCCTGCTGCTCCTGCTTGCCCAAATACTTCAGAATCTGCAACAACAGCAACCGTAAGTACACACACTTACCTGCTACTGTTGTATATTGTAAAAAATTTTACACACACACAACATACATTTGGGAAGGGGGTGCGAGGACAACACTCACACGTAACTGCATACTGACATGCACACTCACTGACACCCACACACACACTTGCATATACACAACAAACACAGCATGGCCAACACACACACACAGGTAATCACAACCACACACAGGTATGCACCGAAATACTGCACAGGCCCACACTCACACACTACCACACAACACCACAAGACATCACAAAATCAACACAACCTTACGATCTCCAATCATTGGCAGGGACCCACAGGGGACCCTACCCAGGGATACATCACACACACTTCACAACGTAACACCAACAGGCAAAACACACACACAAATACACAATCATACTACTTACCGTTCGACCTACAAAGAACTCTGGGGGTCATTCCGACCCCGGCAGGCGCCGGGCACCGCCCGCTCGGCGGAAACCGCCCAAAGACCGCACCGCGGTCAAATGACCGCGGGGGTCATTTCAATTTTCCCGCTGGGCCGGCGGGCGATCTCCAAAAGATCGCCCGCCGGCCCAGCGGGAAAGCCCCTGCAAAGAGGAAGCCGGCTCCGAATGGAGCCGGCGGATTTGCATGGGTGCGACGGGTGCAGTGGCACCCGTCGCGATTTTTACTGTCTGCTGAGCAGACAGTGAAAATCTTTGTGGGGCCCTGTTAGGGGGCCCCTGCACTGCCCATGCCAGCGGCATGGGCAGTGCAGGGGCCCCCAGGGGCCCCACGACACCCGTTCCCGCCAGCCTCTTCCTGGCGGTGTAAACCGCCAGGAACAGGCTGGCGGGAAGGGGGTCGGAATCCCCATGGCGGCGCTGGATTCCCTGGGCCAGGGGAAAACCGGCGGGAAACCGCCAGTTCCCCTTTTCTGACCGCGGCTTTACCGCCGCGGTCAGAATGGCCCGGAAAGCACCGCCAGCCTGTTGGCGGTGCTTCCTCTGCCCTCAACCCTGGCGGTTTGAAACCGCCAGGGTCGGAATGAGGGCCTCTGTGTCTAACATTTCATGCACGTAACACTCACACACTCAATGCACACAAAGCCATACAACACACCAACAAACACATCACAACACCAACAACACACAATACCAACACAACTAATCCCTTCAACACACAAATGTCCATCACATAACACATACCCTACCACTTTCTGACAAACTCACTGGACACAACCTCACGTACTGCTTAAACAACACAACTAGCCCGAGCAGAACACACACATAAAGACACACAAATAATGTCAGCCAGGAACAACTACATACTCCGTGAAGAAGTGCATGACAAAGATGTAATGAGGAAACCAACAACTGGTTGGCTTAAGTGATCATGGATAAACAAAGGCCATAGGCCAGTCCTTCTATAAAAAGTCTCAATACACACAGTGCACATATGTGTGCCCTGAACTTGACTCCTGACTGCATTGTACCTCCACAGGTAGGGGCATCTATGGAACAGGCAGGCACCTCAGGGGTTATTTGGGAGGCATGACGGGGTTTGGGTTTGGGTTTTGGAGGGGGGCCTTTGGGATCTTGCTTGGGAAAGGGGTGTTTGGGCTTGGACTTAGGTTTAGGGAAGGGTTGGCTTTTAGGTGGAGGGGTAGACTTCTTGGCAGGGGGAGGGGCATGGGAACTTGCAGGGGGTGCAGGGGAGGTCTTTGAGGTGGTAGGGCCAGACTTGTAGAGGGACACAGACCATTTAGGGGTAGCACGGGGAGAGAGAGCATTAGGGAGAAGGGCAAACCCCGAAAGGAAAGCTTTTTTAGAAACACAGGGATGGTCATAGCAAAAGGGTTTGGGTGTGGAAAGAGAGGGAGTGATTGTCTGAGGTGCTGGTGTAGATGTCTTGGGTGCATGCTTGTGCGAGGTAGGCTTGTGGGTGGGGGGTGTCTGTTGGGTTGGTGAGTGTGGGTGTCTATGTGTCTTGGGAGGAGGAGGGAGGAGGTGCTGGAAGATGCCATGGTGGGTGGGTGAGTGTCTGTTGGGGTGGTGACTGCAGGTATATTGGATGTGCTGCATGTAGGCATGTCTGTGGTGTCTGCAGATGTGGTGACCGTGGTGGATGTCTGAGGGTCTGCTGTGGCGCTGTCTGTGGGTAAGATAGGCATAGTGGCTTGGTCTTTGAATGTTGATGTGGTATCTGCAGGTGTGTCAGGTGTTGTATCTGTAATGCTGTGTGTGGTGTGGGTGTCAGGGCAGGTTGTGACTGTTGATGTGTGTGCAGGTGTATGCTGCTTGTGCGCATGCCGGTGGTGTGTCTTGTGTTGCATGTGTTTGTCTGAGCTACCCTTGATGGTGAGGTGGATGCATGCTTGTCTGTCTGTCTACTCGGCTAGGTTGGGGAAGAGGGGATGTGGTTGGGAAGCGGAAGGTAGAGGGGGGACAGAAGAGAAAGGGTGACTGGCTGCCATCAGTTTTGGGGCCAGAGCCTGAAAGGATCTCTGTAGGCCAGCCAGTGCACTGATAATGCCCTCCAGGAACACATCGCTCTGTTGGATCTGAGTTGCCAGTCCCTGGATGGCATTCACGTTGGTCGATTGACCCACAGAATAGACCACAGGAGGTCAATAGCCTCCTCCCTGAGGGCAGCATGACTGGCAGGAGCAAAGGCAGAGGTGCCTGCAGTAAAGGAGACGACCACCCTCTTGGGTGAGTGGGCACGGCCAACTGGGTAGGGAGCATCAGGGAGGGCGGGGAACAGAGATGGTGCTGGGGTGGTCCCAGATGGGTCGACCACCACCCGGGTGTCTCCACTGGAGGAGGATTCTGATGATGATGATGAGGTGAATCCTGTCTCCCCTGTGGCACTCCCCTCGCCTTCTGGACCTCTGGGTCCCTCGCTGTCGGCGGTATCAGCACTCCAGGTCCTGTGGCCAGCAGCCTCCCCACTCTGCTGTGCTCCGTTTCCTTTCCCTGCCAAAGCTGATGCAGAGAGAGGGTCATCACATTCTTAACATACACATACATTACACCATACACAGCAGTAACAACTATGTCAAATTAAACCTCGGATAGGAACAATTTAGACCCTACATCATGTCACAACCAATATACCTGAAGTCATGTCACAACTACATACTTCCAACATTCCCATATGACCATGTCACCCACAACATAAGCCAACCATCTGACCACTACATCACCATCCCATCAGTTCAGCAGTAACTCAAAAGGATCATGCACAAGATGAATTGGCTACATCTAAAGGCTCTCGCCATACAGATCTTCACTGTGTATTAGCAAATCATGCTTAGGACATGCCGTTTACTGACAACACAATATCATGCCTCCCCCTACTCCAGAATTGCCCAGTCCATCACCAGCAGTCATGTTGCATGAAAGTAATCACATCACACTTCAAATACAACACAGCATGTTGCTTTGCAAACCCATACCTAACTTGTGAATCAGTCCATACCTTTCACAATGTTAAACACCTCAGATGAAGACACTATGGGGGGCATTACAACCCTGGCGGTCGGTGTTAAACCAGGAGTAAGACCGCCAACAGGCTGGCGGTCTTACTTTGGGGAATCATGACCATGGCGGTTACCGCCATGGTCATCTGCCGGTTCTCCGTTCCGCCCGCCAGGACGGAGATGACCGCTGGGCTGGAGACCTGGGTCTCCAGCCCGGCGGCGTCACTATACCCCTGCCGGTATTTTGACCTGGCTTACTGCCGTGGATTTCCAGCGGTAGGAACCGCCATGAAATCCATGGCGGTAAGCACTATCAGTGCCAGGGAATTCCTTCCCTGGCACTGATAGGGGTCTCCCCAAACCCCACCCCTACCCCGACTCCCTCCCCTACACCCCCCACCACCCCTGCCACCCCCCAAAGGTGGCAGGGCCCCGCTCCCCACCCCGACCCCCGACATTACCTTACACATACACACCCGACACGCATGCAGGCACCACCAACACACATACACGCGCACACAGCGACATACATGCCAACATCCACACACACAGTCCGACACGTACACCCACATTCAAACATACACGCACACATCCATACAGACATACCCACAGACATACACGCACTCATTCCCAAAACACGCAACACCCCCGCAAGCATACACGCACTCACACACCCCCTACATACAGAGACGCACACCCCCATGCACCCAAACAACACACAACACCCCTGCCCCCCCCCCAACGGACGATCGACTTACCTGTTCCTTCGGGAGGGGACAGGAGCCATCGGGGCAGCTCCGCCGACACCACACCGCCAACAGAACACCGCCGCGCAGAATCACAGGACGTGATTCGCTGGGCGGTGTTCTGTTGGCGTGGCGGTGGCGGTGGAGGTGGAGCAACCTCCACTTCCCCGCCGCCCGCAAGTATGGCTGTTGGCGGCTCTCTGTCGGAAAAACAACAGAGGGCAGCCAACTGTCATAATACGCTGAGCGGCAAACCGCCACTACTGGCGGTCTTCCGCACGGCGGTCCCTCAGCGGTCTTGTTAAAAGACCGCCGAGGTTGTAATGACCCCCTATATATGGCATACCCAACCAGTGTGCCTCACAAAATGACATAGCATGTCACTGAAACATCAATCTAAATACTATAAAAAGATTTATAAAGAGTATCAGGACCCACTTATCTAAATCATTTACACATAGACAACAATTCTATGCCCTGCAATAGGGGCCTACTTATTACACAGGATGCAACCACAGACAACCACAGGAAACATACCAACTCCGCCAATACAATGGACACCAAACAATGTACATTAAGGCCATCTACCATTCCACTATACAGTACATGCTGATTAGAAACCACTACATGACAACATCTAAACATCTACATCACTAACAACTGTCCGGACATGCGGATCCTATTACCTTAGTACAGAACTAACACTTACATAAGCAATTATTAATGTGACCATAAATTACACATACACCTAGTTTCAAGCAAATTGAATGACAACATATCACATAACATCAACATGTATATGTCAAATGAAAGCCTGCTACACTACTAAATGTAGGAGGCTGGACTGGCTTGTAGTGAGTACCAAGGGGTACTTGCACCTTGCACCAGGCCCAGTTATCCCTTATTAGTGTATAGGGTGTCTAGCAGCTTAGGCTGATAGATAATGGTAGCTTAGCAGAGCAGCTTAGGCTGAACTAGGAGACGTGTGAAGCTACTACAGTACCCCTTAGTGTCATATGCACAATATCATAAGAAAACACAATACACAGTTATACTAAAAATAAAGGTACTTTATTTTTATGACAATATGCCAAAGTATCTTAGAGTGTACCCTCAGTGAGAGGATAGGAAATATACACAAGATATATATACACAATAGCAAAAATATGCAGTATAGTCTTAGAAAACAGTGCAAACAATGTATAGTTACAATAGGATGCAATGGGGAAACATAGGGATAGGGGCAACACAAACCATATACTCCAAAAGTGGAATGCGAACCACGAATGGACCCCAAACCTATGTGACCTTGTAGAGGGTCGCTGGGACTATTAGAAAATAGTGAGAGTTAGAAAAATAACTCTCCCCAAGACCCTGAAAAGTGAGTGCAAAGTGCACTAAAGTTCCCCTAAGGACCAAAAAGTCGTGTTAGAGGAATAATGCAGGAAAGACACAAACCAGCAATGAAACAACTGTGGATTTCCAATCTAGGGTACCTGTGGAACAAGGGGACCAAGTCCAAAAGTCACAAGCAAGTCGGAGATGGGCAAATGCCCAGGAAATGCCAGCTGCGGGTGCAAAGAAGCTTCTACTGGACAGAAGAAGCTGAGGTTTCTGCAAGAACGAAAAGAGCTAGAGACTTCCCCTTTGGTGGACGGATCCCTCTCACCGTGAAGAGTCGTGCAGAAGTGTTTTCCCGCCGAAAGAACGCCAACAAGCCTTGCTAGCTGCAAATCGTGCGGTTAGCGTTTTTGGACGCTGCTGAGGCCCAGGAGGGACTAGGAGGTGGCAAATTGGACCAGCAGAGAGAAGGGACGTCGAGCAAGACAAGGAGCCCTCTCTGAAGCAGGTAGCACCCGGAGAAGTGCCAGAAACAGGCACTACAAGGATGTGTGAAATGGTGCTCACCCGAAGTCGCACAAAGGAGTCCCACGTCGCCGGAGACCAACTTAGAAAGTCGTGCAATGCAGGTTAGAGTGCCGTGGACCCAGGCTTGGCTGTGCACAAAGGATTTCCGCCGGAAGTGCACAGGGGCCGGAGTAGCTGCAAAAGTCACGGTTCCCAGCAATGCAGCCCAACGAGGTGAGGCAAGGACTTACCTCCACCAAACTTGGACTGAAGAGTCACTGGACTGTGGGGGTCACTTGGACAGAGTCGCTGGATTCGAGGGACCTCGCTCGTCGTGCTGAGAGGAGACCCAAGGGACCGGTAATGCAGCTTTTTGGTGCCTGCGGTTGCAGGGGGAAGATTCCGTCGACCCACGGGAGATTTCTTCGGAGCTTCTGGTGCAGAGAGGAGGCAGACTACCCCCACAGCATGCACAAGCAGGAAAACAGTCGAGAAGGCGGCAGGATCAGCGTTACAGAGTTGCAGTAGTCGTCTTTGCTACTATGTTGCAGGTTTGCAGGCTTCCAGCGCGGTCAGCAGTCGATTCCTTGGCAGAAGGTGAAGAGAGAGATGCAGAGGAACTCGGATGAGCTCTTGCATTCGTTATCTAAAGTTTCCCCAGAGACAGAGACCCTAAATAGCCAGAAAAGAGGGTTTGGCTACCTAGGAGAGAGGATAGGCTACTAACACCTGAAGGAGCCTATCAGAAGGAGTCTCTGACGTCACCTGGTGGCACTGGCCACTCAGAGCAGTCCAGTGTGCCAGCAGCACCTCTGTTTCCAAGATGGCAGAGGTCTGGAGCACACTGGAGGAGCTCTGGACACCTCCCAGGGGAGGTGCAGGTCAGGGGAGTGGTCACTCCCCTTTCCTTTGTCCAGTTTCGCGCCAGAGCAGGGCTAAGGGGTCCCCTGAACCGGTGTAGACTGGCTTATACAGAATTGGGCACATCTGTGCCCAACAAAGCATTTCCAGAGGCTGGGGGAGGCTACTCCTCCCCTGCCTTCACACCATTTTCCAAAGGGAGAGGGTGTCACACCCTCTCTCAGAGGAAGTTCTTTGTTCTGCCATCCTGGGCCAGGCCTGGCTGGACCCCAGGAGGGCAGATGCCTGTCTGAGGGGTTGGCAGCAGCAGCAGCTGCAGTGAAACCCCAGGAAGGGCAGTTTGGCAGTACCAGGGTCTGTGCTACAGACCACTGGGATCATGGGATTGTGCCAACTATGCCAGGATGGCATAGAGGGGGTAATTCCATGATCATAGACATGTTACATGGCCATATTCGGAGTTACCATTGTGAAGCTACATATAGGTAGTGACCTATATGTAGTGCACGCGTGTAATGGTGTCCCCGCACTCACAAAGTTCAGGGAATTGGCTCTGAACAATGTGGGGGCATCTTGGCTAGTGCCAGGGTGCCCTCACACTAAGTAACTTTGCACCTAACCTTTACCAGGTAAAGGTTAGACATATAGGTGACTTATAAGTTACTTAAGTGCAGTGTAAAATGGCTGTGAAATAACGTGGACGTTATTTCACTCAGGCTGCAGTGGCAGGCCTGTGTAAGAATTGTCAGAGCTCCCTATGGGTGGCAAAAGAAATGCTGCAGCCCATAGGGATCTCCTGGAACCCCAATACCCTGGGTACCTCAGTACCATATACTAGGGAATTATAAGCGTGTTCCAGTAAGCCAATGTAAATTGGTAAAAATGGTCACTAGCCTGTTAGTGACAATTTGGAAAGAAATGAGAGAGCATAACCACTGAGGTTCTGATTAGCAGAGCCTCAGTGAGACAGTTAGTCACTACACAGGTAACACATTCAGGCACACTTATGAGCACTGGGGCCCTGGGTTACCAGGGTCCCAGTGACACATACAACTAAAACAACATATATACAGCGAAAAATGGGGGTAACATGCCAGGCAAGATGGTACTTTCCTACACTAAATCAGGAAGAAATCAGCAGATCCATTACTAGAACTGTCCAAACAGCCTCAGATTAGCAAATGTAAGCTTGGCAAAGAAGAGGTTTCAACAGAACAATAGGCACAAAGTATCAATTGACACACGATGTAGGCACAAAATAGTTTATGTTGCACCAATGTAGGTATGATACTGCCTTATGTAGCATGGACAATATACATGGGCTAAGGGATCAGCAGCCTAGCCACTTACCTTCTCAACACCGTATACGTTAGAATAAAAGGTATTAGAACATGTTTCGATGTTATGTCTTGGAATGTCAATGCATTGTTACCAACTTTATTTTCAATATGTAGGATGTCCACCCTGATCAATAGCTACCTTTCCCAGTTTATTAATCTGACATGGGAGGACAACCTCACATGAAGTTTCCTTCTATTTCAGTACACAGAATTACTTGGCCCTGTTACTCATCTGTCAGACACAATGTTTCACATTGAGCAAGATTCAGTGGAAAAGGACTGGTCAGAGACCACAGAGCTTTACAACTTACCAATTGGGTAAATGGACTTGGGAACACTAGGTCGGAAGGATAACACAGCAGGTTATACATATGTATGGCCGAGTAGAGTTACACATATGACACAGTCACATGTGCATCTCCACATGCATTCATACTATTATTTGTTTGACCTTGGTGATTAACATGTCTCTATACACAATACAATTGCCACATATGTGTTTCAATGTTGGCAACTGTAGTACTATGTCTTCCTCTGAGACACAGTACCTGTAACACTCACCACATTGTCACAGCTGAAATACTTAGACATCAAACACTTAACTGGCAGATGCGTGTACATGGGTTCTGTCAGTACTTACCCACTTGTGGCTGATGTGCTGCCCTCAAAACCCCATCCAACACAGGAGAGGCCACCGCCAAAATGCGGCCCATTAGGGGGGTCAATGACTGACAGGCACCCCTCTCTCATTGGGAAGGCATCCCAGCTGGGCCTCTGTGGTGTTCCAAGCCCAGCGTCCCAGGTCCTCCCACCACTTCCTACAGTGGGTGCTCCGCCAGCTGTGGACACCCAGGGTCCGCACTTGCTTGGCGATGGCATGCTAGATTCCCTTTTTTTGATGGACATTGATGGATGACACAGACACAAGGAAAAAGTAATGTCCACATGCACCACACCAACACAAGTGGACCCAAGTAGGCAACCATTCCTATCCTCTCTGTTCCCATTAATGCACTATTTAGCATCTGCATGCATCAACACATCCACTACTTTACATTTCAGGTACACCATCATACCTTTCACACATTGGTATATCACCGGACTCACCTGCTACTCTGGGGCACAATAAAGCTGTTCATAGAGGGGTGGGACCGCCTCCACAAGCTTGTCGAGCTCTTAAGGGGTGAAGGCTGGGGCTCTGTCAGCTGCAGGATGTGGCATGATAGCTCCCAGAGGCAGAACACATGTAGTGGAGGTCTTGCTGGCAGCAGTGTCAGGAGTCAAGTGAGCAATACTGCAGAAGATGGCGGTCACGTCCACCACTTACAGGACCGTCACCGCCGGTGGAGATCGCCATTGGCCCAAGTCCGCCAAAGGCAGCAGTGTGTCCAATGGCAATTTGCATTGCGGTTGTGACCGCCTACCACCATGACGACTACCGCTGGCGGACTTAGTTCAATTCCCCATGTCCAGTACAGTTGGTCACTATGCCCTATATTGTGTAGTATATCTCTAAGTACTGCCTATATGTTTAGTTGTCTATTTTTGCATGTGAGCAGTAAAAGCTGTGTAAATGAAGGACATGTGGTGATAGCAATGTACACCTATCCTCAGGATCCAATGTGCGTTCTAAATGTAGATAATGTGCAACAATATGTGTACGACCTGTCAAGTCAGTTGTACTAAGAAATAAATACAGTAACAGATGACTATGTATGTGTAATACATTAGGTACTTGAGGATAAGTGCACTAATGAGAGCGTCATTGGATGCATAGCTATGTGCTGTACTGTAGATGTCAGAGGTTGTAACCGGCCTCGAGAGCAGATATGTGTGACTTGTATATGGACTATTACATGATGTATGCATGCTGCATGTCACAAACTATATATGTTTTCACATAGTTATGCTGCCATGAGGAGAGGAAGACAACCACCAGAATACCGTCTACTTGTAGCCCTGTACACCATGGAGGAAAGACATACTATCTGGACATATCGGTTGAATCGGCATACTATCATGGATCTTTGTGATCAGTTGGAGCCAGATCTGATCCCTGCCATTTGCAATCCCTATAGCATACCTCCCATTGTTCAAGTCATGTCAGTACTACACTTCCTGACCACTGGGTCCTTTCAGAATACAGTGGCCCTAACTGCAGGGATGTCTCAGCCCATGTTCAGTCTGGTTTTGAAGGATGTACTGTGTGCATTGTTGAAACACCTGGACAGCTGCATCAGGTTTCCCCAATGTGTGGATTTGGCCTATGTGAAGGCAGCGTTTTATGCTATGGCACACATTTCACATGTGGTTGGAGCCATAGATGGTACCCATGTAGCCCTGGTTCCCCCCAGTGCCAATGAACAGGTGTATAGAAACAGGAAAAACTACCATTCCATCAACCTTCGGTGGTGTGGCTGGCAGACCAATACATTTTGCAAGTCAGTGCTGATTCCTTCATCATGCGTAACAGCAATGTCCCACTGCTGATGACACAACTCCATCCAGAGCGGGCCTGGCTGGTTGGTAAGTTTCAATTAAAATGAGTGTTTGCAAAGAATGTCTACTGCCATCACAATGTTGCACGTCCCACATATGTTTGTGTTGTTCTACCAAATTGCTTACAGGTGACTCTGGTTATCATAACCGTCCTTGGCTGCTGATACCATTGGGGTACCCAACCAGGCCAGGGGAAGTCCGCTACAATGAGGTCCACAGGAGGACAAGGTGTGTTGTGGAGTAGACCTTTGGGCTCCTGAAAGCAAAATGTAGGTGCTTGGACTTTTTAGGAGGAGCTCTCCTCTACTCACCCAACACGGTATGTCAAATAATAGTTGCCTGCTGCATGCTCCACAATCTTGCCCTGAGATGTCAGATGCCATTTACACCAGATGAGGGGGAGGCAGCAGAACCTGTGGATGGAAATGCAGACTTGCCAAGTGATGAAGAGCTGGAGGAAGATGAAGCTGGAGACTCCAGGGCAGATCTCATCAATCAGCACTTCAATTGACTAAAAGGTATGTGATGTTTACTTAATGTTGTGATTTACTTTTGTAACCTGAAGTTGATGGATAGCATGTCACCTCCTTTATTGTTTCAGCTGTCGGGTTGTAGGTAGCTTAAATGCCTATGAGTGAGTTGGGCATGCAGACTGAAAATGTGTATTTTTTATAGGACAGAGTGGTCTACAGTATCATGTTATATTATAGCTGATGCAAAGTCACACTTGTGGACATGACTGTTTGGCTCATCAACCTTGGCAAGTGACAGTCAGTGTCAGAAGCTGATGGGAATTGCAGGCAGACATGAGAAGCGGACATGGCTAAAACCAGGTACTAATGGTCATGAGTATGTGGAGTGTAACTAACATTGTTAAACTGTCAGGACACTGGTGTGGTAATGTGTTTTCCCGTCAGGTTCTCATGTAGGGCACAGGAGGTGGTCAAATGGTGTCATTCGTGTCTCCATATGTGTCTGGCTCATGTGTAAATGTAGGGCAATAGCCTCTCCCATCACAATTACTTCTGTTGCATGTATTCTTACTTGAACCTAGCTGTCAGTGTGTTCCTACTTTGCAGAGCAAAGCGCATGTCACTGTGGACTGACATAGGTGAGTGACAAGCCTACAGGTATGTGAACAATGTAAGTGAGAGATCCCTGGACTGGAGACATCAGTACTGATATCTACTTGTACCACTGGATGTGCATATTTGAAGCTATGGTATGGTAATGTGATAAGGCTTTACCAGGTGATACGAAATACCAAACTGTGTGCCTCCTGCCTTGTAGGAAGACTAACATGACCCTAACTTGTGTATCATGTGGTTTAGCATTGTGTAACACCTTAACAAACATCCTGACGTTACTCTCAGTTATGCTCTATGTGCTGTTTGCATATCTACCAATAAATGTGTGTAGAAGTAGTTTATAACTTTTTTGGAATCTGTCCATGTTACAATCCTAATTTAATGAGTCTCCTGCTGATAGAGCCCACATGTGATGTCCATAACAAAGGGTGTACAATACAGAGGGACATAATAATACTAGAGTTGGCATGCATTTATGTTGATAAATGACACATACACAGGACCTGTGTTTAAGTGTAATTTATTTTGATCAGTAAAACAATATGTGTGACTAGTAACTAAATGTAACACAGAATTAACAGTGATGGGTTCAGTCATGGTGGCTGGAATAATGAGGGTAGCTGCTAGACCATTAAGATGTACAAGTCCAGTATCCTTGCAAAAAGGGAAAATGGAGATTTTTTACAGCACAGTCAACAGGGTGTATCTGTGGCATACAAGGTGAACAAGTAAGGAGAGGTTCACTTCCTGGCAGTGGGTTTGGTCTTGGCATCTGCTCCTGCTGGATGGCTGGGTGGATGTTCACGTTTGCATGGGGGTCCTTCAGCTACAGAGGGTGGGGTGTCTGAGGCATGTCCTTCCTGTGGCAGGGCCTCAGTTCCACTAGCAGCTGCAGATGTTGAAGGGCCTGAAGAGTCATTACTAGTGGGAGAGGTATGATGCTGTGTTGCAGACCTACTCAGGGCAGTGTTAATGTCCCTCTGCACCCCAACAATAGAAGCCCGGATGGCATTTTGTGCCTGCACTGCTGCATGACTTCCTGGTGGTTGTCCCTCTGCAGTTTTTTGATTTTCCCCAACATGATGATTACTTGGCCGATCATGCTTTGGGAATTTTGATAGGCTCCCAAGACTAGGGAGATGTTTTCCTGATCAGTATTGTCCCTTTGATACCCCATCCTCTGGCCCACAGCATTCCTTCCACATACCCTACCCCCATGTGCCTGTCCTCCTGGCACAGTGTGCCCACTCCTAGTGGTGGCAGGACCATCATTGTCAAGGGTGACAAGAGGAGACTCAGGTACCTGTACGTTGGAGCACACAATGGATGGAACTGTCTTTGGAACACAGGCTAGGGGACAAATGGTTGCCTGTATTGTGGATGCAACAGGGGTGGGAGGAGTGGATGTGGGCAGGTGAGGCTGACAGTTGTTGACTGTCCAGGTGTCCCTGATGGGCCAGGTTCTTAATCAGGCCTCACTGGGGCCTTCATCCAGAGGGGTAGTGACAGTCTCTGGTATCCTGTCCATGGTAACACTGGCAAGGTGACCTGTGGGGGAAGTTGAACACAGATTTCAGGTTAAACTGGGGGTATTGTTGCAGTTGTGTGAGTTGCAGACAGTGCCTTAACATGACCCCCAGCACTAACATTGA
This sequence comes from Pleurodeles waltl, assembly GCF_031143425.1. NCBI lineage: Eukaryota > Metazoa > Chordata > Amphibia > Caudata > Salamandridae > Pleurodeles > Pleurodeles waltl. Next base: position 142,250,038 of record NC_090444.1, on the reverse strand, counting down.
CAGCTGCTGCGCAGCATAACAGTACAACATAAAATTGACTTCAATTCCATACTGCATGTATAGAGCTGTTAGTTGGTAGTGATTGTACTGCTGATGCCATCTGATGTTGTCTGATTATTGACATGGCTGTTCATCTCTGTTACCTAGTGAACTGTCTGGCATGATAGATAGCACAAATAAGAGTTGTACAATGCACATTAGTGTCATTGCAGGGACACAGTATGTGAGTAAGCAATGGACATTGACCTGTATCTGGAAGTACTGCATGTGCATCCACTCAGCCATCTGACTTTCCAATCCAGGAGAGTACATTTCTAATTCACGAATCTTTAGTCTGAGGCCATTATGAATGGACACTCAGCTATAGCTGTGTTTTGCTTGGGTTGATAGTGTGAGTGAGCCAATGCATTGCTGTCATTGCCATATACTGTTCCACACTAGAACATTCAAGATGGTTTAGAAAGGAAGTTAGTTTAACATGCATGACATCTAATATTTGGTGCACTCTTCAGGTTTTCACAATGATGGGATATTGCATTCTGGGAGTAGTAGTGCTATAATAAGTCAGTACTTCACATGCCATTTCCAAGGGCTGTGGGGCCAGATGAGTTTAGTGGACATGTGGCATGCCAGAGAGGGGTATTAAGTGATTTGGACAGAGGTGTAGTGGGTGGTGTGTTAATTGGGGTGGGATGAGTTGTTGAGGGAGCATGCAGTACCTGACAATTGAGTGACATGAATGTTGTGATGACTTACCTAACTCCACTCCCCCAGGTATTCCTGTCAAGCCCTCAGGATGCAGTATGTCCAAGAACTTCTTCACCCAAGATGTGAAAGTAGGAGGAAGAGGTGGGGGCCCAGTTTTGAGTACCGCCAACTGGTGTCTGGATGTCATGGAACGTACCTTCCCCCTGAGGTTGTTCCACCTCTTCCTGATGTCCTCCCTTGTGCATGGATAGCTGCCTACAGAATTGACCCTGTCGACTATTCTTTGCCACAACTCCATTTTCCTGGCAATTATTGTTTGCTGGACTTGTGTTCTGAACAGGTGTGGCTACCCTGAAAATTTGGTCCACCATGACCCTCAACTTTTTTGTGGAGACATTGTAGTGGTGGTAAAGACGGTGTGGTTGTGCTCAAAGTGAAAGGCTGCAGAAAAGGGTAAATGGTGAGGTGTCTGTGCTGTTATGTGAGTGGGTGACGGTTGTTGTGGGTTATGTGTGGTAGTAAAATGTGTGTTGAGTACGTTGTGCAGGTGTGTGATATGTGCATAGTGAAATGTTAATGGGTGCCTATTCTTACTTTTTGTATCTGTATAATATGTAGGTTGTCTGTGGCAGTGTGTGGCATTCTGGTTGCAAAGAATCGTGAGTCTTGTAGGGGTGTGTTATATAGTGCAGTGTGTAGGTTTGTCGGGTGTGTGGATGTGTGTCAGGTGTAGGGTATTTAAACTGTCCAATGTCATCTTCAGTGTGATGTGAGTAGAGACCGCTGCTGTTTGCATAGCCAATGGTTTTCCGCCATGGAAAAACCGTTGTCGTGATTTGTGGATCGTAATCCACTGGGAGGATTTTTGTTGGGCTTACGTTGCTGGTGGAAATGCCTCTTTTCTTTCCTCCAGTGCCCTGGAGGTTTTGGCTGTTTTTTGGAGGACTTCACAGTGTACCTCTTAATATGGCAGTCGGATTACTGCTAACATGGCGGCCTTTTGACGGCCACCACCATGGTGGTCTTGCCAGAAGACTGCCAGACTCGCAATGAGGCCCACAGTCTGGCAGTGCAGATCCTTCACTGGGCAACAGGTGGCCACAGCTAAGTTCTTCCTGTGCAGCTCCTTGTGGCCTTACATTTCTAGCCAGCCTTTCCTTCCTGCAAGGATACCACCAGCACACCTCAGCAGTTTGTGTACTTCTTCTCACAAGGTGATTTTGATTAAGCCCTACTCAGCAAAATGCAGAACCTCCAGGTTCCTATTCCCAAACTTGTCGAGGGGAATTGGTAGTCAATGACCCCAATCACTGGAGTTCAAAACTGTTTGTGCTCTCTACTGGTGTGATGCTGGTGAAGGCAGAAAAAAGGAAGAGGCCTTGTCACTCAGCTACCTCATAACCTATCAGATAATACCACTGAGGAAGAATTTAGCAAGATGGAGTCAAGGACTGTCCCTATACTCCAGTGTGGAACTCTGTCTCTTATTCTTGATGCTTTAGAGGTGGATCCACATCAAAGGACCACAGAAAAGCTTTGGAGAAGTCCTGAGAGTATCTAGCAGGCTTCCTCACACTGCCATATTCTGTTCCATTCAGATAAGGTGATCCAAATGGGGAAGTATCAAATACAGGTTTTTAGTTTTCTGCAGTTTTTGCAATGACATCTATCTATCTATCTTACACAGGTGGCAGCAGTTCCTGTTTAGTTAAGGTTAGGTCAGAGTTTACACTGAAAATCCATGTTGTATCCTCTTAGCAACTTTGGCATTGTTGAACGAATCTACATGACACTTAACAATAAAAAGGTCATTTAGATTCCACTTGGTAAATTTCATGCCAATCCTTTAAGTATAAATTTGAGGCAGTAAAAAAGTTGACATTTCTCCTTTTAATTCCTATAGGATTCTTTATTATCAATAAGAAAATGACTGAACGGAGTCTCCTTTGCCTGGTTTGGTATAAATCTGTTCAGTGGTTTTCAAGAAATTAGTGTTCAACAAAAATTAATGGGTTTGAAAGTGTTCAATTATATAGCTAAATGGATAGTTAGCCTGTAAATAACCCAGGTTTATGTGTAGTGGGACTCCCAATAGTTTAAAAATGAAAAAAATGGTTCACTTTGAAGGGGTTTTTAACTCCTTCCTGAGATTCACAAACCTAGACATGCACAGATACTTAATTAACAAACTAAAAAAAATGCACAAAAAAAAAGACCAGGATTGGTAGTCCTGTTTTGAGCTGCTGCATGCTTGCAACCACGTAGACCCAACCCTGGGGTCACGCACCAAAACAAAATATAGTGTCACACTCAAAAATTTGGTTGGTGGTGGCAAGACCTCTGTTTTTCTGGGTCTACAGACCAATCAATTGGGTCTGTAGACCCTGAAATCTTTGAGGAAGGCAGGGATGCTATTGGGAAAAATGATGATTTCTCCCCTAAAAACCTCCGTACATACTAACATGATCGTGGCAGTAAGCTAAGCAGTAGGATATAGAACTAATTGTACTGACTCGTTAGAGGAACAAGGTAGAGAGTGGAGGCCAGGGGTTTACTCTGACTGCTCAGGAGATAGGGAGTCCACAAAGTCAATACAAATAGAGGAGAGAGCTAGCCATTCACAGGGTAAAGAAAAAGACATGTTAATTTGCACTCAAGAGACAACTGCTGAGAAAACCTCCCTGGTCTTGGAACTTTTTAGTCACCCACCAAGTGAAAAAATGTAAAGCAAGTATGGAAATGTGCACCTTCTGTGACCTTGAGATAAGCTGAGGACACAAAATACTGTGTTCATTGTGAAACTCCATAATGCATAAACATCTGAAAGCATAGCATGCTGTGGAGTTTTCAAGAGCTGAGCTGGAACATCAGAAGAAGACACAGTAAAGTAGTATCTCCTTGGAAGTGTAAAACATTTTCCTGCATAGGTGCTCCAGGAGAATCAGAAGGAAAATGATCCGCAGTTCTGTATCTTTTTACTCTACTGTATTGAGTGTGAAAAACGGTGTTGAGTTTTTGGGCTATTTGAAAAAGACAAATAATAATGACAAAAACAAACCCAAAACAAAAAACAGAAGTCAAAATAAAAAGGTTCTTGCTAGAACCACCCAGTTTTTCTTGAAAAAAATTGATTTCTCTCTTAACTTCTTTCTTCTTCTTTAACTTTACATTGGCTGCCATCTATAGGCCATGTCTCCAAACAGTTCAGTCAGACCTTTGGGCCAACCCTTGGTGTGAATTGCCTAAGGCCATTTGCAGTGAGCACTGGCTGCACATGGTGGGTTGGGTGCAAATTTTTTACCTGTAAGCTTATTTACTTCATTTGTAATTGTATATGGCACAAAAAAGGCGAAGTCAAGAGCACTGCATGTGGACTGCAAGTTATGATTTGTAAGGTTGTTGTGTGAATTATGGTTTGTGGTCCTACCTATAACTGATGAACTTCATTGATATAAGACATATTTTTGACTACCTTTCAGATTGCCTTAGAATATACTTCACACATAGTAACAACTCATAATAGTCTCTTCAATGTGATTTTGCAATACTGCACACATTTAACCCCTTTTATCATGGTTTTAGTTAAATACCTTTTGTTAAAATTAGAATGTATAATATGGCATAAACAATGTATGCAGCTGTGCAGTGTGTAGTATGGTATTTCGTACCATTGCTGAAGGAGGGTAGGAGAATCATGTTTAACTTGAGGCTCACACACACATGCGTGTGTGCATGCACACACACATACATGCATTTATAGTCACTGTAAAAGTGATGTAATATTTAGGTGAATATTTCAGTGATAACTAAATGTTTTAAAATCAAAAACCCACTGAAATTCACCAGTTATAGTTACTTCTCATAAATATAACTTGTGCCCTAAGGTTACTTGAGATGATAATAACTAGTGAAGTTGAGTGGTTTGTTAGTATAAAACTGCATGTTTTTATTAACATTTTCACCTAACTATAATGCCCCTTTAATCTTTATTTTTTTAGTAAATGTCTAATGGTTTAATGCAAAATGTAAGACCTGACAACCTTTAGTGTGGGTTTGCCCCAAGGTTTTTGCCTTCTCCCACCCTGTTACCCCTACGAACCAGTGCTAAAGTACCTGTGCTCATTCAGTTAAACAGGGTAAATTTGGCTTACACCCAAATGACACATTTAATTTTCTTGTAGGCCCCTAGTAAAGTGGTACTATATGTACCCAGGGACTTTAAATTAAATGTTGTTGGTGAGGTTGCAGCACTTATTGTGTTAAAATGCCCATGCTGCATGGTGTACATTGGCAAAACACTAGAAGACCATGGACGACGCATCTTGAATTACGCGGCTCAGAGCCAACTCATCGCCTACCTCCAGCCTGCTCAATGACGATGCATCACCTTTATCACAGAGTGATCTGTGCGGCTCACCAACGAAGCATCCACCTGATTGCATGGGTGAGAACCGATGTATTGCCAGCTTATTGTCAGCGCATCACTCCATCCAAGGTACTGTTCAGCGGGCTCTGCATAAGTCCTGTAGCTGGCTTGCCCTCGATCAGCCCCAAATTTGGATTTAACCCGATCTAGCGCAACCTCAAGTAACCGTTCAACTCTACTGACTTTCAAGCACTACATTGCAGATATTCTTTAAAATTCTTACCTTGAGTTCTACTGATAGGATTTTTGTCATTTTGGTCTTGTTTTACTCAGATAAATAGTCAATATTTTCCTTAACTGGTGTGGAGTCTTTTTGCGGTGTGATCACTGTGTAACTGTAATATAAGTGTCACACAAATACTTTACACATTGCCTCTCAAGTTAAGCCTGACTGCTGTGTGCCAAGCTACTAGAGGTGAGCACAGGTTAATTTAGGTGGTGTAGCTGACCTACTCTGACTAGGGTTTCGGTCACTACTTGGACAGGGTGCATACCTCTGCCAACTAGAGGCCCAATTTTCAACAGCATGTAACATAGTCTGCAGCTGTCACTACATTGAATGTTGATAAATATAATAGTTCATATAGTTTTCATGAGAAAAATGTAAATATGTAGAAATTATTTCTATTTCTTCGTTGCTAATGTGCCATTGATCCCTAAGGGCTGAACCAGAGAACCATTCTCAATAAATCAGCCCACTCTTTAGCAGCATTCATGGGATGAGAAGTTGTATCGCAGACCATCACAGGCAAACTGGCCCCACAAAAGACACAGTAGAATTGTTTCTTTTGTAGAAAATATGGAATCTGTGAAACAAAGCATTCTGCTGCATGGATGTAGCTTGCAGCTCAGCAATAAGTCAAGACATGTTGGAAAATGAGTGAAAATGTACGATTGTCCCAAGGTTGTGCCATGGGAACCTGTCACTGTTTGCTGAGCTCAGCATGATACAAATGTTGCACCTTTCCATAAGTATGCGACAATGTGGTGGGGTTGAAAGACATTTTTATGAAGCAAGTGCACCCCAAGAGGCAGATAAGATCCCTGGTTTAGTATGATGGGTTGACTATGGCAGAGGCGCAGTCAGGGTTAACTATACCAGCAGCATGTTTCACTGTTGAACAGCAAGTGAGTGGTGAGCATTTTAGGTATTCTTTGGTTGCATTTGTAGGTAAGTGGTTTATGTGGACTTATTTGAGATTTTAATAATGGACCTAGATCTAGTATGAGTTTCTCTGAGTGGGTGGGTGATAATGGTCTGGATTTTTCATGCAGACACACTGTGGTAGGATAGAGTAGGATTGTACGTGGTGAGAAGTGAGACGATATTGTTATTCAATATGTGACTAAACAGCCTGTTGAGTCGAGAGGAGTGCTCTAGATTTGGTTTGCATCTCTAGCTAAGTTGAGGAGCCAAGGTTTTGGCAGGGCTAGCAGCAAGAAAGTGTTTGAGAATGGGGATGTTTCGGTGCCGGTTGTGCATCATTTGGTTCAACTGCTTATTTTCTAAGTTAAATGTGATATGCAAAAGATTTTGGAAATCCCTTATCAGCTGTAGCTCTGTTTTTAGGTCGTCAAGTGCTGAATAGAGATTGGAGATACTACTGAGATTGGTGGTACTATTGAGTCAATTGGAAGGAGATTTGTGAATGTTTTTGGAGGTAAGAGGAGGGGCATCAATTTTAAGCAGTGGTTTGGAGATTTGGGTGAGTCTTGGGATATGGTGATGGAATTTTGTTTGGTGTCCATACTTTGATGTGCAGCTTTGGGGTCAGCATCTTAATATTGGGTAACTGATCAGGAATTATGAGGTCCCTGTCCCACCTGAGAACAAGGTTAATATTTGATTCTTGTGCGGAATCAGCACTCTCGAATGAGGACGGTGTACTCTGGACTGTAGTGATACCATGAGTGGGAGTTTGGGTAGATGCCATCGGAGAGTAGTGAGAAGAGGTGGGGGAAGGAGTAGATGGGATGTGGTTTTCGCTCAGAAGGGGGCTGTTGCTAGTGGCGATAAAAGGTTGGGTTATATCATTGCCTATTCTATCTTTAATATATGAAAAGAGATCATCAAAAAGCTCCAAAAAGCGATCAGGGGATCGAATGAGCACTGTGCCATTGTTATAGATGGAGATTGTACACAGAAGAGGGTGCAATAGAAAGTGTAAAGCTGTGAAGTATCTTCTTGGTGGAGGTGACCTTGAGAAAGAAAGAATGCTTTTCTCCACCAAGCATGATGTTTGGTGAAAAAGATGAGATTATTGATTATCCCTTAATGTAGCAGACGTATGAGTCTAGTATGTGTTTCTTTATCCGATTTGAGAATTTTGTGTTTCAACTTTTTTGCAGTGTTTCTGGTTATGTTTGGGGGATATCTGATCTTAAAGAACTTGTGTCCGGAGGGAGACAGTAGGGAGTTCAGCATAAGGGTATCGGATGGTTACCTGCTGAGTTCATCGTCGCAAGCGGAGGAAGCCCCTTTCCAAGGTGGTTGTCCTTTGGGAAGCACAAGTGAGGGCTTCTTCTTAGTAAGGTGGAAAGCCCTAATTTTAATTGTTCTGGTAAGATAGTCATATGTCGCTACCCATGAATTTAGATGGGAGAAGGCTCAGAGGATTGAGTTGGAAGCCATCTTGGATGACTGAGGACCAGCCTGTATTGGTAGGTGGTAAAGTGGAGGGCTGAAGTGATATGCCCATGGGAAACCAGCAGGGAAAATGTCCGTCAAGTGATTTGAGTATATGAGCATGGGTGTACACATATTTACATGATGTTCAGGGGATTCAAGTGACAAGGGAAAACATAGCATCTGTGGAGGGACAGGGAAAAAAAGGGGGCCTCCAGGGTAAGTCAGTTCACAGTGGCTGGGGGGAGCAGAGTCACCTAGGGTTACACCCAAAACAGTGCATCGGATGGAAGAGGTGCAGAGACACCTAGCAAACAGCACACCAACCACAAAGACACTCACCCCACAGGAGACCTAGAACCAGGGGCGAAGGAAGGAGGCACGCCTAGCTTGGTGCACTCACCACCAGCCACATCTAAGGGGCTCATCCTCAATAATTTACCAATAGCAAGGGAAGACCTTGGAAGTTTGGAAATGTCCAAAAACATGTTCATTTGCGGATATTCACAACGTTTTATTCAACTCATTCCAACTCTACAAATGGTCAGAGATTTACTCCGACACAGGGCTAGCATAATTCTACATCCAGGATGAAACGAATAGGTCGCCCCCACTTTTCTTGGGGGTGTAGGAAAAGGAGCTCCTCCATGGGGAAAATGTTTTTCTCATAGAGTCAAAACAAGTGTCTGTTTGCTCAGAGTGCTCCATCTCCCATGTGTGGAGCCTTTTAAAAAACACTTACATGACATACCCATAAGTACGCCTGGAAACCTGCACCTGGCACCACTTTCTAGGCATACTTTTGGGAATGTTTGTGAACAACTAAAACAGCTGTTAAATCTGCTCAGACTGAGGTGTGGATCTTTGTCATGCATTTTCAGTTTTTATGTGAATCGTCCCATAATTCCTTTCCCATTTGTCTGTAAAGGTTGGCTGCCTACTCTTGAATTTCTAGGCCACAGGAGAAAAGGACTTAATTAAAAATAATATGCGTGGGCAGTATTATGATTCTTGCGCTGTAATGAATCTGACAAGTGTCAGCTATCAATAAGTGCACTGTAGAAAGGAATTCTATTACCATGGGTATTTCGACATGAAGACCTTAAGATTTACTGTCCGTGACTATTATGATAAAAAGCTTGGATTCGGCCCTGTGTCTCTTGAAGGCGTTTTTTCTGTATGGGACTTTAAATCTTGTTCGTCAGGGATGTGTTATTCTTGGAATGGACTGCTTAAAACAGTCTATGCTTCATATTTAGATAATTAAGTTCATGTTGGTTTGAAAAGCACTGATTTGGCAGGTGTCTAGAACTAATGTTGCTAACATGACAAAAGGCTGAGATGTATATCTGCACTAACAATAAAGTGTGTGATAAATGTTAGTGGACAACAAAGCTTTGTTAATACTGGGCTCGATTAAAATATGATGATAGATATTTCTAACTCCTTACTCATTGCAGGGATATGAGCATGAACAATGTTATAGAAAAAGAGCCACAAACTGTTTTTCTGTGTGTGTCTTAACTCAGTCCTTCAATAACAATTCAAAAAGATAAATCACACCCCTTTAAAAACAAATATCATTTACACTTGACCAGGAGGAGCGGGTAAAATATATTCCACAAAAGTACAAAGAGGTGTGTTTTATATCCTCCTCTTCACAAAACTAAAAGACTTACAGCGAGCAATTTCTTTTTGACATTTTTAATTTCTTCTAATTTTAGGTCATGTTAATTTGACTTTGTTACAATGGCTGGCCGGTTAGTCCTTTGTCTCGATATATTTGGCATGTGTAGTAATTTGTGTTTATTTTCTATTTTATTTCTCCACCTTTTGCTCATAATTTAGTCAATATACTGCTAACATCGTATACAAGCTTTTTGTGAACCTCTTGTTTTGGTTTTTAGTCCAGCACCTTCCTTTGAGTAAGACTTGAGCTTGGCATAAGCTACTACATAGTGAGCTGAAAGCTATTTTTTGGAAAGCCTCAACCACTCCTTTCTTAAAGTGGTCTGACATGCATCCAGTGCGAGTGCATCTCAAGCAGGTTTTTGAGTCTCTATTTACTGCTCAATCCCACCCGACCAGGATAGAATTGTAGTTTTAACGAGGGATAGTGGTCTGACACAAAAACATTGGCACACATTGAACTTTTTTTAGCTATGCACTTGAATGAGCAAAATATCTGTGGGATAACACCTGGGAAAATGTCAGACAGCAGTCAATATAAGGCACAATCAAATAAATGCATCTGCTAACGTGTGCACCACAGCCCAAGAACAACACAGCCAATCAATGATATGCCAATCATGTTACCGAAACCAGTTCATGAGCTCTTTGCAGATGTCACCCAAATGAGTGTCCCAGGTCAACCTTGTACGTTTTTAAGAACTGCTGTTTCTATGCTAAGATTTTTATTAGCCTTAAGGAATGCATGCTTGACTCAGAGTAGAGAGACATTTATAAGAAAAGTACAAGTTGTCACTTAAGACCCTGGCAGGATAGTGGGACATGAGCAATGAATTTAGAATTAGAACCTCAATCTAGCACACTGCCAATATAGAGGTCTGATTATACAGTTGAGGCTGTTTCTGTTGCATATTGCATACTTTTACTTGCATATTGAACACACATTGTCCCTCATTACAAACCTGGCGGTCGGTGTTAAAGCGGCGGTAACACCGCCAACAGGCCAGCGGTAAAAAAATTGGGATCACCGCCAAAGGCAGAAACCACCAACATATACAGCCACTTTAACACTCCAACCGCCACGGCGGTAGCAACAAACACCGGGGCGGTCACCGCCAACAGACAGGCACAAGACAATGTACTGCTCACCGTAATACAAGGCACCAATCCGCCAGCTTTTCCGTGGTGGTACCAACGCCATTAAAAGCACGGTGGAAACTGAACAACGAAGGGGAACCACTCACCTCTCGACTCCATGAAGAACCAGGACGCCATGGAGCCCGAATTGCAGATCTTCCCCATGTTGGTCTGTCTACTAATACACCACGTAGTAGAAAGAAGGTGACGTTGGCGAGGACAGTGAGTACTGCACCTAGCACACAAGGAAAGGGAGGAGGGAAAAGAGAGTGACACACACGCGGTACGCAACACCCCCACCCCACCCCACCCTCACCCACAACACCATACAAACAAACACATCCAACAACAATACAGATACACCCCGTCACCCCCTGGAAGAATGCAAGGGCAAAAGGAAATTAGTCTAACCAGTGTTAGATTGAAACATTCAGATATATCACGAGAAAATCAAATAATCAGTATATAAAAATATTTACATTATGTACACAAGGCCGTACACTGTCCCTTGTAAATGTCCGTGGACCAGTGGTCCCAAAAAGCATGGGTGAAGCCCACACATGACACCTGCCTCAAAATGGAGAGAACACTGCAGGGGCATCAGGTCGAAAAAACACAGGCACCTCAGGGGGGAGGGGAGGAGGGGCACCTCAGCCGGAAGATGGTATGACGCCACTGCTCCTCAAGGGGGCTCCATGCCCACTGCTTGGTCCTGGGGAGTGCAAAGCCACAGTCTCTCAAGTCTCTCAAGTGGGTGGTTTGCCCACTGATTGCTCCTGGGGAGTGCAAGGTCACAGTCTCTCAAGTCTCTCAAGTGGGTGGTTTGCCCACTGCTTGCTCCTGGGGAGTGCAAAGCCACAGTCTCTCAAGTCTCTCAAGTGGGTGGTTTGCCCACTGCTTGCTCCTGGGGAGTGCAAAGCCACAGTCTCTCAAGTCTCTCAAGTGGGTGGTTTGCCCACTTCTTGCTCCTGGGGAGTGCAAAGTCACAGTCTCTCAAGTGGGTGGTTTGCCCACTGCTTGGTCCTGGGGAGTGCAAGGTTACAGTCTTTCGAGTCTCTCAAGTGGGTGGTTTGCCCACTACTTTCTCCTGGAGAGCGCAAAGCCACAGTTTCTATAGTGGGTGCCTTTTTTCACTTTGTGCCCAGTGTGCTTCATCCTGCCAAGGATTGGGTGAGTGGATGTGTCTCTCCACTGGTTCTAGAGGGGGGCATTGTGCCCAGTGATGCTGCACCTGGGGTGTGTCAGTTAACATCCTCTCACCTGGGTGTCTGAGCCACGCGATGTACCTGGAACAGGTAGCATGATACTCCATGGAGGCAGAGCCACACTCCATCCTGCGGCGACTTAGGCTGCCAACTGCTGGTCGTGCCAGTGCTGTAGGTGGTGCCTCAAGTAGCGTGTCCAGGGTCCAGGACATTACCTGCAGCCTCGGACGGCTGCCCACTGGTGATGCTGCTGACGTCCGATAGAGTGGTACCGGCTGGGCACGTGGCAGTGCAGATGGTGATGCAGGTGGTGGTGGCTGCGGTGGAGATGCTGCCGGTGCTGGCCGTGGTGCAAGTGTCTGTTGCGGTGGAGGGAGAAACCATATCGTGTCTGGCTGATCCTTGGGGAGGATGCTGCAGACTGACGTTGTGGCAGCGGCGGTGCAGGTGGCGGTCATTGCGGCGGTGGTGACTGTGGTACAGGTCGCTGGCATCCCTGACGAAATGGTGGTCACCAGCCCCTCACCAGGAGGCATTGTGCCTGAAGTGACTTGCCCTTTTTTTTCTTGTGGCCCTTCCTCATCTTGGCAGTCGATGCTGGGACCTTGGTACTGTCCTCTCTGTGTTTGGGCGAGGGTGGTGCGACTTTCCCCTGCTGGAAGCCGGTCCCTTTTTGACCTTAGCAGGTGGCAGAATCAGGTGGTCCTTCACATCTGTAGGTGGCCCATCGGCAGCTCTGATGGGTGCCCCCTTCGATCCACCCTGACTTGCACGCATCACAGCAGTTGCAGATGTGGTGGCTGAGGTGCTGGGCTGGGATCTAGACATCCTGGCCCTAGGTGTAGGGAAGAGGTTCAAGTTAGCTAGGAAATGTTTTTTAGACACACTGAGACAGGAAGATGGAGAAGGTGTGGGAGTTGAGGAAGAGGTAGTGGTTGTAGGAGGTGTACGTCTGCTGAGTTTGGGTGGAGGTGCATGGGCTGGAGGCTGTTGTGAGGTGGATGGCTGTTGAGTGGGTGTATGCCTGCGTTTGTGTACTTTGGGAAGAGGGCTCACAGACACACTGGGAGAGGACACAGGGGGCATGTGAATGGTAGTGGGGGTTGTGATTGCACGTGAGCGGTGTGTTGTGATGGGCGTGCTGGTGATGGAGGCAGTGGCTGATGATGTAGTGCATGCAGGTGTGAGTGGAGCAAGACTGGGAGGGAGGTGGACGACAAGGAGGAGGGGGACACAGTGGAGGAAGTTGATGTTGGTATGTGTGCATGGGTATGGTGCTTGTGTGAGTGCCTGTGTGATGTGTGGTGCTCATGTTTTCCTGAGCCACTTTTGTCTGTTGATGTGTGTGCATGCTGGTCTGAAGGTGTGCTTGGGATTGACTGAGATAGAGGGGATTGGGTCTGGGTAGTGGAAGTTGGAGGGGGGAGGCTGGACACAGGGACAATGCCTGCCATCAGTGTTGAGGCCAGAGCCTGAAATGCTCCGCCACAACAGAATGAATGCCCTCCAGGTATGCCTTTGTTTGCTGCAAATGCCTCCCGACACCCTGGATGGCATTCAGAATGGTTGACTGCCCAACAGTAAGGGATCTCAGGAGGTCAATAGCCTCCTCACTGAGGGCAGCAGGGCTGACTGGGGCAGGGCCTGAGGTGCCTGGGCTGAAGGAGATGCCCACCTTCCTGGGTGAGCGGGCACGGGAAACACGCTGAGAGGTTGCTGGGAGGATTTGCTGGTAGGGGGCTGGCGGCTGTACCTGTAGTTGGGGTGGGCACAGAGGTGTCCGCCACCACCAGGGAGCGTCCATCAGAGGAGGAGTCGCTGTCACTGGTATCCCCTCTTGTCCCCGTCGTGGAGCTCCCCTCACCCTCTGTCCCAATGGTGCCTTCACCCTCTGTGGATTCACCCTCTTGGGCCATGTGGGATGCAGCTCCCTCCGTCCCCGGTGCCTCTGCTCCTCCACCAGATGATGCCAAAGCACACGAGGACAGGGTGACAAAACAAGAAGGGGGGAAAAGACAGAGGACACACATGGTCAATGCCAGCAACACCACTACTGTTGGCGGACACAACACACACAGAGCTGCCCTGTGCACTAGGCCTTGCCCAGCCACTCACTATGGTAGTCACCACCCCATGGTGTACAATGCCTAATGCCAACAAATGCATACCTGACACCCACATGACCCTGCACACTAGTAGCGGCCCAATTGTACTATTGGGGTATGGGTGCTTCTGAGCCTGCAAACAAGGGACCTACACTGGCATGACCGCCCTGGCCTAGGGGCACCCACAGCCCACACACCCCACCCAGATCCCTCCTAAACCACGCAGAGTCAGCTTTATGATACTGTACTCACCCCCTTGTGGCTGCTGTGATGCCCTCAAGCGCCCATCCAACTCCAGATAGCCCACAGCCAGGATGCGGAACATCAGGGGGTCATGGTGCGACGGGCACCCTTCTGCGTTGGGAAGCCAGCCCCAGCTGAGCCTCCACCGTCTTCTTGCTCCAGAGGCGCAGGTCCTCCCATCTCTTGTGGCAGTGGGTTCTCCGTCTGTGATAGACCCCCAGGGTCTGCACTTCTTTGGTGATGACACACCAAATACCCATCTTCTGGTGGGTGCTGACCTAGAGGGAAAGTACAGGAGCAAAGGTAATTACTCACCCGTCCGGACCATCATACTCATTGCCCACATGTTACCACCCATGCCCTGACGCACATACAGTGACCCTCCACACATGCAGCCCTCAGCCCCCCCAACATGTGGCTTCTATCCACACCACTCCAAACAGGCTTTGCACACTCATCATGCTCACAGTGTACTCACCTGTATGCCTGCAGGACCGTAGAGTAACGTGTACTGGGGGAAGGACCCCATCCACCAGTTTGTCCAACTTCTCCGCAGTGAAGGCAGGGGCCCTTTCCCCAGACACATGAGCCATTGTCGCTTCCAGACTCAGGTCACAGCAGCACTTGCAGTGTAGGTCCTCTCCTGTTGATGGTCAGGTATCAAGTGAGTGAACAGATAGAAAATGGCAGTCGCGTCCATGGCGGTGTGTACCATCGCCGCCGGCGTACATGGCTATTGGCTCCTGGAACCCATAGGGCCCGAGGATAACCAATGCTGAGTTGCGCGGTGGTCTTCAACTGCCTACCTCGACGCTACACAACGCCAGCTCAGTTACCTCATTTCCCCTTGTCCCACCTCACAAGTCAGGCAGCCTCCATTTCATGGGTGCACATGGCATGGCACCTAACTGCGTCACAGCATATATTGGCACATATACGGACTAACTATTTCACACACAGATTTACTAACATTACTACAGACACAGTTGTGCTACCTATGTGGTAAATGACCCTCTGCTCACCGTTCTCCTCCATAGGCTACAACCGCTGGGGCAGATGATGAGATGGCGGCATCCTCCGGTGTACAGACCCCTGGTGGACCTTGCGACAATGGAAGATAGACACTTCATATTTACACACAGACTTGATCGTGCCACAATCCAAGACCTGTGTGCCCAATTGGAGCCAGACCTGATGTCATCTATTCGCCAGCCCACAGGTATCCCCCCTCTAGTGCAGTTCCTGTCAGTGCTCCATTTCCTGGCAAGTGGCTCCTTTCAAACTACAGTGGCCATGGCATCTGGGATGTCTCAGCCAATGTTTTCTAACGTGTTGACCAGAGTTTTGTCTGCCCTGCTTAAACACATGTTCAGCTACATCGTGTTACCCCAGGTGGAGGATTTGCCCACAGTGAAAGCTGACTTCTATGCCCTGGGACATATCCCCAACATCATTGGTGCCACTGATGACATGTGGCATTTGTCCCCCCGCAGATGATGAATGTGCAAATGGTGTGTTTGGCGGAACAGTACATCTCCCATGTGAATGCAAAGTATCCTGGCTCTGTGCATGACGCCTATATCTTGCAGAATAGCAGTATTCCTTATGTGATGAGCCAACTCTAGAGGCACCGGGTGTGGCTAATAGGTGAGCCCAAGGTCCCCACACAGTATGAGTAGGTCTGCAATTACATATATATGACAAATTGTCTATACATTTTCAAAACATTGTGTCATCGTTAACATACAATTGAGTACACCTCTCGTGCAATGCTATACTACATGCCTCGAGTGCACATCCCAAACATCAGATACATGCAATCCCTCATGGGGAGATGATAACAGCAAGACGGAACTGTAGCAGAACTGAAGACTTTGATACATGTATACAGGATATTGGACAACGTTTTGCACAAAGAGGCTATCACACTCAGGTGATTGAAAGAGCCAAACAAAAAGTCAGACAAGTAAGTAGGGATGAGACTTTACTCTCTCGGGTAACTAAGGATAGAAATCGGGACAGAATTAATATGGTTACTGACTTCACAGAGTCCTCTAATATGTTGAGGACAACAATGAGCCGCCATTGGAACATTTTAAGTCAGGATGAGACATTAGCAGATTGTATAACAAGCAGACCAGAAATAACATACCGCAGAGGGAGATCACTAACTAACTTTCGATGTGCTAGCTACCCAAACTATGAAAGTAGAGACAACTGGTTAACGGAACAGAGTAGGGGATTTTTTAAATGTGGACAATGTGGGGTCTGTAAATGGGCTTGGCATGAAAAAAGGATTTTATTGATTATGATGGTCCTCAGTTCAGAATACAATCAAATATTACATGTGGGACATCATCAGTGGTCTATGTAATACTTTGCAAATGTGAGCGCATGTAATTGGGGAGCACGATTCGTCCCTTGAAAGTCAGAATTGGGGAACATATGAGGGCTATTAAAAAGGAGGACGAAAGGTATCCTATTGTGCATACGTGCTGACCCTAGGGGAGGCAATAGAGAACTTCACTTAAGGAAGAGGGAGTCTCTGTGGATTATGAAATTGCGGGGTAGAAAAGGGTCTTAACACTGACTCGGAACTTGAATATATTTTAGGAACGTAATGACAATCTGTTGAATATGATATTTAATATGATATGCATGTGTATAATCAACCCTAAGTGTTGAGTTTTATGTCCGTAATATAGCTGTCAAGTATTAGGGATATGTAGTACTTGTATCATGGAACATCTCTAAGGGGTATGTCATGATATACAAATACTAGTCGGCTTCAGAGAATGGAGTAAAATCGAATATCAAATGCAAACTAATGTGCATGCATACACATGTGGAACTTTGTAGATTTATCACCCCACTAATATTCAGCAATGGAACCACATTATGAATAAACAGTATGCCACAATTGTGGCTTGTAAAACAGGGACACCTTTTTCAGAGACAAAAGATTTCACAGGGAGCGTACTCGCGGTAGTGACAAGACGCATTAATCAGGTGAGGAGACTCCGTTTTTAAAATTAAAACTTGGTGCGGTGTCATATACAACCTAAATACTTATTGGGCACCCATAAGATGGGGACTGGAGGCAATCTCATAATAACAGAATAATGAACTGGACCTGGGGAACCACGGCACTCTAGCGTGGGTTAACTGCTAGTGGTTTGGAGATTTGCCAACATGCCGGTATTTGGGGCATGCGTTGGTTTCTTAATCTTTGCTTAACGTGGCATGCCTTACTTAAGGATTGAGGGGCCAGGAGAGCCCACGATAATATAACAAGAATAGAGAAAACATTTACTTTTAATTAGAATTTTACTATGGATAACAGATAAATTTGGGTATTCATCGTATCATCCAATATACTGATAGTGCGCTACGCGCTTATGCTACTACAACTAGACTCATGGCTTAGAGGGACCTTTTTGGACATACGGTGTCACTGAATATATTGATATTGCATCATGCGTGCACGCTATAATAATCAGACCCATGGCGTAAGGTTTCTTGCGAAAAAGTATTTATACTGAATTCCAAAAGGGGGAGTTTTATATATATGGTTTGTTTACAGATTAGAAGGTTACACGCCACAATATCACTAAACTGAACAACGGAGTGCTCACATTGGTTTGAACTAGGGAAGCTAACATAACCAGATACTAAAGGGGATAAGGAAATGCAGAAGAGTACCTAAAAGGAATCCACAGGTATTTCATATTGGTGAAGGGACGCCTCTCTGAGCTCTAAACTCACCAGACACAGAATTATTGCCAGGACTGCACGTGTGTATGCTTGCATGTTGGGATACTTATGGGCTAAGAACCCGATAAAATATGAGCACTATAAATCGATCATGAGAAAAATCAACTCTGAGAAAATACTGTCTGATGGGTGCACTAGAACACTCCTTTTGGATGTAGCTCTCTATGTACTTATCTTTTATTATATTTTTTTGTGGCAGTTACAAGTAACACAATAATTTGTCTCTTGCTTTGTATTCTTTATAGCTTATTTTTACTGGGCTAGTTGGTATAAATCATCAACTATATGAGCATCCCACTCTTTGCACGAGAGGTGTACTCAATTGTATGTTAACGATGACACTATGGGGGTTATTCTAACTTTGGAGGAGTGTTAACCCGTCCCAAAAGTGACGGTAAAGTGACGGATATACCACTAGCCGTATTACGAGTTCCATAGGATATAATGGACTCGTAATACGGCTGGTGGTAAATCCGTCACTTTTCCGTCACTTTTGGGACGGATTAACACCTCCTCCAAAGTTAGAATAACCCCCTATGTTTTGAAAATGTATATGCAATTTCTCATATATATGTAGTGCAGCACTGACGAAGTCACTAGGTACACCCCTGACGAAACACGTGTTGGCGGCAATTGGCAAGTGGCGATTGGGACTTACGGCTGAAACTCAAGATTCAAAGAATAAAAGAGAAGAAAACTGACTTCAAGTGGACTTTTTGTTGGATGTGTGCCTTATTTACATTAATGTTGTCATCAGTGATTCATGATCACTGAGCAGAAGGAGTTAGGGGTGATCTTCTTTTAAATGCACCATCGGTATCACTGGATAGAAGTGGGAAACTGACAGGCAGCGCCACAAACTCTTCATGATCACCCATCAACAGTATGAGTAGGTGCCTGGGTATGGGGTAGTTGCTAAGAGTTAGTGTGTGTCTAACAGATATCCCTCGACATTTGCAGGTGACTCTGGTTACCTCAACCTGTCACAGCTACTGACCCCAGTGAGTAATGCCAGGACAAGGGCAGAGGACAGCTACAATGAGGCACATGGCTGAACTAGGCGTATTATTGAGAGGATTAATTAACTCCAGGCACACAAATGGCTGAAATTAATTCACAGTAGATATTTATACTGGTGTACAAAACATTTTGCATATTTAATATAGCAATATTCAATTCTCATTAATACCTCTTCTAAGCTAAATATAATATATAAAGTGACATATCGAATTATAATTGTTTTTTTAGCTCCTCCAAATCAACACATAAGCCTCTATGGCATCCACATCGAATCCTAACATTTGCCAGAGTCCAAACAGACTATTGCAGCATCCGCACCAAGCCAGAGTGCAATAGAAGCCTTTAAGATGTTCACACTGAGCCAACACGTGTTTCATCAGGGATATCTCTCAACCGACTTCCTCAGGGTTGCAATTATTGGCACAACACTTGTTTCCAATCTGCAGCAGTAATTTCATTGATGAAATTCCTCAAAATTATGATTGCCACCTTGCCTTATCTTAATAGTTTAATTTGGTTCTCATGTTGTATCTGTGAGTATAATATATTATTGTGTAGCCGTTTCTATGGATGCGAGTACGCTCATGATGAAGGCCAGTTTCCTGTGCCTCCATCTAACAGGTGGCTCCCTATACTACTCACTGAAGAAGGTGTGCCAGATCATCGTGGCATGCTGTATGTTGCACAACCTGGCATTGAGACGCCAGGTGCCTTTTCTGCTGGAGGATGAGCCTGGTGATGGTCTTGTGGCAGTGGTGGAGCCTGTGGACAGTGAGGAAGAGGAGGCAGAGGAAGAAGATATTGACAACAGAACGAACATCATCATGCAGTACGTCCAGTGACACACAGGTAAGAGACTGTAACTCCTCCTCACATTTCAGCATACTGTAGGACATTGTACATGTCAGCCTCTTAACCTCTGTCTATGGACACTGACTGTTCCCTTTGGATTTACTTTTTGCAGATCTGGGTACCACATTCTGCCTTCTGCTATTTGTTATGCTGCCCAACAACTGTCATACATTGGTATGAGTAAATGAACATTTACATTTCAATTTGTTGCTAATGTTGTAATAATACACTTGTGAAAGATCAGACTTACTCCAGATTGGTTTGTGATTAAAGAGTGTTTTTTTAGGGGCTAATGAGTATGGAGTATGTGCAAGGAGCTGGGGTGATGGTGGAGGAAGGTTCATAGTAGAGTCCAGTATATTTGCATCACAGGTGCATTTTCCAATGGGGCCTAGGAAGGGGAGTAATGGCAGTTCAAGTTGGGCAGGGTGACATAGTGGGACAGAAGGGTGACAATCAGGAGAGTCTTATTTCCTGGTGGGGGTATTGGCAATGTTCTCTCTCTTCTGCCTGGATCGCAGGGACCATTTGCGGGTTGTCCCTCCTGCAGCCGCTGGGTCTCCTGAAACTTGGCCAGTACCGTGCCCATGGTCTCCTGGGAATGGTGGTATGCTCCCATGATGTTGGAGAGTGCCTTGTGGAGAGTGGGTTCCCTGGGCCTGTTCTCCCCCTGTCACACAGCAGTCCTCCCAGGTTCCCTGTTGTCCTGTGTCCTGTGCCTCTGTCCCCTGAAGCGTGTGCCCACTGCCACTGAACGCAGGTCCCTGATCGTCCTAGGTTAGTGGGTTTGCCTGGGGTCCCTGTAGTGGTGGACACACTGCTGATTGACGTGTCCTGGGGACAGTGGCATGGGCCCACTGGGTGGGTGCTGTGCTTGTGTTTCCTGAGGGGGGAGGTTCTGTGGTTGTTTGGGACTGTGGCAGGGGAACCGACTGTCCAGAGGTCCCAGATGGGCCAGGCTGGTCATCCTGATCCAGGCGTGCAGAGCTGTTGTCATCACTGTGGGCCTCTTCTGTGGGGAGACTGGATATGGCTGGCACCTCCTGTCCGGTGACATTGGTTAGGGGTCCTGTTGGGATGTAAATGCATTGTTATTGTATCTGTGTGTGCCATCTTGTGCAATGGGTGTGTTCCCCTGTATTAATGTGCTTGCACTGTTGCCTTGGCCTTGTGTGATGGGTGATTATGTGGGTTGGGTGAGTCTCTCTACTGGGCATGCTGTGGTGATGGGTGTCCATGCAGGTCTGTGATGGGGGTCCATGCATTGGTGTTGCATGCAGGGCTTGGTATTGGGATGGGTGGGTTGTGATAGTGGGGTATATGTGAGGTGTTGGAGTGATGTGGGTGAGGGTAGGGGTAGGAGTTTGTGATGGCATGCAGGTAGGATGGGGGGGATAAAGTAGTAAAGATGTGACTTAACAGAGTCCAGTCCTCCTGGTACTCCTGCGAGGCCCTCAGGATGCATGATCGCCAAGACTTGCTCCTCCCATGTTGTTAGTTGTGGAGGAGGAGGTGGGGATCCACTGCCAGTCCTCTGTACAGCAATCTGGTGTCTTGAAACCACGGAACGTACCTTCCCCCGTACATCATTCCACCTCTTCCTGATGTCATCTCTGGTTCTGGGAGGCTGTCCCACGGCATTGACCCTGTGGACGATTCTCCACCATAGCTCCATCTTCCTAGCAATGGAGGTCTGCTGCACCTGTGATCCGAATAGCTGTGGCTCTACCCGGATGATTTCCTCCACCATGAGCCTGAGCTCCTCCTCCAAAAACCTGGGGTGTCTTTGAGGTGCCATGATATGGTGTGAGTGATGTGTGAGGTGATGTTTGGGGTGCTGTGTTGTATTATGTGATGTGCATGGATGGTGTATGTGTGATGGTGTTCTGTGCCTCTGGATGATGGTGTGGTCTTTTCTTTTCTCCCTGTCTCTGCTTGTTCAAATTTTTTAGTTGAAAGGGTTGTGGGTAATGTGGGTGTGTGTTTTATATTGGTGTGGGTGTGGTATGTGTATGTGTGTCAGGTGTGTGTAGTTTGAATTGTCCAATATGGTGTAGTTTTGTTAGTGTGTGTGTATTTTGAGCGTGGCGGTGTGTACCGCCAATGGTTTACCGCGGTTGAAAGACCGCTGCATTGATTTGTGGGTCATGATACTGTGGGCGTATTCCTGTTGGCGTGACAGCGTGGGTTTTGCTATCGCCAGTTTATCACTGACCTTTGGTGTGGTGGACTAGTCCATGCGGAAACAAAGCAGATGTCACACAGTGGGACCCACATCTGTGAAATCGTAAGGGAAAGTGATAACTCAGGGACGATACACTGGGTGAAAATGATAGACAGATGAGAGGTATTAGAATTAAATCAGTAGTAGCAGGCTGTGTTGTCTTCTTACCTGTGTCTCACTGGAAGAATTGCAGGATCACCGTGTTCCTGTTGTCTGTGTCCTCTTCTCCTGCTTCCTCATCTTCACTGTCCACAGGCTCCACAGCTGCCACAACACCTCCATCTGGACCATCCTCCTGCAGAACAGGCACCTGTCGTCGCAAAGCCAAGTTGTGAAGCATACAGCAGGCCACGATGATCTGGCACACCTTCTTTGGTGAGTAGAATAGGGAACCACCTGTCATATGGAGGCACCTGAACCTGGCCTTCAGGAGGCCGAAGGTCCTCTCTATAACCCTCCTAGTTCACCCATGGGCCTCATTGTAGCATTCCTCTGTCCTTGTCCTGGGATTCCTCACTGGGGTCAGTAGCCATGACAGGTTGAGGTAGCCAGAGTCACCTGCAAATGCTGAGGGACAACTGTTAGACACACACTAACCCTTAGGGCCAACCCCAGACCCGGACACCTATTCACACTGTATTGGGTCCATGACCTCAAGTAATAGCCACACGCGGTGCCTCTGGAGTTGCCCCATCTCATAAGGGATGCTGTTATTTCTCAAAATGTAAGTGTCATGCACTGAGCCTGGGAATTTGGCGTTCACATGGGAGATGTACAGGTCTGCCAAACACACCATCTGCACATTCATCGAATGGTGACTCTTCCAGTTTCTGTACACCTGTTCACTCCTGCATGGGGGGACCAAGGCCACATGTGTCCCATCAATGGCACCTATGATGTTGGGGATATGTCCCAGGGCATAGAAATCACCTTTTACTGTAGGCAAATGCTCCACCTGAGGGAAAACGATGTAGCTTCGCATGTGTTTCAGCAGGGCCGACAACACTCTGGACAACACATTGGAAAACATAGGCTGGGACATCCCTGATGCAATGGCCACTGTAGTTTGAAATGACCCACTTGCTAGGAAATGGAGTACTGACAGCACCTGCACTTCAGGGGGGATTCCTGTGGGATGGCGGATAGCTGACATCAGGTCTGGCTCAAAACTGGGCACACAGTTCCTGGATTGTGGCACGATCAAGTCTGTAGGTGATGATCACATGTCGCTCCTCCATTGTCAACAGGTGCACAAGTGGTCTGTACACCGGAGGATGCCGCCATCTCCTCATATGCCCCAGCGGACGGTGCCTATGGAGGAGAACAGCGAGCAGAGAGTCAACCAACTCTGAGGTGCGTAAACACAGCATACTCAGAAATATTAGCAAATCGACATATGCCTGTATGAGTGTTTAGGCAAGGCCTAGATATGTTTGACGCATTTAAAATTAATGCCATGTGGCCCCCTGAAATGGCGGCTGCCTGACATGTAATGTGGGACAAGGGGACATGAGGTAACTGCGCTGGCGTTGTACATCGTCGCGGTAGGCGGTCGAAGACCGTGGCGCAATCCTGCATTGGTTAACATTGGACCCTATGGGTCCCAGGAACCAATGACGATGTACGCCGGCGGTGACAGTACGCACCGCCGCGGACGTGACCGCCATTTTCTCTCTGTTCAATCACTTGATACCTGATCTTCGACAGGAGAGGACCTACACTGCAAGTGCTGCTGTGACCTCAGTCTGAAAGAGACAATGGCTTGTGTGTCTCAGGAAAGCACCCCTGCCTTCAGCACGGAGGAGTTGGAGAAACTCGTGGATGGGGTCCTCCTCCAGTACACGCCACTCTACGGTCCTCCCGACAAACAGGTAAGTACACTGTGAGCATGCTGTGTGGGCAAATCCTGTGTGGAGTGGTGTGGATGAAAGATGGGGGGGTGAGAATGAGGCATGCATGAAAGGACGGTGAGTGCATGTGCGTCATGGCAAGGGTAGGGATGCGGGCCAATGACTGTGACGGTGCGGACGGTAATAACTTATCTTTTTCCCCTGTACTATTCCTGTAGGTCAGCGCCCCCAGAAGAAGGACATTTGGCGTGCCATCCCCAAGGAAGTCCGGACCCTGGGGGTCCACCACAGACGGAGCACCCACTGCCGCAAAAGATGGGAGGACATTCGCACTGGAGCAAGAAGACGGCGGAGGCCCAGCTGGGGATGGCCTCCCAACGTGGGAGGAGTGTCCGTCGCACCATGACCCCCCTGATGTTCAGGATCCTGGCGGTGGCGTATCCAGAGTTGGATGGGCACCTGAGGGCATCACAGCAAACACAAGTGGGTGAGTACACTCTCATTCTGCTGATTCAGTGCGCATTGTAGGTGTCTGGGTGGGGTAGGTGGGCTGTGGGTTCCCCTAGGCCAGGGCGAGTTTAGTAGGCAAGGACCCTTCTTAAGGCAGGCCCTGTGGCACCCCACCCCACCTTTGTACAGTGCCAACTACACCTAGTCAGGCTAGTGTGACATCCATGTGTCCAGCAATCGGGCATAGCCTTGTAACCCATGTCCCTGGGATTGAATAGGGAACTCCAAGTGTGCAGCGTAGTGCAGGGGGCTTCTGTGTCTGTAGTGTCCGCCAACGGTAGCGGTATTGCATACACTCAACATGTCTTCTTTCTGTCTCCCCCCCCCATTTTTGTGGTCTCCCTGTTCTTGTGTGCATTAGCATCATCAGGCAGAGGAGCAGTGGCACTGGAGCAGGAGGGAGCTGCATCCCACATGGCCCTGGAGGGCGACTCTACGGAGTCAGAATTTACCAGTGGATGGAGGGCGAGGGGAGCTCCACAGCGGGGACAGGAGCTGACACCAGCGATACGGACTCCTCCTCTGATGGGAGCTCCCTTGCGGTGGCGGGCCCCTCTGTGCCCACCGCATCTACAGGTACAGCCGCCACCCCCCCTAACAGCACCGCCCTCCCAGCAGCCCCTCAGCGTTTGCCCCGTGCCCGCTCACCCAGGAGGGTGGGCATCACCTTCGCCCCAGGCACCTCAGCCCCTGCCCCTGTCACCCCTGCTGCCCTCAGTGAGGAGGCCATTGACCTCCTCAGGTCCCTCACTGTTGGGCAGTCTACCATTTTGAATGCCATCCAGGGTGTAGAGAGGCAGTTGCAACAAACCAATGCATACCTGGAGGGCATTCACTCTGGTCAGGCAGCCCATCAATGAGCTTTTCAGACTCTGGCCTCAGCACTGATGGCAGCCATTGTCCCTGTCTCTAGCCTCCACCCTCCAACTTCCTCCACCCAGACCCAAACCCCTGTACCTCAGCCTATCCCAAGCACACCATCAGACCAGCATGCACACACCTCAACACACAAGGGAAGCTCAGGCAAACATAAGCACCACACATCCCACAGGCACTCACGCAAGCATCACACACATGCAGACACACCAACATCCACTGCCTCCACTGTGTCCCCCTCCTCCTCGTCTCCCTCCTCCCTCCCTGTCTCATCTCCACTCTCACCTGCATGCACTACATCCTCAGCCACTACCTCCATCACCAGCACACCCACCACCACACCCCGCTCACGTGCACTCACCACCCCCACTACCATCCACACGTCCCCTGTGTCCTCTCCCAGCGTGTCTGTGAGGCCACCTCCCAAAGTACACAAACGCAGCCACACACCCACACAACAGCCATCCACCTCACAACAGCCTCCAGCCCATGGACCTTCACCCAAAGTCACCAAACGTACAACTCCTACAACCACTACCTCTTCCTCCACTCCCAAATCACCTCCATCTACCCGTCCCATTGTTCCTAAGAAACTTTTCCTGTCCAAACTTAACCTCTTTCCCTCACCTCCCCCACCCCTTCAGTCTCCTAGGGCCCGACTCTCCAGGTCCCAAATCAGCACCTCAGCCACAACATCTGCGGGACCAGTGGTGCCAATAGTAACCGGCTTCTGGAGTGCGCCAGACAGCAGGGCAGCCAGTGTGGCAAGGAGCCAGAACACGGACTGTCCCCCACCTGTAAAGCATAAAAAGTTGGCCACTGCCCAGCGGTAGAGGGGAAAGAAACCAGCCACCAAAGCCGCTCCCAGGGGTACAGCTGGGGGTGTGGAGACAGCTGCGCCACCATCCAAGGTGGGGAAGGGGCACAGTAAAACCACCCACTGGAGAGACTTGAGAGACTGTGGCTTTGCACTCCCCAGGATAAAGCAGTGGGCAAACCACCCACTGGAGAGACTTGAGAGACTGTGGCTTTGCACTCCCCAGGATAAAGCAGTGGGTAAACCACCCAGTGGAGAAACTTGAGAGACTGTGGCTTTGCACTCCCCAGGATTGAACAGTGGGCATGGATCCCCCTCGTGGATCTGGCGTTGTGCACTCATCTGGCTGAGGTACCACCCTTCCCTTCCCCCTGAGGTGCCTGTTTTATTTCTATCTGATGCCCCTGCAGTGTTCTCTCCGTCTTGTTGGGGTATTGAGTGTGGGCCTCGCCCATGCCTTTTTTGGCCCAGTGGTCCACGGACTATGATAGTGGAATACCTTGGACTTGTATTCTTGGTGTATATATTTGTTTATAGTATGTATGTATGTATGTATATATTTTTGATTACTGTCTTCATATATATTACAATCATTCGACTCATTTCCTCATGTCCTTGCATTCTTCCAGGGGGGGTTGGAGGTGTAACTGTGATGTATCATGATGTATTAGTGTGTGTGTTGTCGTGGGTGAGAGTGGGGGTGGGAGTGTTGCGTGTTGCGTGTGTGTGTCACAGTTTTTTCCCTCCCTCCTCCCCTGTGTCGTAGGTGCAGTACTCACCGTGGTCTTCTCTGCCGGCATTCGTGCTCCTGGTAGAGGAGCAGGAAGATAAGGGCTGGCCGTATCTGTAGTTTCGGTTCCATGACGTCCTGGTTCCTTGTGGGATGTGTAACGGTGAGCGTTTTCCCTTCCAAGTCCTGTTTCCGCCGTGTTTTTGTTGGCGGTGTATCCACCCGGAAAAGGTGGCGGATTGGTGGCTTGTAATAATGTGGGCGGTACATTGTCTTTCGCCTGTCTGTTGGCGGTTAGCGCTGCAGTGTTTGTTTGTACCGCCTTGGCGGTCCGAGTGTTAAAGTGGCTGTCTATGTTGGCGGTTTCCACCACTGTCGTAATTCCATTTTTTTTCCGCCGGCCTGTTGGTGATTTACCGCCATTTTAACACCGACTGCCAGGGTTGTAATGACCACCTATGACTTGACTCACACACTATTGGCTAGATTTACAAGGCCCTAGCGTCACCACAGCGTCATTTTTAGTGACGCTCCAGTAGCACTATTCACTGCACCACATTTACAAGGAGGCGTTAAGCCACTTTTTGTGGCTTTACGCCACCTTGTAAATATAGGCCCCTCCAATGCAGTTTTCGGCGGCCGAGGGGAGTGCGATAGGTGTTTCTGTGGGCGCTCCACTGCACCACTCATTGCTCTTGGCGCTGCCCCAGATTTACGAGAAGTCGTAAATCTATGGCAGTGAAAAAACATTTGGTGGCACTAGCATGGCACAACGAGGAGGAATACTTTTATTCTGCAGCATACACAGAAAGAGCAAAGGCCATGAATTATTGTGTCCCTTCCTGCACATAAACAATCATTCAAAATGACGATTTGGTACTTCTATGTATGCTGCATCCTTCAGCACACATAGAAGTGCCAAATCACCATTGTAGATTGTTTATGTGCAGGAAGGGACACCTTCCTGCACATAAACAACCACACCCCTCAATGCAGACATGCTTGCACTGTGGCTGCTAAATGTAGCGCGGGCGCAGGAGGAAACACAGGAGTGTGCATATTTTTGTAAATACAGCACATCGCTGTGTTTCAAAAGCGGCATAACACTGCAATTTTATTGCAGTGTCGCGCTGCACCACTTTTCTGTAAATCTGGGCCTATATGTGCGTTATAGAGTGAAGAGGCCCAACTTTTTTATGAGTGTGCTGCCAGGGCACTCCACTTCATGCCTCTTTCCTCCAAACTCCAAAACATCCTATTTCTTTACCTCACTATTGCAGGTTCTTTTAGTTCATATGCTCTCTCTTTGTCACTGTTTTCATATCATTACCCCCTCATGGGGTCCTCCTAATACCACTTCTAACCAACGAGGCATCCTGCCTCCTCGACAGCCCATATACATGCTTTAATACACCCTTTTTTTTATCTTGACCTAACAAATCTCCTATGTCTATTGGTAAACATCGTATAAATAGCCCCTCCCCCCAACCACCCTCCAGTTGTTGTTTCCTGTCCTCTCTTGCCGGAGCCCATGCCACCATATAAGTATTTTGTATTATATGTGGTTTCAATGTTGAAATTTGTGCCTGCGTACCGCCATTCATGATAAGTGGTTTCTCCTGACTCCGTTCTGTTGCTGGCATCCTCACCAACCTTGTGCTCAGCTGGGGGGGGGGGGAGATTCCTTGCGGCACCAGTGTACGGGCAGAACAAGACTCTCTGACAAGCTCTCCCGGGCCCTCATCGTGCGGCATAAGCATGGCAGACAGGGGTAGGCAAGTGGTTTGTTTTTTCAGGCACCAAAGTAGAGCAAGAACAGACCATGGGGGCCAGAGAAATATATTGAAATAGGAAATTAATGCTGTTAGGTCTCATTTCATTTTCCTGAAGCTTAAAATGACTGCTAAAAAGGCAACAGCTAAGCTGCACTCTACACACCCGACTTGAGATGACAATGGTGAGGAAGCGTTGCAAATCTCCGGTGCAGATTTGCAAATATTTATTAAGGAGGTAATGGATTCTGCTGTCGCAGATTCTCAATCAAAACGTTGGATGATAATCCTGAACAAGAGCGTGAGTCTTCTCAGTTAGGGGAGGTGATCAAGCATAAAAGGGACTTGTTAGGTTTTAAGGAGAAAATTCCAGATCAAGAAGTTCTTCTGCTCCATGATGTTATAAGGTCTTTGATGATAGAATGGAGCAACATTGACAAATCAGCCGTTCCCATATTTATTTCTGAACGGTATCTTTTGGATCGTTTTGAGGATCATTTCCAACATACATTGAAAGTGAATACCATTTGGTATCAATGGCATAATTGTCCTCTCTGGCTTCTGAAGAATCCACGTTATCAGAACCCCCAGATAAAAAAGTGAAAGTTTTGCTTAACCGTTGTTATGCAGCAGCTACTCATGTTTCTAGGACAAGTTGTTATGCAGCCTACGTAACACAGGTTTTTTCTAAAAGATTCACATTTTTTGGGTGAGAGTGTACAATCATAGGAGGCTCCATCACTTTTGTTGTCCAAGATGGAAAAACTGGCACAGTTAGCCTTTGGGCTTCCTCTTCGACATTGGGATCCTTAATTTCAGGGTAACGTGCTGTAGGAAAATGCAACTGTTGGCAGGGTTACCCCCCAACACTTTTTGCCTAGTGTTGATGCCAACTTTGACTGAAAGTGTGCTGGAACCCTGCTAACCAGGCCCCAGCACCAATGTTCTTTCCCTAAAACTGTACCTTGTCTCCAGAATTGGCACAGCCCTGGCACACAGTTAAGTCCCTTGTAAAAGATACCCATGGTACCAAGGGCTCTGTGGCCAGGGAAGGTCTCCAAGGGCTGCAGCATGCATTATGCCACCCTGGGGACCCCTCACTCAGCACCTTGCAGCTTGTGTGTGCTGGTGGGGAGAAAAAGACTAAATCGACATGACACTCCCCTCATAGTGCCATGCCCACAAAACACTGCCTGTGGCATAGGTAAGTCATCCCTCTAGCAGGCCTTACAGGCCTAAGGCAGGGTGCATTATACCACAGGTGAGGGCATAGCTGCATGAGCCCTATGCCCCTACAGTGTCTAAGACCATTATTGGACATTGTAAGTGCAGGGTAGCCATACTGAGTATATGGTCTGGGAGTTTGTCAAAACAAACTCCACAGTTCCATAATGGCTACACTGAATACAGGGAAGATTGGTATCAACCTTCTCAGCACAATAAACCCACACTGACGCCAGTGTGGGATTTATTGAAAAATGCACACAGAGGGCATCTTAGAGATGCCCCCTGAATGTTAGCCCTATTGCTAGTGTGTGACTGACCGGTCTGTGCCAGCCTGTCACTTTCAGACGAGTTTCTGACCACATGGGGTGAGTGCCTTTGGGCACTCTGTTGCCAGAAACAAAGCCTATCCTGGGTGGCGGTGCTTCCCACCTCCCCCTGCAGGAATTGTAACACCTGGTGGTGAACCTCAAAGGCTCAAGACTGGTGTTACTATGCCCCAGGGCACTCCAGCAAGTGGAGATGCCCAGCCCGGACAACCCCCACTTTTTGGAGGCAAGTCCGGAGGAATAATGAAAAAAACAAGGAGGAGTCACCCCCTCAGCCAGGCCCACCCCTAAGGTGACCAGAGCTGAAGTGAACCCCTCCTTGGAACATCCTTCTTCTTGTTTTGGAGGATTTAGCCCAATAGGGATGGGGATGTGCTCCCCTCACCAAAGGAAGGGAGCACAAGGAGGGTGTAGCCACCCTCAAGGACAGTAACCATTGGCTACTGCCTTGTGACCCTAACACACCCCTAATTCAGTATTTAGGGGTGACCCTGCACCCAGCTCTTCAGATTCCTGGCGACCTACAAAGAAGAAGGACTGCTGACCTGAAAAACCTCACAGAGAAGAAGGAAGACGCAAACTGCTTTGGCCCCAGCCCTACCAGCCTGTCTCCTGCTTTAAAGAACTTGCAAAACAAACAGTGATGCATCCAGCGGGCCCAGTGACTTCTGCAGACTCAGATGACTGTCCTGCCCCAAGAAAGGACCAAGAACTCCTGTGGGACAGCGCACCTGCCCAACAAGAAAGAAGAAACCATCTTTAAAGGGAGTCTGACCTCACTCCAGAATTGTGAGTCCAAAACTACTCTGCACCCGACGCCCCCGGCCCATGTCCAGAGGAACCAACTAGCCAGAGAGGACCCCCAGGCAATCCCGACTCCGTGTCCACCAAGGGCCGACCTCTCCAGACCCCCAAGACAACGCCTGCAGAGAGGATCCAGAGGACCGCACGACCCTGGCTACCCAGGACGAAGATGTCCGATGTTTGGAGGAGCTCTGCACCCGCAGCCTCCAGGCCCGAGAGAAACCGACCCCCGGCGCAGCAGTGACCAGCAGGCGACCCTCTTCCCTCCACAGTCAGTGGCTGGCCTGAGAAGGCCCCTGTGCCCTGCCTGCAGTGCCTAAGTGACCCCCGGGTCCCTCTATTGAATTCTAGTAAGAACTTGATGCCCTGTTTACACACTGCACCCGGCCGCCCCTGTGCCGCCGAGGGTGTGTTTTTTGTGCCTACTTGGGGCCCCTCCAGTGCTCTACCAAACCCCCCTGGTCTGCCCTCTGACAACCTGCTAGCAGACCGTAACCGGAGCAGGCTGCCGACAGTACACAAGGTCTGTTGCCAGCATCAACAACTGTGGCTACGTGGGAAATAGCTCCTTGGACCCCTTCCAGACCCAGTTAGTAGGCAGGAACGCCCTGCTCAAGGCTGACAACCAGGTGGTACAGTGTTATTTTAATCACCAAGGGGTAATGAAAGCCATTTCTCTGAATCATTTGTCAGCCAAACTTTTCAAATGAGCAGAGCTATATCTCTTAGCATTGAGAGGAATATATCACAGTATATCTCAGAGGTGAATTGGATTATTGGACAGACAGCCTGAGTCTAAATTTACCATCGCTAGTGACCTTTCAATTATCAGTCCAGCAGTTCATTCTCAATTGTCAAAGATTTAGGTCTCCATGGTTAGATCTACTTGGATCCACATCTAGTGCAATGTGTCTGAAAGCCCGAATGGAAGAACAGGTCCCTCAAGCATGGGCGATAGATGTTTTGTCAGTCACATGACCTTCAGGGCTAAAAAACTACCCTGCTTCCAAGGGTCTTGCACAAAATTTGAGCAGAGAATGTCAAGATGATTCTGATAGCTCCTTACTGGTCCAGGCACCCTCAGTTTTCCTTGCTTCTGATGATGTCTAAAAAGAGATCCTTTCCCCTTCAGGTCAGTCCTCCTCCATTGCAATTTCCTCCCCCACTACACTACAGTACTGTCTGAATCTAAGAGCTTTGTGTTGAACGGTTAGCTTTCCACAGTCTGAGTTGTTCTGAACAGGTAGCCATTGATATTCAGTCACCCAGTAAGAATGCTACCTTAGTTTCCTATAAAAAGCATTGGGGAGTTTTTGCTAAATGAAGTGCCAAGAGATCTAAAAGTCCCTTTTATATTGACCCCTTTCAGATTTTAGATTTCCTTTGGGATGGTTTTCAAAAAGGTCTTCTATTTTACATTTTCAGTGGGCAGGAACTACGGCTTTTTGTCAGTTCTCTGTGGATTTGTGACAGATCTTTCTCTTAGTGACACCACTCATTAGGAACTTTAGGGGTATATTTACAAGCCCCTTGCACCCCTTAGTGCCACTGTATTGTAATTTATTTTACACTACGGCAGCGGTAAACAGGCCTTCACAGTGCCCGGTATTTAGAAAGTGATGCAATAGTCCCATTGGCGCCACTTTGCAAACTCTTGCGCCACAATATACCTGCTGTAGGTATAATGTATGCAAGGCAGGCATTCCCCCCCATGATGGCCCAAAAAAAGGACGTAGTGAAAACTTCAAGATTTGACTGCACCAATCTAGTGTCATTTTTTAATGCCTACCCCGGGCACATGTTAAAGTGACGCTAGTGCTATATCATGTGGTCCTCCCTGAGGTTTGCTGGAATAGTGCTAACATTTGGCACTAGTCCAGCAAAGCACCACAACTGCGCCAAACATTTTGGCGCAGTTTTCCCAACGAGCGCCATGGTGTGCTGTAAAGTAAATACAGCGCTACCATGGTGTCGTTAGGGGGACACAGGGCAGCGCAAGGAAACTGGTGCATCATAGCCAATGCTCCAATTCCTGGTAGATGTGACCCTGAGACTACAGAAACCATCAGTTAATTCCCCTTTGTCAGTATGTAATCTATCTGTTGTCCTTAAAGGTTTTTCAGAAGGCTCCATTTGAGCCTTTGGAGCAGTTCTTAATTTGAGCAGGTGGTTTCCAGTGCTGGGCACCAGCACTCAATTGACAATACTAGCACTTATAACAGCTGCCAAGTGGTGGCACTGTTTGTGTAATTTAGAGATCAGGAGAACTAAAGTTGTTTATTAATTCAATATACATTAAAAACAAGTAATATGTGGGGGGGGGGCGTGATCTGGCCGCCGTGCAGCATAGCCACCTGATTTTGGTGACGAAGCGGAAAGGAGGTTGCGGAGGGGACCCCAGCTACCGAGGGGCTACCATCGGGGCTTCCTCTTCACCCTGAACAGACGGCGGAACCCGACGGTGTTGGTGCTCGCTGCCTGACACCGGCAGAAACACAGAGAAGTCACAGCCTGTTCTGGCCTGGAGCACCTGAGGGGCCATTGCAGTGCACCATAGGGCCGAAGGGCACAGCATTTGGCGGAGGGCGGAGAGACGATGGCTGTGGAGTTGACTTCCTTTAATGCTCCCACCCTGTACTGAAGCGCACACTACCCTCCAGTACGCAATGCTGGCATACCGCATAGACGACCGCTCCTATATGCCTCACCGCCCCGTGGAGAGACCCAGGAAGAGGGGGGGATCTCCCCTACCAGTGGGGCTGACTCCTACATTGAAAACTCAGAGGGGCCCGGAACCAGGCCCCATGTTGAAAACTAACCTCCCTCTGGCCCAGATGAACAGAACTTAGCACAGCACAGCAGCAAAATGCCTCCAACATAGGACACCGACGATTTCCCTCAGTGAGGCGAGGCTGAGGCTCCAACACAGCAGGTTCAAACGCATCCCTGCACCACTCTGGTATTCACTTAGGCGTATCTTGGGGGCAACTGTAGGCAGCCCATCTTAACATACTGGCAATCCTGGTACACCTCACTTCTCTCTTGCACACGACCAAGACTGCAGACCCCTATAACGCTAGGCCACACCTTTGACAGGCCACAGCAGGATAGGGCGGAGAGACTCTTGGTGCCTAACCATTCCACACCCACAACGGGACATCAAGTCGCTCGTCCCCTGCAGTTCTGGGAATATCACTACTCCGCTATTCTAGCTGACTTCTCCAACAAGAGCTACCTTCGCCCCACTGGACACCCACTAGCGGTCTCTACGTAGGCAGCCCTAGTCGCACTGAGAAGGTACCCCAGCTTACCGATCTGA
This sequence comes from Pleurodeles waltl, assembly GCF_031143425.1. Lineage (NCBI taxonomy): Eukaryota > Metazoa > Chordata > Amphibia > Caudata > Salamandridae > Pleurodeles > Pleurodeles waltl. The sequence continues at coordinate 142,215,798 of NC_090444.1, read as the reverse complement.
GACATAATCGCAAGTGCCTGGTTTGACTCTCTCAGAGCCTCTCATCCTCAGAGGCGATGCCCAGTGGGAAATCCTCCGGCAAACATTCCTGTCAACTGCTCTTCACTGAGGCCATAGCTCAACCGAAAAACATGTCTATACAGCCTACCCTCTCCAGCCCTATGACCATGCCGGCTGACCCCGAGCGGTAGATGCCATGGACCGCATTTTGCAGGAGATCACAGCGGTAGGAAGCCGTCTGGAGGCAATGGACTTAAAGATCTCAGACCTCTCCACGGCCTCTGCCTCCATTCGGACGGACATAGCCTGTTTTTGCAAAAAAGTAATGGATCTTGATCAACGCCTCAAGACTGTAGAAGAACACATTAGGATGGTACCGGAACATGACGCAGAGTTGCGGACCCTGCGTGCGAAGCTCACGGACCTCGAAGACAGGAGCCGGAGAGACAACGTCCGTTTCTTTGGCATACCTGAACATAAAGAAGGCACCAATATCAAAGCCTTCCTTAAAAGCTTGCTCCCCGAGCTTACCAGCCTGACCTTGTCACCACCCCTCGAGTACCAGAGAGTGCATAGGATTGGCCCTCTTCATACAGAGACCTCTGGACGGCCTAGCTCTATCATCACGTCCTTCCTGTGCCACGAGCAAGCTCACCTGGTTGTCTCGATGGCTCGGTCTCAGGGTCCATTCTTGTTGGAAGGTCACGAGGTCAGAGTGGCAGTGGACTTTTCTAGGATGACAAATGAGAAGCGAAAGGTGTTCCTGGCCCTCCGCAACTTCAGAAGATGGATATTCAATTTGGCCTCTTTGAACCAGCTCGCATGTGGATCACACACAACGGCAAATCAAGGGACCTCATTGATCCCACAGACCTTGGCTCGTTTTTGGACGACCTCACTCAGTGATCCATGGACTATGCCCCTGCGTCCCTGTGCCCGGACTCTTCTGACACGGGGGACATTCCCTCGACTTCTCCCAGCATCATACTGCTTCACAGAAGAGGGGCAGGACCTATGACCACCCGCCTAAATCACAGGATGGACGTGACCATGCTTTACAAGCAGTGATCGCACATACCCAGGACCAGGTCAGAAACAAGTCCCGTTCTCCTCTGAAATCATCACCTACAGATCACACATAATACTGCTATATGTCCTTCCCAGAATATTTGCACGCAGTGCATAGCAGCAGGGCCCTCCGCATCGGACAGCTAAGTGCTATATCTACCTGCCTTCTCTCTCTCTTCTCCATTTGTTATGGAGGGGTGGGTGGGGGGATTAATGTGTCAACATTTTAGTGTTACAGTGTTACAGTCCTGTTCTAGTGTTGTTATTGGGGCTCACTACATTTACATGCAGGAGTGCTACATTGCAGCCCCTGGAAGGTCATATGTTACCTGTGGAAATCTTGGTATGGCAGGGACTCCTGCACGGAGGTATACTCATCAACTCAGTCTGCTCAGTCCGCCGGATCCCTGTAACCCCCCTGTGCCCTTGGTTCTGGTTCACCCGGATTACTTGACCCCCCTGCACATTGCTGGCGCTATATGTTTGGCCCTATCCCCTTTATATCTGCTGGCTCCCATCCTTTGTCACAATGAGTGCTTACCCCTAACCCCCTACCCCCTTGCCCATGGTCCTGTCGTTCACGGCTATCCATTACTAGAAGCTTGTAGAAGGCCCTTGTGTTCTACGGTTCTCCTCTTCCTCTCTGCCTCTTCGTGCTCGCTCAGCGGGCGGACCATGCCGGTCCTGACCCACAGTTTAACAGAGCTAGCAGTGCTAAGGCACATTGCTCTCTTGCAGGAAACCCACAATCCCCATCGGAATAGGAGAAACTGCGTAGGGATTGGGTGGGCAAGGTGCTCTACAGTGAGGCACCACCAGTACAAGATGGGATACAGGCCATGGGAGGAAGATGTGGAGTGACGATTCTCATCCACCGATCCCTACAGTTTAGGCTTCTTAAGACATGGTGTGACCCGGAGGGACGCTATGTCCTCGCCAAGTTGGTATTGGGCCCCTGCACAGTGTGCGTAGGCTCTGTATACTCTCCCATGGGCTCCAAACGCTCTTTTTTCCTCTCCCTTAACAGACTGTTGACAGAGATTGCAGCCTCTCAGTATCTTCTGGGAGGGGACTGAAACCTAGCGCCAGATGCTATTCTAGATAGATCGAACAGCAATGACACGGGCAACAATGCGGACAGGTTTCTCTTCGGGGACGTCCTATCAGACCACGGTTTGCTAGATCACTGGCGTCTTTCCCACCCCACCGATCGCGACTACACCTTCGTCTCCCCAGTGCATGGGACCCAATCCAGACTGGATTACTTCTTGGTCTCTCATCGGCTCTTACAAGCTATTAGAGAGTCTGAGATACTATTGGCTACCTTGTCGGCTCACTTCGGTTTTGCTGTCCCTAGGGCTAGGGCAAGTTTCTCCCGGTCATAAACCATGGCGCCTCAACACCTCCCGCTACCGCACCCGAAGGGGAAAGGGCAGCTTAGATCCCATGTCACCGATTACCTCCTTGATAAAAAGGGCTCGGTTTCCTCACCCCTGTTACTATGGGCTGTGGCAAAGGCGACGATCAGAGGTCAACTAATGAGAGATGCAGCCCCTGCCAATGGCCAGAGGCGTGAACAGCAGAGAGCTCTAGAAGACTGTATTTTACAAACTACACGTGACTCGAGCCCCCTCCGCATCACTTTGTCACCGTTTGAAACACGCCAAAATGGAACTCAACACCCTTTTTACATCACGCGCAGAATAGGCCCTACAGAGACTGAAAGGTCGTCATTATGAACATGGGGAGAAAGCAGGCCGCCTGCTAGCCGCCCAACTCCGCCAACGAGAGGCAACGTTGGCCATTTCGGCCCTCTACAATACCCAAGGTTCAATTATTACCCAACCCCAGAAAATTGCGGATGAGTTTGGTAGCTTCTACCAGACCCTCTATGCTCCGGAAATGGAGGAAGACCGGGTCGGGTTGTCCACCTTCCTAGAGAAGGCGAATCTGCCTCACCTCTCGGAGGAGGGCAGGGCTCTTCTAGAAGGAGACATCAGTAGAGAGGAGATCCGACAGGCTATTGCTAACCTACCATATCATAAAGCACCCGGCGAGGATGGGTACCCGACAGAATTCTATAAATGGACACGTGGAAGCCTTATATGAGACCTTCTGCAGGGCTACTCAGACTGGCTCTCTTCACCCACTATCCAACAAAGCCTCTATAATAGTCCTGTGCAAACCAGGTAAGTACCCCCTTATGTGCAGTAATTACCGTCCCATATGCCTCCTCAACGGCGATGTTAACATCCTGGCGGGGATACTCGCGGCTCGTCTTAAGAAGGTCATGCCTTCTCTGGTCCATCACACACAGGTTGGATTTTTACCCCCCCTCTTCCAGGAACCACCTCTGCACACTGCTGCATGCTCTATGGGCGGCCCAGGACTCGCGGGACGAAGCTCTTGCCCTTTCCCTAGACTCTCAGAAGGCATTTGATCGCATAGAGTGGTGGTACCTCTTCGAAACGCTGGAACGCTTTGGCCTCAGAACTAGTTTCATTAATATGGTGCACCTACTGTATGACTCCCCGACCGCACAGGTCAACTGCAGTGGGTTCCTCTCCGACACATTTCCGGTGTGTAGGGGGACCTGCCAGGGCTGCCCCCTGTCACCCTTGCTGTTTCTCTTGGCTGTTGAACCCCTGGCGGCCACAATACACGGCTCCAATACCATCTCTGTGATACCCATCCCCGGTGGGTGTTCTACAATTTAGTTATATGCCGATGATATTCTACTCACCCTCACCGGCCTATCCAACTCTCTACCGGCTCTCCATGCCATACTCTCTGAATTTGAGCTTTCAGGATATCAAATCAATTGGGACAAGAGGGAAGCATTACCGCTGTCCCCAGTAACAGTGAGCGCATCAGTTCGGGGCCTCTCGGTAAAATGGAAACAGTCACGTCTTCAATATCTCGGCATGTACATCAATAATTGACTGGAGAAAATAGTGACAGATAATTTGTCCCCGGTGTTAACCAGCATGACAAATGGACACACCTAAGCCTCTCCATGTGGGGCCCAGGCGGTACGTATGGTGACACTGGTGCGCTTCCTATATGTCCTGGGTATGTTACCTTTACAGATTCCTATGCCTGCTCTCTGAGAGATAGACCCTCGCATTCGAGCCTTTGTATGGCGATCAATACGTCCGCGGCTACCCAGGGCAGCATTACTCGCCAGATGTGAGTACGTAGGACTGGGCCTTCCCTCCGTGGAACATTATACGCTGGCACTACACCTCTCACAATTAGTCTACCTGCTACCGGGAGTGAGGGATCCACCCCTTTGGGTGACGGTGGAAAGGACTCTTACCCACTCCCTACCAGGGCTCCAGATACTCTATAATGCAAGATCTGCTCCCTTACGCACCACCAACCCCATGATCAGGGCCATGCGCCATTCATGGCGACAAACCCATTGATTGCTCAATATCGACCCCCAGATCCACGACAGGGCACCGTTGTGGGGCAATGGGGGATTGCTCATTGGGAAAAAAGCCATCTTTTGGGGGAAGTGGCGCTCGAAGGGCCTTCAACGACTTGACCAACTCCTGAATAAGGGCACCTTGAAATCCTTCACAGAACTCAGAAAGGAATTTGATTTCCTGGTGCGCCATATATGGCGCTTCGTTCGGCTTAAACATTGCCTAGAGGGACGACTGGGGAAACCCCTGGAGCCTCCCCGATACTCCACTACCTGGAAACCTGGGGATCCCTGCGTGGCGTAATCTCCGGACTACACTCGCAGCTGAACCGCCACCTTGTCTCCCTCCCACTTTTGCTCTCCACCAAGGCCAAGTGGCAGGCACGCATCCAAACTGAATATGAATTGGAGAACTGGGCAGACATGATTGCGGCCAGGAACCGAGGAGCTCGAGAGGCCCGCCAGAAATTCAGCCTCTTCAAGACGTTACAGGAATGGTACTGGACCCCCCAGAAGTTATGTTCGATGGGGTTATTATCCCACACCTCATGCTGGAGATTCCCTCATGACTGCTGTGATCTGCCCCACATCCTACATGACAGCTCAGCTATGCAACCTTTTTGGTGAAAGGTGGGGCACACCCTCAGGGAGATAATACCGCTACCAACCTCTCTCACCCCTTCTCTATTGTTATAACATGATACCAGCGAGGTAGGCTGCCTCTCCCGACCACAGCAGCGTTTGCTACACGCAGAGCTTGCTACGGCCAAGGTGTGTATCCTCAGGCACTGGCGCGCAGTTACTGTTCCTCTTCGTAGGGAATGGATTACTGCTATGTATCAGGCGGCCACTCATGAGAGGCTCATTTATAGCCTCCAGGACAAGTTGGACGTCTTTCTACAAACGTGGGCCCCCTTCCTCTCCACGCCTGAGGGTTAACGAACATTTGTAAGCACCATGATCAGCACTAACAGACATTGGTACAATCATCAGGGACTTACAGATTTGCATGTTAGTGTGCTGCCCTATCTTATCACTTGGACCTAGCTGTGCTCTACCAAGTGTTACCATCTGGGCTAGGCAGTGGTTGGCTACAAGTAAGATGTACTTACCTATTCATCCCCCACACATTCCGAAGCCTCCCCTTTCCTTGACTCAGTTGCTTCTCCATACCTACCCCCCCAAATCCCACCTTCCCTCAACCCCCTACTGTATCTACCATCCTCTCCCCCCTTGGTCACTGTTACAGTTACTAAAATCCCACTTTCTTCCTACCCTCTTCCCTCTATCCTTTCCTCTGCTCCTCTTCTCTTTTCTACCTTACTCTTTCTTCTCTCAGGAACGCTGTCTTATTATTATTGTATTTCTCTTTCTATTTACGGCCCTCACACCTCATAGCCCAGAGCTAATATCTGCTGATTAACACGTCATATCAGTTGTTAGATATTCCTAGTACTCCAAGCTCAGTACCTATTCCCTCCACCTATTAGTCTGAATTATTTATAGTGGCTTTGGGATCTGCCCGGTGCGTTGAGATGCCCTTGGCATTCCTGCACCCTACATCGTGTTCTTGAATGGGCGGCTGGCTATGTTATTCCCCACCTGTCTCCTTCTTTCCCATTCTTCCAGCATACCTATATATTCTTTTTTCCCTGATCAATACGCTATATATACCCTTCCTATTCTAATCTCTCCTCTGCATCTACTATCTCTGCCTTTTAGTCCCCCGACCTAGAGGAACTGCCCATCTCTTTCTACAGGCCTCCCCGTTAGTAACCTCTTCGTGCTGCGTCCCCCACTCCTGCTCACGATTGCGGCAGTGGAGAGTGAAAAGGGAGAAATGGTAGACGAGGGTATGCCCGAAATACTAATCATTACTGTACATTACTACTGGGATGCGGACGGAGCCATAAACACAACCTCATACTCTTATCAGACTGTTTGGGTTGTATTGTCAGTTGCATCGCGCACTGGAAGTACGAAAATGATCTTCGAAGATGTGCCCGACATCTGTACACCTCAGGTTACACATTACCTTTGCATGGCTGTAGACTCATTCATGTATGTATATGCTGAGCCTTTGTGAGAGATATGTACCTATTAAATGTCAAGTGAGGTTTATGTACCATGTTCATGCTTCTGATCTTGAATGTTGATTTAAAATCTTAAATAAAGAATTACAACACAAAAAAAAACCAAAGAAACCCAAGTAATATCTGCCGCCCATGCCATTCTCATAGTACCGGAGTCTCAAACAGTATGAATTGTCACACTTGTAGAAGTGTGATGGTTAGTAGTTGTGTAGGTGCTGTTGTTGGCAGGGCCATCAGCAGCAATGGGTGGTGCAAGCTCCTGCAGTCTCCTGAAGAGGGCCCTGGCACTTTTTTGTTTTACAAACTAAGCACTGCTTTGGAGCATGCATGTCTTTCCTGAGTATGAGCTAAAACTCTTTTGCTGGTGTAACATCATCATAGAGATTAGGGGAGTTGTCAGCATGGATCATCTCACATCCTTGTCTTCATTTTTTCCAAATTGGGTGGTTTTGAGATTGGACCCTATTGAAATGGCCCTTTCTGCAGGGTTATCCACAAACTTCTTGCCTTTCTCCTATTTTTCTGACCCTCTGTTTATTGGCTCTAGGACTCTGGGCACATTATCACTGCTGACCAGTGCTAAAGTGCAAGTGCTCTCCCCTCTAAACTTGGTATGATTGGCTTACACCTGATTGGCACATTTAATTTACCTGTAAGTCCCTTGGACAGTGGTATCCCTTACAGTATACCTAGGGCCTGTAAATTAAATGCTACTAGTATGCCTGAAGAGCAGCTTGTGCCACTCACAGAAGTAGCCCTTCAAACCTGTCTCAGGCCTGCCACTGCAGGGCCTGCATGCGCAGTTTACTGCCACATTGGCTTGGTATCTAAATTTACTTGCCAGGCCTGGAACTCCCCTTTTAATACATATAGGCCACCCCTGGGGTTGGCCCTAGGTAGCCCAATGGGCAGGGTGCTGTGGAGGTAAGAGGTGGGATATGTGCCTTCATTGAGTGGCATTTCCTGGTATTGACAAACAGCCTATGTGTTTTCTCACTGCTGTGAGTACTGCCCCTCTCATAGGTTTGCATTAGGAATGTCCTTGCATTTGTCCAAGTGGTATTTTCAGCCCTGTGAGGAGTACCGTGGCCATGTTTGGTATGTTTGGAATGGTAGTGAGAAATCCTGTTTATTGGTATAGGTCGATTTTCTTTTTACCATTGTGGAGATGCCATTTTTAGAAAGTGGGCATTTTACTGTGCAAATGACTCTTGTGCTTTGCAGCCTGACTCCAATCCACAGCTGGGGTGGAGTGACAGCTGTGCTTTGTGCTTACTTTACAGACAGCCATTACACAGGGAGGGTGGAGGTGTAACATGATTGCATCTGCATACTGAATGGTCTTCCTGGGCTAGGAGAGGGAGAGGCAGGGCGCACTCATATTTATATAGGCTGCGTCATGCCCTCACAAAAAGGGCTTTTGTATCCCCTACTGGTGTCTAGAGCCTTGGCTGGGGTCGAAGGGAGAGTTGTGCACTTCTAAAGGTCCTTTGAAGTGCCCACTGAGTTCAAAGACAAAAATTAGTATAAGTACAGAGGTTGTTATCCATGCTTTTAGACACTGTGTGGATTTGTCACCAGATGCTGCTGGAAGGACTTACAAGGAACCACCATTTGGGATACCTTACTGAGGTGCTGACCTCTGGCCTGCTAGATCACCAGAAGCACTGTCACTTTTGTTCACCAGGACCTTTGTGCTGGGCTGCCTGCCTGCATCCTGCTCTGGTGCCCCCAGTGTTCTCCAGGGGCTGGGTGGTGTGCCTACTTCCCCCTGCTTTCTACTTGCTTAGCACTGAAAGCGTGCTATACTGGGTGTTGGAGGGCTCTTCTGTGTTTTGACCAAGCGGGAACAAAGCACACATAGGTTGGTTCCCCCGGGCACAGGTAGGCATCTACTCTTGAGGCCCTTCACTGCCGTGTCCCGAGCCACATTAGGAGCGTGTCTTTTGCTGACACAGGTGTTAGAAATGGGGTCTTTGTTTGGCAGTCAGATTACAAGGTGTCAAAGCAAGGACCCTCACTCTAGTCAGGGTAAAGGAGATTTGCCCTCAGTTAACCCCCGCTTACCCCCTTGATAGCTTGGCACAAGCAGGCAGACTTAACTTCAGAAGCAATGTGTAAAGTATTTGTACCAGCACACACAGTAACTCAGTGAAAACACTACAAAATGACACAACACGGGTTTAGAAAAATAAGTAATATTTATCTAAACAGGACCAAAACGAAAACAAATCCAACATACACAAGTTATGAATTTTAAAAAGAATAAGAGTCTTAAATCCTTACAATACAGTGAGAACGCTGTCAGCACATGTTAGACCTGACAGCTTTAGGGTGGTCACCCCTAACTTTTTGTCTGCCTCCCTCTACTTTTTTGGACACTGTTTTTGCTGCTTTTAGTACTCTGCACACTTTACCACTACCTACCAGTGCTAAAGTGCATATGCTCTCTCCCTTAAAACATGACGACATTGGATCATGCTCAATTGGATTATTTAATTTACTTATAAGCCCCTAGTAAAGTGCACTATATGTGCCCCGGGCCTGTAGATTAAATGCTACTAGTGGGCCTACAGCACTGACTGTGCCACCCACTTAAGTAGCCCCTTAACCATGTCTCAGGCCTGGCCTTGCAAGCCCTGTGTGTGCAGTTTCACTGCCAGTTCGACTTGGCATTTAAAAGTACCTGCCAAGCCTAAAACTCCTCTTTTTTCACATATAAGTCACCCCTAAGGTAGGCCCTAGGTAACCCATAGGGCAGGGTGCTGTGTAGACAAAAGGCAGGACATGTACTTGTGTAGTTTACATGTCCTGGTACTGTAAAACTCCTAAATTCACTTTACACTGCCATGAGGCCTGCTCCTTTCATAGGCTAACATTAGGGCTACCCCCCATATAATGTTTGAGTGGTAGCTTCTGATCTGAAAGGAGTAACAAGGTCATATTTAGTATAGCCAGAATGGTTTTACAAAATCCTGATGACTGGTGAAGGTGGATTTAATATTACTTTTTTAGAAATGCCACTTTTAGAAGGTGAGCATTTCTCTGCACTTAAATCCTTCTGTGCCTTACAATCCACGTCTGGCTAGGTTTAGTTGACAGCTCTGTGGTGCATTCACTCAGTCAAACCCCCAACACAGGATGCTCAGTCACACTTGCATATATCTGCATATTGAATGGGTCTTCCTGAACTGGTAGGGTGGAGGGCTTGACCCTTTCATGTCAAAGGACAGTAGCCTGCCCTCACACAAAGGACTGCCACACCCCCTACCAGGGCCCTGGCAGACAGGATGGATCTGAAAGGCGACCTTGTGCACTTCTAAGCCACTCTTTGAGGTCTCCCCCACTTCAAAGGCACATTTGTATATTTAAACAGGGTCTCTGACCCAACCAACTCAGACACTTCTGGACAATATACCACTGGAGAAGAAACCCTGAACCATAACCTGCACCCTGCCAACAAGAACTGCCTGGCTACCCAAAGGACTCACCTGACTGCTTTTCTGAGAAGGACTGCTGCCTTGCTGTTGCCCTGCTGCCTTGCTGCTTTCTGGCTGTGCTGAGCAGTGCTCTTCAAGGGCTTGGATAGAGCTTGCCTCCTGTTCCCTGAAGTCCCAGGACCAAAAAGACTTCATTCCTGCAAAAGAACTCCTTGTGTGGCAAAAATTGACACACAGCTTGCAAGAAACGACGCACAGCCTGCATCATGGTCAGAAACTCACTGCACGCATACCCGAAACGATGCAGCCTGACTTCGCAAAGGATAAGATCGAGGCAGCACCAGCATCGATACCGGAACTTCGTCACATGGCCCACTGCACTGATGCAAAGCCGAGCCGGAACGACGCAGCCTGGCTTTCTGAGAGGAATTGACGCAGCGCCTGCCGTGTGGTAGAAATTTCCATGCACCTCCCACTGGATCGACCCAGCCCCTGTGACTTCGTCCTGCAAGTGCCTGATTTCAAAGCATCGGCCCCGGGGCGTCTGAAAACCCCGCAACCCGAAGAGTATCCCAGTCTACGTGCCGGAAATCGACGCATTTGAAAGCCCCGCAACCCGAAGAGTATCCCAATCTACGCGCCGGAAATCGATGCAAAGCCTTCCCTGTGTGAAAATTCAACGACGCATCGACTGTGTTCGCCGGAAAAAACGACCCACACCTCCCCGTTTTCCACGCATCTCCTCCTCTGCGGTCCCTTGCTGAGAATTTGAACTCAAACCAGGTACTTTGTGCTTGCAAGAGACACTTGTTACTTTTTAAGAGATAAAAAGACACTTTATAATATTTTTACAGTGATATTTCAGCGTATACTTATTGCATCTTAATCATTTTGACCTGCATCTTATCAGATAAATATTATGTATTTTTCTAAACACTGTGTGGTGTATTTTGTGGTGTTCTACTCTGTTATTGCATGATTTATTGCACAAATACTTTACACATAGCCGTCAAAGTTAAGCCTGACTGCTCAGTGCCAAGCTACCAGAGGGTGAGCACAGGATAATTTGGATTGTGTGTGACTTACCCTGACTAGAGTGAGGGTTCTTGCTTGGCCATGGGGTAACCTGAATGCCAACCAAAGATCCCATTTCTAACAGTGCACAAAAGTACCTGGGTAGCATCAAAATAAAGCTGCACAGCCGAGTGTGCATCGAAAAAGGCCAGTGATTCATCGATTTCTCAAGCGCAAGCGAGAACCTACATAGTGCCTCCTCTGGTCGGGTCAGCGTACGTCGTTGCTTCTCTCTCGCAAGAGAGTGATGCGTCGATCCAGACGGGCATCTCAGGTCCGGTCAGGCTTTATGTTGATTTTCTTCACCCAGGGATGTTGTGTTGAAAACCGGTTGCACGGTGTCAAGAGACCGCCCTGTGTGGGGCTTGCGTCATTAACAGCAGCCGATGTGGGTGTTGTGTGTCATTTCTCTAGCTGCGTTGCGTCGATCTCCCAGCCACGATGCACCACTCCCACAAGGTTGGCAGTGAGTCCAAAATTTCCCTGCACAATGATCTTTGCATGTATTTCTGTCCTTTTCCACCAGCTGCACCTTTCAAGGGCCCAGAGACAAGTTAGGGCACCACTTGGCAGGCAGGACTCTCAGCAGAAAGCCCAAGTGCTGGCAGAGAAAAGTATTTGTTGCCCCTGTGGCTTCAACAACAGGAGGCAAGCACAGTTCAAGCCCTTGGAGATTCTTCACCAGTGGGAAGTCACACAAAAGTCAATCTTTGTCCTTTCTCAGGTAGAAGCAGCTACTGCAGGCCAACCCAGCAAAGCACAGACACAGGCAAAAGGGCAGTACTCTTCCTCCAGCTTCTCTAGCTCTTCTCCTTTGCAGAAGTTCCTCTTGGGTCCAGAAGTAATCTGATTTTCAGTGGGTTTGGGTGCTCTTTTTATACCCCTTTCTGCCTTTGAAGTAGGCCTACTTCAAAGAAAAGTCTCTGTTGTTTTCAAGATCCTGCCTTGCCCAGGCCATGCCCCAGACACACACCAGGGGGTTGGAGACTGCATTGTGTGGGGGCAGGCACAACCCTTTCAGGTGTAAGTGACCACTCCTCCCCTTCCCTCAGCCCAAATGGCCCATCAGGATATGCAGGCTACACCCTAACTCCCTTTGTGTCACTGTCTAGAGGAAAGGTTCAAACAGCCCATCTGTCAAACTGATCCACACCGGGAATCCACAAACAAGCAGAGTCACTGACTGGTTTAAGCAAGAAAATGACTACTTTCTAAAAGTGGCAAAAAACAACTTCACTAAAAGATGTATTTTTAATTTGTGAGTTCAGAGACCCCAAACTCCATGTCTATCTACTCCCAAAGGGAATCTGTGCTTTAATCATATTTAAAGGCAGCTCCCATGTTAACCAATGAGAGAGATAGGCCTTGCAACAGTGAAACCCGAATTTGGCAGTATTTCACTGTCAGGACATGCAAAACACATAAGTACATGTCCCACCTTTAACATACACTGCACCCTTCCCATGGGGCTATCTAGGGCCCTCCTTATAGATGCCTTACATGTATGAAAAGAGAAGGTTTAGGCCTGGCAAATGCGTACACTTGCCAAGTCAAATTGGCAGTTTAAAACTGCAGTCACAGACACTGCAGTGGCAGGTCTAAACCATGTTTACAGGGCTGCTAATGTGGGTGGCACAGCCAGTGCGGCAGGCCCAGTAGTAGCATTTGATTTACAGGCCCTGGGCACTTCTAGTGGACTTTACTAGGGACTTACTAGTAAATCAACTATGCCAATCATGGATAAACCAATGTATACATATAATGTATGCAGGGAACACTTACACTTTAGCACTGGTCAGCAGTGGTAAAGTGTCCAGAGCACACAAAATGGCAAAAACAGAGTCCAGCACACAGAAGCAACCTGGGAAGTAGAGGCAAAAAGTTAGAAGAGACCAAGCCAATGGCATGAGGGAGACCTAGCCTTGGGAGAGGTGGGGTTAGATGGGCTCTCGGTAGAACAGGTAGATGCTTTGCTACCCTTGCGAAGTGGCCATCCCTCCAGAGGGAGAAGCTGCTTTTAGGAGAACTGCACTGCTCCAATAGTGGCCATGCTGTGTGCTCGCGGGCTACCACCCAGTTAAATACTGCATGCGGGGAGACCGGTAGAGGTCTCCCCACTGATGAGGAAGGTGCAGGTCCTTTTTCCTTTCTCTTCCTCTGCCAGGAGCCAGGAGCCGTACCCTGAGGATGAGGGCAGCTGAGGTTGTTTACTCCACTAGGGAAGAAGGTGACTGGGAGAGAGCAGGCTCTCCTGACAGGTTCTGTAAGGCTCCCTGTGCAGAGCCCTGAAGTTAACAGCCGCGCCACACAGAAGCGGGCGGCTGTCTTGATTGTAGGCAAGCTGGGGTCTTGTTTTGTTTTGGGAAATATCACTCGCAGGATGATACGGAAACCTCAACGGAGGCCCAGTCCCACTGAGGATAACCTTTACCGCACTGCCTGGAATCGGAGTGGAGGAGCTCCTGACTTCGATGTGGTGGACAGTGATATTTCTACAGGGAGCGCAAAACGAGCTGTAACCTTTGCGTAGAAAGTATTGTTGGTGACCCTGGCAGATGATGTATTTCACTACCTTACTTTGCCCTCATTTTTTCCGCATTTTGTTTCATAATCTAATTCATGCAACAGTTTGTGATTGCCATGTTGGGGTGACAAACATATTTCTGGATTTGCACTGCAGGGATCGGGGGGGTCTGTTTTGCTTATGACACATGCAATATGGAAATGTTTCTTTCATTGGCACTCGTGATGATGGTCTGCCAACTGCTTGGTTAGCAGAATATTACTGTTTTATGTTATGATGTTTTACAATACAGTTTATTTTTATATATAACTTGTAGTCTCTTTGGTAATGTAAGTATTGTGTCACTGGGTTGTGTGTGTTGTGCAAACGCTTTACACATTGCTCCTGGGATAAGCCTGAATGCTCGTGACAAGCTACCAAGGGGGTGAGCAGGGGTTATCTTATGTGTGTAACTTCCTTGCCATGACTAGAGTAGTGGGTTCTCCCTGGCTTAGGTATGTACCCCAGCTAACTGGAAATCCCATTTCTATCAGACCCCTAATTTGTTCCTAAATTCTCTACTTTTGTTCATTTGTCCCACCAGTACTGCAGGATGAGAGACCCTCTAATGTTCCATCTTCTTTGGATGTCACATGGGGGTGTTGTTGATTTACTTAGATCATGTAAGCCTTTTTCAGATTTTAGTTCCCTGTTCGTGGCTCACAGATCTGGAGATAAGGCAGAGGGGTTTCCAAAGCTACATTGAGCAAATAGATTTGGCATGCTATTCTAATGAAGTTGTTTCTCTTCAGGTGCTATTCAAGATCATTTGACCAGGGCAACTTCAACCTCTTGGGCAGAGGGAAAAGGTGTTCGCTTAGTGGAGATCTGTAGAGCAGCAACATGGTCTACCTTTATACTTTCATTAAACATTATCATCCCCTATTAGCAACCAGTTGGGGACTTATCCCCCAGGGAAGAAGGGAATATCCCAAAAAAACATGCAAGGGACAGTATACATGGTAGGAGTCTCAAAGCTAGCCCTAGGCACATCTTAAGATGAGACCATAATGCCTGTGAATTGGCCCAAGAAACCATGACCCATTTCATTGATGCTCAATTGCTATAAATTAATTTTCTATACTGGAATGTGGCGAAGTTGGAAAATTCACAATGGGGAGCATTTGTCGATCAATTCAACATATGCCTCCTACCAGAAACTTGGAGTACCAAACCCGTCCACCAGCCTGGGAATATCAATATTTTCAGATCAGCTAGTCACATTAGTTCACCCCTAGTACCCTAACTGACTTGTACGTAGGTGTCCTGATTTAGGTGCCTAATAATATCCAGGAGATCTGGGGGTATCTCACTAGCTTTTAGGACTTCCCAGTACTTTAAGTGGGGACATGGTCAAAAGCTGTTTTCAGGTCCACGAAAAATATTAAATGTATGTGAGAGAGGGGCTATGGAGAGATAAGGGGCTCTGTTTCAATTTTTCAATTTTTCAGTTAAGAAAGTCTTCCAATAAATGGATATCAACTTCAAAACTTGATCAATGGTACTCGTTTGACTTCTGACCCCACTTTTAGCTAAAACAATGCACCATGTTCTTCTATCCAATCATCAAGCTGAAACAGGATCTGCCTACAAAACACTTTTTGAATTACATTAATGAAACTGATGGGTCTGTATTTCATGAGGGAGTCTCTTTGGCCTTTCTCGTATACAAAGACAATTTCAGCTGCCTTCCAACCTTGCGGAATTTCCATCCCGGCTAGTATAAGAGCAGTTGTCATGTTTATGTACTTTTCTCAGCTTTCAACATTTGATAGAAATAGATTCCCTGGCTCGCCATCCAGCCCAACAGCTTTGTCTGCAACTATACACTTAATTGACCTCACTGTGTCACTTTTATCCTATTGATAGTGAATTTGGCAGAGGGTCTGGTGTAGCATGCAAGAGGCTTTTGTCACCTGGGGTTTTGTCTGGCCGAGTACCATAAAGATCAGAAACATGTTTGTGCACTGTGTCCGGCAAATAGTTTTCCGATAGGCAAGTTGTGGGGCTCTGGTCCTTGTTACCTATCAACTGCCTGAATTTGCTAGAGTTTGTTTTTTAACAGCAGCCTTGTGTAGTTCTTCCCTGAGATGAGCATTGCAATCGACCTAGGCTATGAACTGGGTCAGCTTGTAATGTTTCCTACAAGCCCTACTAACAGTGATGTCCCCCTTTCACAAGAATTCGCCAGGTCAGATTTCGCCTTGGAACAGTCTTTGTTAAACCATATGCAAGTTCATTTAGGAACACTGCCTGCGTGTGTATTTTTTTATATAAAACACTTCCCCAATGTGGAAAATAATGTCCTGTATCCCAGGCATAGCACGTAGTCTGCCGTCTATGGAGTGATGGTGTTCAAGCTCAGTAATGGCATGAGACTGAAGCCCTGATTTATACTTTTTGGAGCAAAACTGCACCAACGCAGTTTTGCACCAAAACGTTTAGCACCAGCTTACACCATTTCTGAGCACCAGCTGGACACCATAGTTATGAAATGGTGCAAGCCGGTGTAAGGGTAGGCTAGGGTAAAAAGAAGTTGCGTTATCTGGTTGGGCCTGGCGGTATGGAAGAAGGGGGTTTTGTACCAAAAATGACGTTAGGCAGGTTAGAGTAAAAAAAATTACTCTAGCTAGCCTAGCGTCATTTTCTGACACAAAACCACTGATACCACATGACTCCTGTCTCATAAAAGACAGGAGTCATGCCCACAACCCCAATGGCCCGCACAGGGGACCATGGTCCCCTGGGCATGGCATTGCACCCACGTGCCTCTTCAGGATCCCCAATGGCACTTTAAAAAAAATAAAAAATACTTACCTGTACTTACCTATACTTACCTGGGATAGGGGTCCCCCATCCTCCGCTGTCCCTCTGGTGTGGCTGGGGATGTCCCTGGGGCCTGGGGAGGGCACCTGTGTTCTCATTCCATGGTGTTCCACCATGGAAATTGGCCCACATGTCTCCTAACGCCTGCCCTGACCCAGGCGTTAACTAATGGTGCAAAGCAAGTTTGCATCATTTTTGACCCTTCCTCTCCTCTGTGCGTGATTTTAGCACGGGGGATAAATATGGCGCTAAGGCCATGGAGTCATTTTTTTCAAGGGAATGCCTACTTTGCATCTCATTGACGCAAAGTAGGTTTCCACGTCCCAAAAATGACTTTAACTCCATAATTTTGGCGCTACACGGGTCTAGTGTCAAAGTATAAATATGGACTTAGTTTTGCACTGAACGTGCGTCAAGAAAAATTATGCAAATTTGGCACAAAACAAGTATAAATATGCCCCTGAGTCCTATTCATTTTGCTCTTGAAGTCAGGCTGAGTGGCCACTTTTTCCCACTTTATTATTCTCCTATCTTAGATGGTATCAAATCAGAGGCCCATCAAGGTGGAATCAGTTTAGGCCGGCTGAATGAAATGTTCCTAGAACAATGTAGGGCATTGTGGTCCCTGTCGGATCTAGATACTACCCTCATATCAACTATGTTGCACCAGAGTGGAAGGGTGATCATAATCTAGTCTATCCTACTAGAGTGACCTGGGCAATTGAAAGTGTGAATCAGATGTAGTACAGCCATAACATGCCCTCAGCCCAAACCCCGCTGAAAAGGATAGAAGCTAGTAAGTTACATTCGTCCAGCGTCTAACGCGGGCAGTGCCAATAGGTGCCTCTAAGGCCGAGTTATGGCCGCTTCTGTTCTGTCATAGGCTTAAGCACACTCCGGCTCTTATTGAATATTATTATGCTTTCAAGGACATAATGGACGTAGATAAATCGTCTAAAATTAAATGGCTCTGCTACGTCACAAAACCTTGTCAGAACTGAAACTTGGAGAATATTGGTTTGAGGGCTCCTCACCAATCTCTAGAGAGACATTAAAGGTCTCTTCTTGGAAATGGAAGTGGGAAATGGAATTGCATAAGTGGCCCATTTAATGTTACTTTTCTGCAGATTACATCCCATGCAGAACTTGAGCCTTTCTTCGTTTATTTGACTGACTCAGGAGCCAGAAATGTATTCCTTTAATTGCAGTTTGGTACTCTCCCTCTTTTCTCTTTTACCTTGAAATGGTTTTCAAACACTGATGGTAATTCTACATGCCCTCTATGCCTGCAGACTGAACAGTCTCTAGTACACTTTCTGTTCTTCTGCCCAGGTTATAATCGTTCTGGGAAATACTTGATGATCCTGTTATGTAGACAACTGGGGCATTGGTAGTATTGCCCCATGCTTAGGATTCTATGAACTGAGACCAGGGAATCTGTTGTCTGTGCTGTAGCTAAGTATCTACAATGGTGCCAGGCCATTAGGGCCGAAGTCATGAAATGGAGTGTTTTCACTCTATTTTAATTGTATGTGATATTTTAGGTTTCATTAAGTCGGTTTTAAATCTTAATTGTGAAACTCCATGGCAGATGTCCTAGAGCTATGATATTTGTAAATAGTAGGTTTTAGCCTGAATCTTTTATTGTGCATGTTATTTTTATGTATTGTTTGTAATGTTTGTCGTGAAACATGTGTTTTTATGGTTTTACAGCCGAATAAAGTATTTGAAGATGATCACCTTTATTTGTCTGCTCATTTTGGTTTAACTGTACTGCCTTCAGTAATGAAGTAATTGCTGAACAGAATAAACACATTCTGCATTTCAATGGTGGTGCAAGTTTTGTTTATGAAATCTTCATTGGTTAGAACTGGGAGGAGGAGGACTCCATGAGGGGGTAATGAATAATTTACTTACAGGTAATCTTCATTACCCCGATTGGGAGTCCTCCTCCTTCCAGTTCATTTTCCTCCATCCCTTCCATTGTTGCACCTCCATTGATTTCTGCTTGTTACTGTGACTGGAGGGGAGTTTCTTGGGGAGGGGGAGACTATGTATATGATGTTTGATGATAGACATAGAAGATTCATATGGTGCATGTAAAAAATGTGTGTATTTGGGCTGTCGGAAGGTGGGATGCCTCATTGGTTAAAGGTGGCACTAGGAGGACATCTAATTGAGGTAACCGGTAAGTAAATGATTAATTCTCCTCCTCCTAAATTTTTAGGTCTGTTTGACTTGGCAGCTGCCACACAGACTTATTGCCTACAATGTGTATTCAGTGAGTATTTGGGTCTTCCCATTGCAACCATTGTTTTTCTTTGACTAGCATCTTTTAGCAATTGGCTTGAGACTTTGTCAATTACATGTTAGCTCAGCTTAGTGCAGCATTCGCAAGCAATACAATTTGCTGTCTGGGTGTACTTGTCCACCTCCATTTGAGTGCTTGAACTGCCTGAGGGGCTAATTTGCAACTATAATGCTCTATGCTCGCCATATCTGGCTCCCTCCCATGTGTCTCGCTTTGTTTCTCTTCTGTTCCTTTTCCTTTTTTCCCCTGTATCCCCCCTGTGCACTTCTTAATAACCAGTCCTCCACACTCTTGTATTTCCCTTGCATCCATCCCATCTCACCCATGTGCTCTCCTCCATCCCTCTCCTGACCATTCTCTCATAACTCCCTCTGGATTTCCATGTTTCCCCTGTGCACTTCTCATCTCCCCTGTCCACCACCCACTTACATGTCCCTCCCAACCATCCGTATCAAATGCTGCCCTTGTTTCCTATGTTCATACTCCCTCACATCTACATGTTAGCAATGCCACAGTGTCCAGGTATGTTTTGTTTCATAGAGATGGAATGCAGACTACTCAATGTTGTCTGTTACTATGTCAAAGGAAAGTCAGTCAGAAAAACATCCTTTCTTGTAGTCTTCCCTGTGTGTCCCTCTGATACAAAGTTAATAAGACTAATGAATGTTACATTGTCATCTGACTTTGACTTGAAATAGAATCAAAACTAACACTGTATTGAAGGCAAAGGAGTCCTCAATACAGCACAGTTTTCATTTATGTCCTCCTAGGCCCTGTGAGAAATCCGAGCTTGCTAAGCAGAGACATCCTCGTAAAGTAAAGGGAACTGTGGGTGCTGATTAAAGGGCAATGTCCTGTTCCATTGCCCTGTAACAACAAGTTAAATGTGAATGAGGTTCTTGCCAGTTCAGCAGATAATTTGCTTTTCTTGCTTGTTTTTCCTTATTAATATAAATGTGACCAATGAAGTTAGAACTAATGATTACCTTGAAAACGCAGACACCTAGTAATTTGATCAGCACTGACCGCAGCATTGATCAAACCAAAAAAAAAACACACTTACTCCTAATGCGCAAAGGAACAAGGTGGCATGTTATAATGTGCCATATTGTTTGTGTTTCTCGATAATCGAATCTCAGGGTGCCCCAGGAGCTACAGAGGCCTTGTAAATTATGAGTCCAAACAAAGATTGTGAGTGAGAGGACGTACTTCCAGTTAAAAGCTACATTGTTTTGAAAGCAAACCCAGACAGGGTTCATCTAATCATTGACTGTCATTAGCTGTTGCCTCACTTGCTTGCATCTGAATCCGATTCAATAAAGGTCTGTGTTTCGTGACACCCTCACCAGATAATTTATCATTATGGAAATATATGTTTCTTTGCTTGTACACACTCTGCGCAGGTTTACAGAACAATTTTGTTTGGTACTAATATGTGCCCTCGTATAGTTTAGTGCAACCCCTTTGGATACTGTATAACAAAACTTGGGGGCAGATTTACCAAACTGTTAGGCAACGCAGCACAGCAGCCAAAAATGTGTGACAGGGAGGGAGCAGAAGATCTCCATATCTACAGAGATACGGCTCTCCTCCCCTCTCCGTAGCGCCAGCGCTGATTTTAGCTGCAGTGCGCCAGGCACACACCTTAGCGCCATAGTGATAGGGTGCATACCTGAGTCCAGCACAGGTTTTGTACTATAAGTGTTCCCTTCCAGTACAAAATACTGTGTGTAGACATTTAAAACTTTTTCTACTTTGTGTGTGTGCGCACAGTGCAGCACACATGAAAAGTAGGAAAAGAAAGGAGAATTGACAACATTTCCCCATTTTTACACTTGGGCCCTCATTACGACCCTGGCGATTGGTGTTAAAGTGTCAGTAATACTGCCAACAGGCTGGTGGTAACTACCGCCAAATTCTGACCATGGCGGAAAGATCTCTGAAAGACAGCCAATGTACTACACCGACCGCCAGGGCGGAAACAATAGCCACCACAGCGGTAGCCGCCTACAGCCAGGCAGAAGTCAATGTTCCGCCCACCATATTAAGACCCTGCAAATCGCCACCTTTTCCGGGGCGGTACCAACGACATCAAAAGCCTGGCAGAAACTGATCTCAGAACTGAAAGGACTCACCTTTAGAGAGAAGAGGAAGAACCACGCCACCATGGAACCAGAACTGCATGTTTTTCCAATGATATTCTACGTTCTGCTCCACCACGAACACCAACGCTGGTGAAGATGACGGCGGTGAGTACAGCCACCTAGCACACAATGGAGGAGGGGGAGGAAAACGTCAGTGACACACACACGCAACACACACACCCGATACACACACGCCATCCAAGAAAAACAATTTATCCCCCTAAATCAGCTGAATAATGCAAGGACAAAACGATTTAGCCAAAGTGTTTGTAATAAGATCAACACAGTAGAAATATTAAGTTAGGCAATATAACAGATATATACAGATTTACAGAAAAAGGGAGACAGCCCAGTCCTCACATCAGCCGGGAGAGGAAACAAGACCACTGGTTCTGGAGGGGGCAACATGCCCTGTGCTTGATCCTGGGGGGTGCAAGGCTACAGTCTCTCAGGTGGGTGTCTTGCCCACTGGTTCTGGATGGAGCAACATGCCCTGTGCTTGATCCTGGGGAGTGATGGGCCACAGTCTGTCGAGTCGGTGTCTTGCCCACTGGTTCTGGAGGGGGCAGCCTGCCCTGTGCTTGATCCTGGGGAGTGATGGGCCACAGTCTGTCGAGTGGGTGTCTTGCCCACTTGTTCTGGAGGGGCAACCAGCCCGGTGTTTGATCCTGGGGAGTGATGGGCCACAGTCTGTCGAGTGGGTGTCTTGCCCACTGGTTCTAGAGGGGGCTGGCCACACAGCAGCCCATGGAGGCAGGATTACATAGCGTCCACCTGCAGTGACGGCTGCACAGTGGTGGTGCTGCTGGTGGGGGGAGGCTCTTGCACATCCCCTGCCCCCTCGGGCAGATGCACAGTGGTGGTGCTGCTGTTGGAGGGAGGCACCTGCACATCCCCTGCACCCTCGGAAGGATGCACAACAATGGTTGGTGTTGGGGGCTCAGTCACAGCTGCTGGTCAAGGCTCCTTGCCCTTCCTGCCTGCTGGTGCAGGCTCCTTGCCCTTTCTGCCTGCTGGTGCAGGCTCCTTGGCCTTTCGGGTGGCAGGTGCAGGTCCTTCGACTTTCGGGTGGCAGGTGCAGGCTCCTTGCCCTTCTTGCCTGCTGCGGAAGGCTCCTTTTCCTTTAGGTTGGCTGATGCAAGCTCCTTCCCCTTCAGTACATGTGGCCTGGATCCCTTTCCACCACGAGTGGCTACAGTTAGGACTGGGCCCGTGGACTGTGTGCCTGAGGTGCTTGGCTGGGTGGTGATACCCTGGCCATACATGCAGGACGGGGAAGGGAAGAGGTCGATGGTGGGTAGGAACAGTTTTTTAGGGATATTGGGCGGGAGGAGGGAGAAGGAATGGGAGTGGAGGAAGAAGGAGTGGATGTTGGAAGTGTCTATCTGCTGGATTTGGGTGCAAGTGCATGGGTTGTATGCTGTTGTGAGGTGGATGGCTGTTGGGTGTCTGAGTGCTTGTGTTTGTGTACTTTAGGAAGGGGGCAGACACAGTGGGAGAGGACACAGGGGACGTGTGCATGGATGTTGTGGAGGTGTCTGCCAGTGAGGTGTGTGTTCTGCTTGGTGTGGTGATGTTGCTGGTAGTGGATGCTGATGTAGTGCATGCAGCTGTGAGTGTGGACGTGGCTGGGAGGGAGGTGGTGGAGGAGGGGTAGGCAGTGGAAATAGTGGATGTTGTTGTGTCTGCAACTGGATGGTGTTTGTGTGGGTGCCTGTGGGAGGAAGTGTGGTGCTTGTGTTTGCCTGTGACACTCTTGGGTGTTGTCTTGTGTGCATGCTCATCGGTATGTGTGACTGGGATAGGTTGAGGTTGAGGGGAATGGGACTGGGCAGTGGAAGTTGGAGGGGGACGGTAGAAACAGGGACAATGGCTGCCATCAGAGAAGAGGCCAGAGCCTGAATCGATCTCTGTTGGGCTGCCAATCCAGTGTGAATGCCCTCCAGGAATGCATTAAATTGTTGCATCTGGGATGCCAGCCCCTGGATGGCATTCACAATGGGTGACTGCCCTACAGAGATGGATCTCAGGAGGTCAATAGCCTCCTCACTCGGGGCAGCAGGGCTCACTGGGGCTGGGCCTGAGGTGCCTAGAGTGAAGGAGATGCCCACCCTCCTGGGTAAGCGGGCACGGGCAGCTCGATGAGGGTCTGCTGGGAGGTCGGTGCTGGTAAGAGGGGTGGCGGCTGTACCTGTAGCTGGGGTGGTCACAGAAGTGTCCGCTTCCACCAGGGAGCTTCCATCAGAGGAGGTATCTGTGTCTGAAGTGTCCACTTCAGTCTCGGCTGTGGTGCTCCCCTCGCCCTCTGTCCCACTGGTGCCCTCACTGTCGGTGGACTCTGACTCCTGGGTCCTTTGGGATGCAGCTCCCTCCATCGCCGATGCCTCTGCTCCTCCGCCAGATGATGATGATGCACAGAAGGACAGGGTGACAAAACAAGAAAGGGGGGAAAGAGACAAAGGATACACTGGGTCAATAGCTGAACCAACACCACCATTGACGTACACAGAACGTTCACACACAGGAAACAGGCCTACGAACTATGCATTGCACTACCAGAGAAATAGCTTGCCACCAAGGCATGGGGAGGGGCACACACCTGGGACCCACGCAGCCCTGGCCAGTAGTTGATGCCCACGAGCTAAGTAGCAGGATTACCCCATCAGAACCCTAGCCACCAGGGGACCTATGCTGCAATGTCAGGCCTGGCCTAGGGACACCCACTGACACACATCCACCACCCGGACACCACCCTACCATGCCTAAGTTGTAATGATGGGCACTGTACTCACCCCTTGTGGATGCTGTGATGCCCTCAAGTGCCCATCCAGCTCTGGATAGGCCACCGCCAGTATGCGGGCCATCAGGGGGTGTCAGGGTTCGACGGGCACCCCTTCCTCGTTGGGAGGCCATCCCCAGTTGGGCATCTGCCATCTTCCTTGACCAGCGTCTCAGGTACTCCCACCGTTTGCGACAGTGGGTGATCTGCCTGCCATAGAACCCCAGGGTCCGCACCTCCTTGGCGATGGCATGCCATATACCCTTCTTTTGATGGATGCTGACCTGCAGAGGCAATACACACAGTAAAATACCATTGGACAAAAAGTCCTGCCTGTTGCACATATGACCTACCATACCCGTTCCCATCACCATTTCCACACACATGGCCCAGCACACAACCTGCACGCCGCCAAGAGGACATCCACCCACCCCCTTACACAAGGCCTTCACACACACATTGCATTCATGCTACATGCATCGTGCTCACAGTGTGCTCACCTGTTGGTCTGGAGGCCCATACAGCAGTCCGTACTGGGGTAGGACCCCATCCACCAGTCTCCCCAACTCCTCCGAAGTGAAGGCTGGGGCCCTTTCCCCAGTCACACGGGCCATGGTATGTTCCAGACACAGGTCACAGCAGCCCATGCAGTGTAGGTTCTCTCCTATGTAAGGTCAGGTAGCAAGTGAGGAATATGATAGAAAATGGTGGTCACATCCACGGCGGTGCATACCATCACCGTTGGCGTAGATCCCCATTGGTCACTGTATCCCATAGGGCTCAATGTTAACTAATGAGGAGTTGCACAGCGGTTTCCGACCTCCTCCCTCAACGATGATACAACATCAGCAGAATTACCTCACTTCCACTTGTCCCTCCACACAGGACAGGTGGACGCTATTTCGGGGGGGGGGGGGCAGGCCCTGGAATAATGCTGCGTCACAAGACATATTAGCACATACTGGTCAAATCACACTGACCCATTACATGTTTACAGGATGCAAACTACGGTTGTAGCTCCATTGTTCAGTTTGTGAACGGCTCCTCACTCTTTTGTCCCTTAGATTCCTACCGCTGCGGATGAATCGGAGATGGAGACATACCCCCATGTACAGATCCTTGGTGGACTTGGCAACACTGGAGGACAGGCACATTATCCTCACCTATAGACTTAAAAGGGCCACAATCACAGAGCTGTGTGCCTAGTTGGAACCTGACCTGATATCTGCTATCCGTCACCCCACTGGGATCCCCCCTCTTGTGCAGGTGCTATCAGTACTCCATTTCCTGGCAACTGGTTCTTTCCAAGTGACAGTGGGCTTGGCAGCAGGAATGTCACAGCCAAAGTTCTCAAATGTGCTGACAAGAGTGTTGTCTGCCCTGATAAAACACATGTGCAGCTACATTGTTTTCCCCCAGGTTGAGGATTTTGCCACTATGAAGGCCGAGTTTTATTCAATGGGACATATCCCCAACATCATTGGGGCAACTAATGGTACACATATTGCATTGGTCCCCCCACAGCAAAATGAACAGGTGTTCAGGAATCGTAAGAGTTTCCACTCCATGAGTGTTCAGATGGTATGCTTGACGGACCCGTACATCTCCCATGTCAATGCTAAGTATTCTGAGTCGGTGCATGATGCCTTTGTCCTGAGGAATAACAGCATCCCAATTGTGATGGGCCAACTACAGAGGCACAGGGTGTGGCTAATAGGTGAGCCCTGGTTCCCACCCAGTAGATGTTGGTGTATGGGTATGGTGTGGGCCATATTGGACAGTGTGTGGCTAAATGTTGTCCCTCAATATTTGCAGGTGACTCTGGTCACCCAAACCCATCATGGCTGCTGACCCCTGTGAGGAATGCCAGGACAAGGGCAGAAGAACGTTATAATGGTGGACCAGAAGGATAATTGAAAGGACCTTTGGCCTCCTGAAGGCCAGGTGCCAGTGCCTCCATCTAACAGGTGGGTCCCTGTGCTACTCACCAAAGAAGGTCTGTCAGATAGTGGTGGCATGCTGCATGTTGCATAATCTGGCCCTCAGATGCCATGTCCCATTCCTTCAGGAGGAGGAAGCTCAAGATGCCTGTGTGCCATCAGTATCCCCTGTGGACAGAGAGGATGAGGAGGCAGAGGATGAGGATGAGGACAACAGAACATATGTGATCCAACAACACTTCCAATGACACACAGGTAGGACAGTGTTACTTCACATTTCAATGACTTTGGTTGTAATTTGTGTGGCAATGGCATGCTGATATTTTCCACTTCTATGCACACTTACTGTTCCCTCTGGCAATTAATTTTGCAGATGTTGGTGACCTGACATATACTTCTGTTGCGATCACTACAGCCAGCTACAGGTCATTAACCTATGCTCATTCTCTGTACAGTTGATTTGCAATGTTTGTACCTGTTTCAATGAATACATATTCGATATACATGACATACTCCAAATGTTTTTTTTCAAAGGGTGTTTATTGAAGTGCTAATATATAGAGGGGCAAGTTCAATGGGATCGGATGATGAGGATGATGGAGGAAAGTCCAGGGTATTGTTCCAGTGTGCATTGTCCATGGGGACATAGGAAGGGGAGCAATGGCAGTTCAAGGTGGACAGGGTGACAGAGTAGGACACAAGGGTGACAATCAGAATAGTCTCATTTCCTGGAGGGGGTCTTGGCAATTGTCTCTGGCTTCTGTCTGGATCGCAGGGAATGTTTGCGGGATGGTTTATCTTCTGCAGGGGGAAGGGTGCTGGTGGCCTGTGAGTCCTGTGGCAGGGCCTCCTGGCCACTAGCAGGAGTGAAGGTGGAAGGCTGTTCAGATCTCTGGCTAGTGTCAGGTGCCCGCTGGTATGAGACTGCCTCCCTCATAGTGTTGGCCATGTCTGCCAGTACCCCTGCTATGGAGATCAGGGTGTTGTTGATGGCCTGCAAGTCCTCCCTGATCCCATGGTACTGTCCCTCCTGCAGCCGCCTGTTCTCCTGCACATTGTCCAGGATCTGGCCCATCGTGTCCTGGGAATATTGATAGGCTCACAGGATCACAGCGAGTGCCTCCTGGAGAGTCGGTTCTCTGGGCCTGTCCTCCCCCTGGTGCGCAGCACTCCACCCAGTGTCCCTGGTGGCCTGTGCCTCTGTCACCTGAACCGTGTGCCCACTGCCACTTACCCCAGGTCCCTGATTGTCTTGGGGGCGAGGTGTGTCCTGGGGTCCCTGTAGAGGTGGACACACTGCTGATTGTCGTGTCCTGGGGACAGAGGAATGGGTACGCTGGGTGGGTGCTGTGGTGGTGTTTCCTGATGGAGGAGGCTCTGTGGTCGTGTGTGACTGGACCTGAGGAACCGGCTGTCCAGTGGTCCCTGATGGGCCAGGTAGGCCATCCAGATCCTGAAGACCAGAGTTGCTGTCATCACTGTGGGCCTCTTCAGTTGGGGGGCTGGATAGTACTGACACCTCCTCTCCACTGACATTGGCTGGGGTACCTGTGGGGATGTAAATGATGTGTTATGGTTTCTGTGTCTGACATATTGTATATCCGTGGCTTCCCCTCTATGGTTGGATTTGCCCTGCCAGCTTTTACTTGTGTAAGTTAGTGTATGGCGGGATAGTTAATTCTCTATGGTGTGCATGCTTTAGTGATGAGTGCCCATGCAGGACTGTGAGGGGTGTCCATGCATTGGTACAGCATGCAGAACTTGGCATTGGGATGAGTGGGTTGTGATGGTGGGGTGTGTGGGATGTAGTGGAGTGATGGGGTGAGGGTATGTGTTGGCATGCAGGTAGGGGGGTGATAGTAGTTGAGAGTTGACTTACGAGAGTCCAGTCCTTCTCCGACTCCGGCCAGGCCCTCAGTATGCAGTATTGCCAAGTGTTGGTCCTCCCATGGTGTGAATTGTGGGGGAGCAGGTGGGGGTCCACCGCCAGTCCCCTGGATGGCGAGTTGGTGTCTTGCTGTTATGAAATGTACCTTCCCCTGTAGGTTGTTCCACCTCTTCCTGATGTCATCCCTAGTTCTTGGGTGCTGCCCTACTGCGTTGACCCTGTCCACGATTCTCTGCCATAGCTACACCTTCCTAGCTATAGATATCTGCTTCACCTGTGCTCCAAATAGCTGTGGCTCTACCCTGATAATTTCCTCCACCATGACCCTTAGCTCCTCCTCTGTGAAACAGGGATGTCTTTGTGGTGCCATAGGTGTTGTGTGATGTGTGTTGGTGAGGGTATGTTGGGTAATGTGTTGGAGTGTGTGAAGTGGTGTATAGGTGTAACTAGTGTGTGGCTCTAGTTTTGTCAGTGGTCTTGGTGTCTCTCTGCTGGCAATGGTTTGTAATCATAGAGGGTTGTGGGTAATGTGGGTGTGTGTTTTATAGTGATGTAGAGGTGTGGCGTGTGTGGTGGGTGTCAGGGGTGTGTTGTTTGAATTGTCCAATGTGGTGTTGTTTTGTTTGTGTGTGTCCATTTTGGGCGCTGCGGTATGTACTGCCAATGGTTTACCGCCGTTGAATGTCCGGTGTGGTGATTCATGGGTCATATTGTTGTGGGTGTTGTTCTGTTGGCGTAACGGTGTGGGTTTTGATACCACCAGTTTATCACTAGCCTTTGGTCTGGCGGATGTGTATATGTGGCTGAATACTGACGGATTGGTGTCTGTGTGTCATAATATGGTGAATGGATATCTGCCGCGGTAGCGGTAAGTTGGCGGCCGTCAGCGTGGCGGTAAGTGGGATGCATCGCCAATGTCATAATGAGGGCCTTGGTTTTAAAAGGTGTTTTTTTTTAATGCAAAACCCTGTCTCACATTTTTGGTAGATAAGGTTTTGTGTTAAAAAGGGTGAGTGTTGCATGGGAATGCCCACGTAACACCCCCTTGATACTAAGTAATGCAAAGCAGCACATTTTCCAGTGCAAAACACGTTTTGTGCTGGAAAGTAAATGATGAAAAATTATTTTTACTGGTTTGCATCACTTTTGTGATGAAAACCCAGTGGAAAAGGTTAGTAAATCACCCCCTGAGTTTGTGGCAGCAGTATTTTGTAGCATTAATTTGAGTATTTTTAAGTAGAGGGACTACAGTTTTAACACAATTACATACCTCCACTAATAACACAACAAAACAATGCAACATAACAAAAACAGAACTCGAGAACAACAAAACATTCCCATAAAATAAAATACAACTCAACGATATAGCATTACAATAAAAAGCTGTATATCAACACAACAGGGCAGAAGAACTAGAAGAACAAAATAGCATTACAAGAAAACACATCACAGCAAACAATTCTAAAACAGAAAAAACAAATGTAGTGTGAAGTGTTCAGTTTTGTTGTGTTGCTCTGTTGTTGTGTTAAGTTGCAGGGGCAACGTATGTTCATGGACAAAAGCGGTGTTGCCCTGCCACTCTTGTGGAAGAGGCAAAAACAGGGAAATTAACACAGAACAGCTGAAAGGAAATCACTGCTATGATACACAGTGCAGAATCTCCTGGGTGAACTCTACTGAACATTGCACGTCTCATACTGTGCAAGTCCCAGCTGGGCAAGGATTTCTTGGACCTGCAGGCCAAGTCCTGAATTGCAGTGCAATTTATCCGGTTGCTTTTGGGGTGCATAAACAGTGGCCCTACGAGGAGTTACAAAACTCCATCCACTTCAGTGGCTGGGGGTGGGACAGGCCAATGAGACAAGGAGGGAGTGGGCGCCAACAATTTGTTGATCATCACAGAGGGGTAGGCTGTAGGAGGGCTGCAGGGGGCTGCTCTCGTAGCAGTAACACGTGTTTAGTACTGCATTTGGTTTCACTCTGAAAAAAACATTATGGAGCTGAGCATGACAAAGTGCTCCTTATCTCAAATATAGAAGCCCAAGAGAGGGACATAAATAGCTGCAAACCACAACGAACCACAATTACACTAGTGGACTGAGAGTTAAGTGTGCAGTTAAGCTTCTGCCTGTATCAGGTGTATTGTCAGCCCCCACCACTTGCTTTAGCAAAGGGGTTCTTGATGGACCTCTTCTACGTGCAACTCTGCAGACAAAGGCTCATAATCAACTTGGAAAGGTGAGTGAGTGAAAGGAGGGATGGGGGATGGATGGATGAAATGGTGGATGAATAGATGCATGAATGAATGACTGAAAGTATGGGTGTAAAAATTGAAGAGTTAAAGGCAGGGAGGGTGGATGTATGAGTCAAAGGGGGAACGGATGGATGGATGGGGTGAAAGAATAGGTGGGTGAATGATGAGAGAAAGGATGGATGGATGCTAGAATGAGTAAAAGGAATGGATGGATTATTGGATGGATGGATTGAAAGTATGGATGGATGTGCAAAAGGATGGATGAGTGAAAGGATGTATGTAAATATGAATGAGTAAAACAATGGATGGATGAGTGAAAAGCAGGGTAGATGAGTGTATGGATAAAAGGATAGATGGATGGATGAGTGAAAGGGTGAATTGATGAATGGATGATTAGATGAATGACTGAATGAAAGGATGGATAGCTGAGTGAAAAAGTAAATGGAGGGATGTGTGAATGGATGGATGGATGGATAGGACAAAGGGTGAATGGATGGGTGTAAGGATGGATGGCTGAATGGAAGTGGGATGGATGGATGAGCCAAAGGGAGGATGATGGATGGATGGAGTGAAAGGATTGATAGATGTAGTGAAAGGGTGGATGGATGAGTGAAAGGATAGATGGATGACTGAATGGATGGATGAATGGATGGATGAAAGGGGACTGGATAAGTGAAAGGATGGATGATTGAGTGGATGGATTGGTTTGATGGATAGGTGTTACTGGACCAGTGGCTACACTCTTTCGTAGGCTCCAAAGCTACACTACACTCCCTTTTTTGTGGTCCATTTTTATTGTAACAAAAGTGAATAATTACTCACTCTCAATATAATGAAAATTAAATGCAGACCCGCTTCGTGTCCAGCAACAAACTGAGGCAGCTATTGACATTGTTTGATTGCTGACCCAGGTGGTTGAAGGTGCCTGCACATTCCAGCACTGTGAGCATGTCTGTGTGACTATGGGGGTCAGGGTAAATGTGGCGGTCCCACCACCAACAGGCTGGAGCTGCAGACTGCCACATTATGAGTGTGGAGGGTTGACCTCTGCCAACCCACCACATCTCCACTTATACCAGGCCAGAGATGATCATCTGCGACCCGGCGGTCCACAGAAGACCGCCGGTGGTATTAGGTGCCGGCTTTCCACCATAGTTCCCGCGGCGGTAGCATCGCTATGAAAACCATGGCGGAAAGGCTACCAGTGACAGGAAATTTCATTCCTGTCACCGGTAGATGGCTATCACATTCACACCGCAGAGCCTAATCCTGCCCTCTCTTCCAGGCCAGAAAATATGCCTCGTTTTGTCATCTACTTCAGTCTGTCAACTACTTCATGTTTATTATTCTTCTGCCAGCTGCCTCTCAAAAACTTATATTTCCAATTTCCTCCTCCTTTTGTCCCAATTATGATGAAATATATGTCAGTGAGACTGTGACAATGGTTGTACGTCTAAGCACTGTCGTCAAAAGAGGCCGAGCAATGGTTTTGTTTCGATCGGCCATCATTCTATTTGTTTGAAAGTTTAAATAACGTACACAGTCTGAAGAATCAAGAATGATCTTGGAACGTGTTTAGTGGTAAAACAGTACCAGAGGCTCAAGCCTTTCTATTCCTCATCCACAGCCCTGTGAAAATCACCCACCCACACTTATTCACCCCATCAAACTTCAAATATCTAACTGCAGTATTGCTGCAGAGTGTGATTGTCATGTCCACAGTGGTTAAGCGATAATGAAGGAATGTGTGACTTCCAATGACCCACTCACTAAGGGAGAAAAGTAAGTCTTAACCTCCACACTCCTCCTTTCTCAAGCAGTAAGCATGGGATGGGCAGAGTTATCTGCCACATTCACATCTCAGTGCCCAAAACCTCCTATCTAGACCAGCACACAGAGCTCCCTTTCCAATCCTGCCTGTCGACCACCTCACATTCTTACTATTCTTTTCATGCTGTCTACCGAATATTCACTCCTAGTTGCTCCTCCTTTCAACATAATTGTGAAATATATATCTAAGTGCGGAAGAGTGAGGGGCTCTGTGACAGTGGTTGTAATACACAGTCTTGGTGTCACAAAGAGCAAAGCCAACGCTTTTATACTGTACCACTCTGCAACATTTTGTATGTGTGTGAAAGTTCAAAATTGCATTATGTTTGAGATTCTGGCATGGTTGTGCTACAAGATGGATGGCTCAATATAGCTCTTACCTGACAGCCTGCTAAGGATGACCGCATTGCTGATGAGTAAACTTCTATTGTTAGTTTTGCCCTGCAAGTATTGCAGAGTGTCTCCTGTGTCAACAGATTTGCTTGTTTTCAAGCTGCCAAGTTGATGGTCCTTCAATTTACACAAGTCTTGCTTACCAATGTGATGCTTTTTGTTTGCTTACTTCAGAGAGGCAGCGTCTTCTTTGATAGAGGGTGCGGGTGTGACTAGGCCAGACTGCCCCTTTCTTCCTTGTGGAGACAGCAAAATAATTTGACAAAACTTTAACCAGCTTTATTCCTTTTGCTTATTTCAAGGAGAAGCTGCTTTTTGTCATAATCAACATATTTTATTTTTCTAAGCTATTTTTAATACAAATTAACTGGCTTTGACTACTAATAATTTTCCCACAAATATTTACTAATGGAGAAATATGTTGGTGGAAGTAAAATCTGGGCATAATACTAATAAACATGAGCAAGTGACCTCACCTCCACCTTTTAAAGCAAAGGCTATTCAACCACAAGACCCTTCTGTCAATCAAACAATTAGAGACAATCAAATCAAAATGTAGCAAATGACATGGTAAGTCTCAAAAGCATTGTCTCTAAAATGATTCTGGACATATAAATCGAAATAGACAGTATAGTTTTCAACCTTTTGCATAATCTCGAGGGTCAAAATAGTCATACTTATCTGAAAAATATTTTGCCTTAGCTTTAGAACATTTAATTTGCTGAGCTGCTCAAAATTGATAATGCCCATTGTTTTCCATCATAAAGAAAGGCTCAACCAACTAGACCAGGGTTCTGCAAAGTCAATCCTGGAGAGCCGGGTCCATGCCAGATTTTTAGCATATCCACATTTAGAAAAATGTAGATTTCTGAAACATCTTGTTTCTAAATGTGGATATGCTAAAAATCTGGCATGGGCCTGGCTCTCCAGGACCAACTTTGCAGAACCCTGAACTAGACCAAGACAAGTCACATTTAAAGTTCTACATAATCATCATCAACTCGCCATGTCATAATAAAGAAGGTAGTTTGTGAAATACCATCATTAGTGGTTAAACGTAACAAAATCTACATTCACCAAGACTTTGCAAAGGAAACAGTTACCGTTTACAAACTACCTGCAAACAATTTACTAGCCTTAAAAAAGTGGTTTGTTTGACCCCTCGGCTATAAGGCTATGGAAAGATGACGTATCAAAATCCTTCAACTCATCAAAAGGGTTTAATTGATTTCCTCCACCAACACCATCCT
Organism: Pleurodeles waltl; assembly: GCF_031143425.1. Classification (NCBI taxonomy): domain Eukaryota; kingdom Metazoa; phylum Chordata; class Amphibia; order Caudata; family Salamandridae; genus Pleurodeles; species Pleurodeles waltl. The sequence goes on along the minus strand of NC_090444.1, from coordinate 142,182,515 downwards.
ATCAGGATGGAGAAATAAGAGAATGAAAAACGTTAATTCCTATTACCTAATCTGAAGACGTCTTCTATGTTATAATTTAATTGGGGTCAATCTGAAGTGCTGTGATTACTTTTCTGTCTCATAGTTGCCCAACTTGGCTTCACTACTTGGGAGTGTTCTGTACATGTTTCTGTTATATGTATAAGTCTTATATGTATTTTGTATTGTCTTATTTTGGTTTGTTCTATTTCTAATCCACTTTTCATTCGTTTTCCTTCTTTGCTCACTATTATCTGTCTTATTTAATTATATTGCTTTCTGATTATCAGTTTACATTTATTACAATTGTTACATTAAGGCGCTCATTACGAGTTTGGCGGTCTTTTGGTAAGACCAGCTCGGTGGTGGCCGCCAAGAGAGCGCCAGTGTTGGCCGTATCCTGACTGCTGTATTAAGTGTTCACAAAGTAGACCATCTAAAAACAGCCACAAATCCGACACCACCAGGACAAAGGAGGGTGGGAAAGAGGCAGCTGCACCACAGACAATGAGCTGAGGGTCATGGTCGATTAAATCGTCAGGGTAGAGCCACAACTCTTTGGTGCACAGGTCCAGCAAACCTCTATTGCCAGGAAAATTGAGTTATGGCAGAGAATTGCCTACAAGGTTAATTCAGTGGGCAACCATCCACGCACAAGGGAGCACACCAGGAAGAGATTTAACGACCTGGAGGGGAAGGTGCGTTCCATGGCATCAAAGCACGAGATAGCCGCTCACAAGGCTTGTGGTGGGACCCCACCATTCCCCCAGAGTTTGCCTCGTAGACTACTGGATTCTGGTAAGTAACCATCACTCCCCTGGCACTAACTACATCTGTCCAGCAAACCCCTCACCACCCTATCCCTCCCCAAGTCATCCCATCTACCACTCCACCTCACACCCAATCACCTAATACTCTTTCCCTGCATGGCACACCATCACCCTGCCACAATGCCCACACAGTACCACCCAAGTGCGCAGATAGCACTGCCAATGACAATCACTACAACTCCCACAAAGCACATATTCATCCACACTGTTAGACCTGACAGCTTTAGGGTGGTCACCCCTACCTTTTTGCCTGCCTCCCTCCACTTTTTAGATACTTTTTTTGCTTGTTTTAAGACTCTGCACACTTTACCACTGCTAACCAGTGCTAAAGTGCATATGCTCTCTCCCTTTAAACATGGTAACCTTGGATCTTACCCAATTGGACTATTTAATTTACTTATAAGTCCATAGTAGAGAGTACTATGTGTGCCCAGGGCATGTAGATTAAATGCTTCTAGTGGGCCTGCAGCACTGATTCTGCCACCCACTTAAGTAGCCCCTTAGCATTGTCTCAGGCCTGCCATGGCAAGGTCTGTGTGTGCAGTCTTACTGTCAATTCGACTTGGCATTTACAAGTACTTACCAAGCCTAAAACTCCCCTTTTTCTACATATAAGACACCCCTAAGGTATGCCCTAGGTAACCCATAGGGCAGGGTGCTGTGTAGGCAAAAGGCAGGACATGTACCTGTGTAGTTTACATGTCCTGGTAGTGTAAAACTCCTAAACTCGTTTTTACACTGTTGTGAGGCCTGCTCCCATCATAGGCTAACATTAGGGCTGCCCTGATACATTGTTTGAGTGGTAGCTGCTGATCTGAAAGGAGTAGGAAGGTCATATTTAGTATGGACAGAATGGTGATATAAAATCCTGCTGACTGGTGAAGTTGGATTTAATATTACTATTTTTGAAATGCCACTTTTAGAAAGTGAGCATTTCTCTGCACTTAAATCTTTCTGTGACTTACAATCCACAACTGGCTGGTTTTAGTTGACAGCTCCTTGTGCATTCACTCAGACACACCGCAAACACAGGATACTCAACCTCACTTGCATACATCTGCATTTTGAATGGGTCTTCCTGGGCTGGGAGGGTGGAGGGCCTTCCCTCACACAAAGGACTGCTACACCCCCTACTGGGACCGTGGCAGACAGGATGGAACTGAAAGGGGACCTGGTGTACTTCTAAGCCACTCTTTGAAGTCTCCCCCACTTCAAAGGCACATTTGGGTATATAAGCAGGGCCTCTGCCCCTACCAACTCAGACACTTCCTGGAGAAGAAAGCTGTAACCAGAACGTGCATCCTGCCAAGAAGAACTGCCTGGCTGCTCAAAGGACTCACCTGACTGCTTTCTGTGAAGGACTGCTGCCTTGCTGTTACCCTGCTGCCTTGCTGCTCTCTGGCTGTGGTGAAGAAGTGCTCTCCAAGGGCTTGGATAGAGCTTGCCTCCTGTTCCCTGAAGTCTCAGGACCAAAAAGACTCATCTCTTCAAGAAGGACTCCTTGTGTAGCGAAATGCGATGCATAGCCTGCCAGAAACGACGCACAGCCTGCCCCGCAGTGAAAATTTCACCACATACCGAACCGGAACGACACAGCCCGACTTCGCAACAAGAAGATCGACGCAGCACCAGCGTAGTAATCGGAAATTCGACTCAAGGCCCACTGGATCAACGCACAGCCGACCCAGAACAACGCAGCATGACTTCCAGAGAGGAATCGATGCAGCGCCTGCCGTGCAGTAGAAAATTTGACGCAATGCCTACCGGATCGACGCTGCTCCTGTGACTTCGTCCTACCAGCGCAGAAAATCCACACACAGTCCCCGGAGCATCTAGAGAACCCGCAACCCGACCGAGCGCTGGAAAATCGATGCACAGCCGTCCCTGCGTGACAACTAAATGACGCATCACCATGTGCGGCCCGAAAAATCAACGCACACCCCTTTGTTCCACGCATCTCCTCCTCTGCGGTTCTTTGCGGAAATTTTTCACATGAACCAGGTACTTTGTGCTTGAAAGAAACTTTGCTTGCTTTTAAAAAGACTTAAGACACTTTGGGGGTCATTCCGACCCCGGCGGGCGGCGGAAGCCGCCCGCCTGGCGGGAACCGCCAAAAGACCGTACCGCGGTCAAATGACTGCAGCGGTCATACTGACTTTCCCACTGGGCCGGCGGGCGACCGCCAGAAGGCCACCCGCCGGCCCAGCGGGAAAGCCCCTTCAACAATGAAGCCGGCTCCGAATGGAGCTGGCGGAGTTGAAGGGGTGCGACGGGTGCAGTGGCACCCGTCGCGATTTTCAGTGTCTGCTTTGCAGACACTGAAAATCATTATGGGGCCCTGTGAGGGGGGCCCTGCACTGCCCATGCCAGTGGCATGGGCAGTGCAGGGGCCCCCAGGGGCCCCACGACACCCGTTCCCACCATCCTGTTCCTGGCGGTATTTACCGCCAGGACCAGGATGGCGGGAAGGGGGTCGGAATCCCCATGGCGGTGCTGCAAGCAGCGCCGCCATGGCGGATTCCTTGGGCCAGGGGTAAACCGGCGGGAAACCGCCGGTTGCCCTTTTCTGACCGCGGCTTTACCGCCGCGGTCAGAATGGCCCAGGAAGCACCGCCAGCCTGTTGGCGGTGCTTCCGAGGTCCCCGGCCCTGGCGGTCATGGACCGCCAGGGTCGGAATGACCCCCTTTATATCACTTTTCAGTGATATCCCAACATATACTTATTGCATTTTAATCATTTTGACCTACATTTCTCCAGATAAATATTATATGTTTTTCTAAACACTGTGTGGTGTACTTTTGTGGTGCTATATGGTGTTATTGTATGATTTATTGCACAAATACTTTACACATTGCCTTCTAAGTTAAGCCTGACTGCTCAGTAGCAAGCTACCAGAGGGTGGGCACAGGATAACTTGGATTGTGTGTGACTTACCCTGACTAGAGTGAGAGTCCTTGCTTGGACAGGGGGTAACCTGACTGCCAACCAAAGACCCCATTTCTAACACACACCGATACCTGCTAACAGCACTACACAGTACAACGCCTGCATGTACAACCATTAGACGCCCCCACACCAATTGGATGCCTAGAATGAGGGCCAACTCATGTCAATGACAGCAATGCAATCCCCATAGCCCAACATGCAATGTAACATGTCATCTTGCTCACAATCCACTATCCACAAACAATGTCTGCAGTGCTGCATCTGTCTTTGCCGTAACTGGGAATCAAGTTAACCCACTGTATGCATCAGACAAACAGACAACCAATCACAACTACACCAGGTAACAATCTTCCTTTCATACGTTCCCCAGCAAGTGGCACCATGGAGACGATGCCAGAGACTGCCAGCCCTCCCCAGGATGAAGGTCCCAATGACGAGTACGCCTTAGGATGGCTTGACAGTGACAACATACCTGGCCCATCGGGCACAATTAGTCAGTTCCCCACTGGTCAGTTCCCCACTCCCAGCCTCACCCTGCCCACATCCAATCCATGGCCACCATTGCAGGGGTGCTCAGGGACCTCCCCAACATTCTGCATCCCACCTCCACCCACCAGCAGGCTTCTTCCACTGGCACTCCCATCATCAGAGCCATCTATGTCATTGGCATCCAGTGGACTGGAGGCACTGCCAGGGGACCCACAGGCCACTGACACCCCTCCCTCTGTAGCTGTGGAACCCCCCGCAAATGTGCCGGCTGGAGCAGATGCGAAGACCAATACCACTGCCAGGAAGTGAACCTCACGTGAACATTCTCCCTTGTGTGCCACTGACTCACCCTGTTTACTGTTCAATATCATCTCTTGCCTTTTCCGTTTCCCTTGGACACTGACCCTGTACTACCTCCAGCTAGGCCATCTACTCCAATGAAAACATCCACTATGACCCCACTCATCAACTGTAGGAAAATATGTGTACAATAAACACTGTAGAGCACAGCACATGCATTTATGTCTTTATTGTATGATGTTGAAATTTGAGCAAACTGAAATGTCATGTGTCGTAACACCCATCAACCTACAGCCAATGCAAATCATGGTAGAGGAGGCAGTAAGCTCAGGGAACATAGGGCACCAGAGATGTCACATCAGACTTCTCAAGAAGAGTTAGGAGTCCAGCCACACACCAGTGTAGATCCAGTTTTTCCATCTGTAAAAAGGAGAACACAGGGACACAAATCAGGATGTGAACCAATGGTGCCACCCTATGCACATATACAGTAATTTGTAGCAGTGCCCCTTGTACCTTGGCAAGGAAACAGGGCACAACACATTACACCTCGACATGAAAAATCACAAAAATGACATAACCAAAAACCTGTAGCTGATATCTGGAATGAGCTCAACACAACACCTCCAACTGTTAGCAGATCCAACTTGCCAGGAAAGGCTCAGGCAACAGTTAGGATATGAAAGGAAATGCTGTACAGAACACATAATGTGACTTATTCTGGACTGGAGATGACATGACTTATAGCACACTACAGTACTGTCCTCAGTAGATGTCAAACTAGCAACCTGCATGTGGTACAAATGGCAGTGTTTAGACCACTGACAATGCTCCTAACATAAACTCAGTTGTCTATCACCACTCACATATGGTGAGTGTCAAAGTGACATACCCACTGATATACCTGGCGGGAGGGGCTGTCTATTGAATCCAAGTGCAAATATTTCACCTGCTACGTTACACACACACCTGTATGTCATTGGAAGTACTGATTGATCAGCTCCGTCCTAGACTCTGCTGCACCATCACCATCTGCCTCCTCATCGCTTTCCATGTGTCCATCACCACCCACTGGTCCAGTGGCCATCTCCTCATCTGCCTGTATTGGGATTTGACATCTGAGGGCCAGATTGTGGAGCATGCAGCAGGCAACAATGATCTGGGAAAACCTTTTGGGGACTGTAGAGACGTGGAGACACCAGAATTTTGCCTTGAGTAGGCCAAAAGTCCTTTCTATCCCACGCCTCGTCCTGCTGTGGGCCTCATTGTAACATGTCTTGGCATCCGTGGTAGGGTACCCCACTGGTGTACAGGGCCAGGGATGGTTAGGCTATCCCGAGTTGCCAGTATGAATAAAGGCAATACCAGTTGGTAACCAAGGACAGGCACAGAGAATGTAGTGTTGACAGGTGCAGCAACAGAGACACATATCCACACTGATACCTACCAATGAGCTAAGCCCTCTCTCATTGTAGATGTGCCATCATGTGTGGGACATTGCTGTTCCTCAATATGTAGGCGTCATGGACAGACCCCGAAAACTTGGCGGCCACTTTGGAGATGTACTGGTCCGCCAAACACACCACCTGAACGTTAACGGAGTGAAAGTTTTTCTGGTTACGATAGACCTGTTTAATGACCCTTGGAGGAGCCAAAGCAATATGAGTGCCATCAATTGCACCAATCACGTGTGGGATGTGTCCCAGCTCATAGAAGTCAGCCTTCACAGTGGGCAAATCTGCAGCTCGGGGGAACCTGATGTAACTGTCCAGGTGTTTCAGGAAAGCGGACAGTACATCCCACTACATGATGCTGAACCTGGGCTGCAACATCCCTGCAGCCAAGCACACTGTGACCTGAAAGGACCCTGTGGCAAGAAAGTGCAGCACCGACAATGCTAGGACTATGGGAGGGATGGCATAGGGATTGTGGATGGCAGGCAGTAGATCAGGCTCCAACCGAGTACAGAGCTCCATGACGGTGACACGATTCAGATGATAGGTCTGCAAGATGTGTATCTCTTCCAAGGTGGCGATGTGAATAACCGATGGTACACAGGTGCATTTCTCTTCATCCTCATTACATGGTATCCAGGATGTGGAGGAGAAAATGTAAAATGTGATGAGCACTACCAAAATGTGAGCAGGTCAATATCTCGTGCCACACACTAAACAATGCAGACATGCCTGAACGGGTGACAGTCACTTCATTGTGTATGCAGGAGTGGCATTAATGCCATGAATGCTGCCCATTGATGGCCCTTTACGTTGTTTGTGCAATCCAATACACGTGTTATGTTCCATGTTGTGTGCACATACGTGTCCCCCGTGGACCATGCTTTTGATATGACAGTGATCTAGGGTGTAACACTGCCTATGATGCAGCATGTAGGGGCAAATTCACTTCAGGTGACATCCGTGTTGAATGTCACATGAATGTACCCATACATGATGTATATACATGGGCCTGTGCAGAATAATGGATATTTCAGCTGTGCAACTTCTCATTGGTTAACACTGCTGCCTATGGGGCGAATGAGGATCACCGCCAGCGGTGATGGTACTGTACACGACGCCTGGGACCACCATTTTCTGCCGCCTAGCTCACTTGACTCCTGACACTCCTGCAAGCAACACCTCCACTACATGAGCTGCTGTGTACTGTCTCTGGGACCCATGATGCCACTTCCTGCAAGTGATAGGGCCCCGTCCTTCACCCAAGAAGAACTGGAGAAACCAGTGGAAGGGGTCCTACCCCTGTATGAACAGCTGTATGGGGCCCCAGAGGTGCAGGTGAGCCCCATGCCATTGTACTGTGTGTTAGGTTTGTGTGTCATAGTGAGTGGCGTAGACATACCAGGCCACTGAGTGCATGCGTGCTGGGGGCATGGATATGTGGAGTGTGAGCCATTTGGATCGATGTGGATGGTGATGTGGTGTGTCTGGTCTTTGTAGTCCACTGTTGCTGATGTAGTCCCACTCCTAATCACATCTGTGTCACCCATCCAGGTCAGCACCCACCAGAAGAAGGGGATATGGCATGCTATCGTCAAGCAAGTGCGGACCCTGGGGGTCTATAGCCAGCGGAGCACCCATTGCAGAAAGCGGTGGGAGGACCTGAGACGCTGGGCCTGGAAGATCATGGCGGCCCAGCTGGGGATGTCCTCCCAATGAGGGAGGGGTGCCCGTCAGACCCTAACCCCCTAATGGCCCGCATATTGGCGGTTGCTTACTCTGAGGTGGATGGGCACTTGAGGGCAGCACAGCAGCCACAAGAGGGTGAGTACTGACTGTAATCTTGCACGTGACAGGGCTTTAGTGGGATTGGGTGGCTTGATTTAGCCATGCTGTGAATGTGGACAATGGTAGCCACGTAACTACGATGGGTATCAGTGACCCTGCCAGGGTAACCATGCTTATGTGTGACAAGACAATGCTGTCAGTGGAGTGCACTCCGAATTTACCTTGTTTGGGTCTGTTTTGACTACCTATGCATTTTGTCTGAGCAGCTCCAAACATCACAATCAGTGTATCAGAGCTGTAATTGCAAATCCATCTGTGTTGGTCTCCTACTGGAACAGTGTATGTATTGGTTTGGTATAGTTGCAGCCATTGACTGTAATTTAGTTTGCCTCCACATTTCCACCAGGGCCTTAATGGGACAAGAGTATTGGCCTGATAGCTGACTGTGCAATCATATGACACCTTTAGTGTTTAGGGATGTGTAGGGACACAACAAATGGGTACTACTAAATTATCTTACATGAAGTCAGATGGTACAGCAAGTGCAGCTGTTGTAGAAATCAATGCGTGGACTTGGCCTTATAACAATGGGATGGTACTAGGGGCCAGATGTAGCAAAACTCCAAATTGCGAGTTGCAATTTGCGAGTCCCAGCGACTCGCAAATTGCAACTCGCAATTTGGAATGCAGAAAGGTGTCTCAGACACCTTCTGCGAGTCGCTATGGGGTCGCAAAGACCCACCTCATTAATATTAATGAGGTGGGTCGCAATTTGCGACCCCATAGCGAGTCAGGGCACTCACGGGGATGGTGGCCTGCTGGAGACAGCAGACCACCATGTCCGTGACTGCTTTTAAATAAAGCAGTCTTTTTTTTTCAAAGTGTAGCCCGTTTTCCTTAAAGGAAAACGAGCTGCACTTTGAAAAAAAAAAAAAAACCTTTAGTTTCGGTATTTTTCAGGGCAGGTAGTGGTCCCTTGCACCACTGCCTGCTCTGTAAAATTATTTTTTTTCCAGACACAAAGGGGAAGGGGTCCCATAGGGACCCCTTCCCCTTTGCGCCTAGGTTACCATCCACTTCAAGTGGATGGTAACTGCGCTTTCATTTGCGGTCGCAAATGAAAATGTATAGCATTGCGAGTCGCAAATAGGAATGGAACACCCCTTCCTATTTGCGAATCGGAAATGCATTTTGCGAGTCAGATGCGACACGCAAAATGCATTTCTACATAGCAAAGAGGCTTTTGCGACTCGCAAACGGCGATTTTCGCCGTTTGTGACTCGCAAAACCCTTGCTACATCTGGCCCTAGATGTGGTAAGTGCCCAGGGAGGTCACTGAAGAGACAACTTTGTGAATCCATGTGAAATTACATATCCCCCTGCCAAATCCCTGGTGTGATGCAGTGTCACTGCCTCTTCATGTCCAGTTTCCTACTTGTGTGCACGTCTGATGTGACATGTCCATTACAGCTTTGCAGGATGAAATATGTATTGATAGACTTGGACTAGAATTGCAATGGCTTGCCCTGACATGTTGTTATGTGTGATATGTATATGTACATATGTGTTAACGTGAGTTAGGTTTTGACCATTTCCCTACCTATCTTTCTCTCTCCCCCGTCTTTCTCTCCCTTTGTGTGCATCAGCATTATCTGGTGAAGGAGAAGGGGCACTGGCGAGTGGGGAAGCAGCAGCCTTCAGGGCCCATGAGGTTGAATCCAGCGAGGCTGAGGGACCCAGTGGGATGGAGAGCGAGAGGAGTGCCATGGGGGAGACCGGATCATCAACATCAGCCTCAGAATCCTCCTCCAGTGAACACTCCCTGGCAGTGGCGGACCCATCTGGGACCACCCCAGCACCATCTATCTCTGCCACCCCCTTTACTGACAGCGCCCTCCCTGTAGCTCCCCACCCAGTTCCCCGTGCTCGCTTACCCAAGATGGTGGGTGTCTCCTTTGCCACACGCACCTCTGCCCCTGCCCAAGCTGTCGTAGTGTGGACTCTTGCTCTGAGCAAGACTGCTGGTTTAAGGATGACAGTACTTTTGTTTGTAGGCGACTGCGTCTTTCCTACATCAAGTCGCAACTGTTGTCCCAACCTTACCGGCTCATTAGCAGCACCTCACCAGAAACGCAAAAGTAAAAGGGGATTTATGACAGCCGTTTACGCATGGACTCAGAAATAAGATATCTCAGGGAGTGTCGTGGTTAAACGGAGATTACTCTTTTCTCACAGATATATTATGTCTCATACAAACACAGGCAATGACACAGATGCAGTAAAGTTACAATAGTTTTTATTTAACATAAGTGCAATTTGCGATAAGTTGCATGGGCTGCAATGATTAGGATAATGAATAAAGCAAGAAACAGTGTTGTGAAGACGAGAGTCATTATTACAAAGACCCCCACCATCTTGCAATACATAGAAAAGATATATGAGATGTAATATGCCCTAATACCCTAATGTGAAAAGGCCTAACCTCCTACCTAAAGGAGAGCCGGGTTTGTTAAACCTATTCTGCCAATGCCATGTCCATGAGAGGAGCCCCCAACCCTTGTTACCTTGGAATGAGGTCTCTATCTCAGACTCCGCAGGGACACGAAGACTGGGTCAGCGTCAAGACGACTGCAGCATCGGTATCAGCGATGGTGGCGATGCCCTCTGGTCGGAATCCCTCTGATTATCTGTCTAAAGTGTGATGTATTTATACAGATCTACAAGGTCCCCTAACGTAGGTGTGTTCCTAAACAATAGATAACAGACATGCTTGGGACGGCAATTAATATCAACAATCCCTCGAAAGTATAGAGAGGGAAAATCCCTAAGTGTGAACACCTACTGTTTGTTTGTCTTTGGTGCTTGATCTTGACGTCTTGGCGCGGTGACACTGATAATGTTACCCATAACAAGTGGCCTAACTATAAACAAGGCAGCCATCTTAGAAGAAATAAATAATAAAATGGGCTAAGACAGAGCAAGCTAAGTAGGTTAAAAGTCACTAGGTGACAGGGGCACGAGTCTACAAGCCAGAGGCTAAGCTAACTCCTGTTATCCCATTAAAACGAACTAGGATTCACTACAAAGTCAGCCCTGCTGTCCTTAGTGAGGATGCTATTGACCTCCTGAGGTCCATCTCTGCGGGTCAGACCACCATTGTGAATGCCATGTATCACAGCCAATACACCACTTGTACCTGCTAGCGCTACATCAACACTCCCTGATCCAGCCACTACTCCAATCTCACCCACAGTCACCACAATAGCTGATCCACAGACATCCACCCTAGTCACCATATCCGTACTCACCACAGCCACTGACACCCCACATGCAGAACATCCATCATATCTGCAGCCACCACCCCAATACACAACCACCCATCCATCATGACCATTCCCAGCACCTCCTCCCTCCCTCCTCCCAAGACATCTAAACGCCAGCCCTCACCCACCCAACAGACACCCAGCACACATGCATACCATTCACGCACCTGTATCCAAGACACATACAAGGACATATCTGACAACCACTCCCACTCCTTCCACTCTCAAATGTTTTTCCCATGACTGCCTTTGTGTACCTAAAACATTTTTCCTTTTTGAGGTTACCCAGTCTTCTGCATCTCTCCCACCCTGTGAGCCTCCTCCCATGCCCCCCATGGTGTATCCCATGCTCCGCCCCTGTAAAGAAATCTACCCCACCCAAATCCAGAGCCCCCCCTCCCAAAGCTAAAGCTAAAGACCCCCCACCCAAACCCAAGCTCCCCTCAACCCAAGCCCAAACCCCTCCTTCACCACCCTCACCCTCACCCCTGAGGTGCCTGCCTGCCTTCTTGATGCCCCAACCATGTGGAGGTATATTTTGCAGTCAGAAGTCAAGTTGGGACAGATGTACTCTGCCATATGTGCCATGGGCACACACGGACATGGACTCGCCACTGGTCTTTTACTTGTATATAGTTCCTCATTTTATTTATGTTCATATTTAATAGATCATGGATGATGACATGCTTGTCCTGCCTTTCTTTCTACATGTCTGTTTGCTGTTTGTGGACTTTGGTTTGTGTGTGAGTGAGTTGTGTGTGTTGGTTGTGCTAGCTGTGTTGCCTGGTATGCATGTGTGTGTGTGGCCCTGCCATTGGTCCTGATGTTAGTGATGTGTTTTGTGTGAGTGCTATGATTGTGTAGTTCCATGCATGCATGTTGAATAGTTGTGCATGTGATGTGTTGTGGTGCTGTTGTTTGCCATTGTGTGGTTGCTGTGTGTGCGTCTGTGTATGTAGGTATGGCTTTGTCATCTGCGTTGTATGCTGTGCGGGAGAGGTGTGTCATTTGGTTTGTTGTGTGGGTGAGTGCCTGTGTAGACTAGTTGTGAGTTGTCTATGAGTGTTGTTGTGGGTATGTGTTGTCATCTGTAGGTGTGTAGTGCTATGTCAAGGCAACGTGTTTGTGTAGCTGCGGTTGTGCTGGTGTGTGACTCTAGTGTGGTGTATATGTGTATTAGCATGTGGCAGTGATGTGTGTGTGTGTGTGGGAAGATGTGTGTCTGATGCATGTGTGTTGTGCTTGATGTGTGTATGGCACATTTTGTTTGTTCGTTTTGAGTGTGGGAGTATATGTTTGTGTTGGTATGGGTGCGTGTTTGCGTGTGTGTGTCGGTCACTATCCATTCCAGCTGTGTGTGTTGTGTGTGTGTGTGTTGTAATGGCTTTCCCTCCCGTGTGTGCTAGGTGTGTGTATTTACGGTTGTTGTCCTCTTCGTCATTGCTGGTTCTGAAGATGCAGTGTGAGCAGGAGCATTGGGAAAACTTTGAGTTCTGGTTCCATGACGGCTCCAGACATGTCTGTGTTCCTGAAGGGGAGTGTCTGCTTTTATGTGGTTTGTTTCCGCGAGGGTTATGGTGGAGGTGCGACCGCGGCAGAAACCCTGGTGGTGTGCTACCTCGTAATATGCTCGGCAGAAACATGGTCCCCGCTGGGCTGGAGATGCCTACCGCCGTCCAAGGAGGTACATCCGCACTGGCAGAATTGGTGGGAAATTGGCTGTGTATGGTTAATAAGACTGCCATGGTCATAATATGGTGACCTTCTCCGCCGGGCCAGTGGCAGTGTGGCCGTCACCATGGCAGTCCTCGGACCTCCAAACTCGTAATGAGGGCCTAAGTGTTGAAGGACTTCAACATCCTGTCAAATGTATGAAAATAAGCGAATACCTCTTTAGATATAAACCAGATCATTGCTTAATTCAAGAATCTCTTATTAATGATGCAATCTTATCCTCTATGATTAAACAATGGATTGATAGTTATGTTTCCTCTCTAGGGACCAGTAATAAGAATGGACTAGTCATTCTTTCTACCAAGAAACATCCTCTTCAAATTTTACAGACACATTGTGATATTGAAGATAGATTTGTTTATGTTAAACTTTAAATTGATAAAACCATTCTACATTTAGACAATATCTGCTGTCCTACAACAGATGATCTAATGTTTTGGAAACATGTCCCCATGAAAAATAATAAATTAGATAATGTCCTATCAATAGTTGGTGGATATTTTAATCATATTAAAAATCTATTACTAGACAGAATGCCCCTAACCAAATTTAGAACCTGTAGACTTTTTCTGCTTTTCAGTCATTTTCCATACTTATTAAACTGTTTTGGGGGACTTCACTTTCCAACTCATACAGAGTTCACTTTTTTCAAATCCTCATTCACCACACTCTAGAACTGATTACTTACTATCATCTAAAGTCAATGTCATTTAATATCTTCATCCAAAAGTTATCAGTTTGACATGTCAGATCATGCCATTACTTCATTTTTGTTTAACCAGATGGCTTCCCAATCTCTCGCTGGATAACGTTCTACTTCAAGATGACAATAAAACTAAAATGTTACAGTTCATTCCACAACTTTTTACCCATAATAAAGAAACCTGTATCTTTTATATAATTAGATGGGATCCATTTAAAATCACTATTAGAGGCACTGTCATATCTGTTATTGCCCTTGGAAAATTATTTAACTCTAAAGTATTGGACTTGGAAAAGGATATCTCCAAATACAAATGTATTTTTAGTATTTCAAATGATATAGACTATAAATGTAATTACAAAAACTTTGACATTAATATAACTCCCTACTTAGTAAAAGGGTATACTTAGAAGTATTGTATGCTAAAGCTAAATTATATTTTCAAACCAATAGATCTGGTAAAATGCTTGATAATTATTTACACATTAAGAGTGACAAAACACTGATGCATGCTATTCAATCACATTTTGGTAAACTATTTACTTCTCTTAAACACATATTAGATGAATTCCAAGGGCATTATTTGTAATTGATTTGAAAATAATTCAGGATTTTTTGTCAGCATCCAAGATGCCAGTTTTATTTCAAGATGGCAAATCATTCTTGGATACTCCAATATTGTTTTCTGAAATTCCAACTGTTATTGCAATGCTAAATTCTGGGATGGGTGCTGAGTTTTACAAAGCACTTACTACACAATTGACACTGTATCTATTGCCTCTTTTCAAACATTTTACCAAAACAACTACGGTTGCAAGATCTTTCTTTGATGCTTTTGCTTTTTTTCTGAAACCAGATAAGCCATACATTCATCTCTAATTACAGGTCAGTTTCACTAATTAATCAATGTTGGACCAGCCCCCTGTGCAGTTTCCCCCCTGTTTTTTGCCTTTCTCTACTCAACCCATTTTTTTTGACTCTTAAGCCTCTTTGCACTTTAGCTAACCAGTGGTAAAGTGTCTGTGCTATCCCTTAAAACATGGTGAAAATGGTATACACCAAATTGGGACATTTAATTTACTTATATGTTCCTAGTAAATGGAACTACAGGTACCAAGAGCTTGTAAACATAGGGGCAGATTTATGAAAAGTGGCACATCTCCTAGTGCAGCACCACTTATCTTGCAACCCTTAGTACCCCCCTAATGCCACCATTCGGGCACCATATTTAAAATACGGCGCACCATGGCGGTAGTCGGGGTACTAACGTCATAATTTTTCACACTTGTCTGGTGCTTTACAGGATTAACGTCAAAACTTTTGAAGCTAATCCTACAAAGCTCCCAGTGGGCCATTGAAAACAATGGAAGCCTCCCTTTAATGCCTGCTCTTAACAGGTGTTGAAATGACGATAAAAATGACGATAAAAATGACGCAAAGAAATCTCTGAGTTTTTTTGCACCATTTTTTCAGCCCCCCCTAGCGCTGGAACGCCCCCCCACATACATTATGCCTGGCCAGGGGTTACAAAGTGGTGAAATGCAAGCATTGTGGCACTTTGTAAATATGGGGCTGCATTTTTGGCCTTCCAATGCCACATTAGCATGAAAAAAATGACGCTGATGTGGTGTTGGAATGGCACTAGGACCTCTTAACTCTGGGCCTAAATGATATTAGAGTACAGCAGCACTCATAGTGTCACCAATTGTAAAACATGCCTCACACCTGCTATTTGCAGCCTGTAGTGCAGTTTTAAACTGCCATTTCGTCCTGGCAAAATAAACTTTTGCCAGGCCTTAACCTTCCTTTTTAATACTTAGGACCTAACCACTCTGAAGGCAGGGTGCATGGAGTTTAGAAAGTAGGACATGTATAACTAGGTTTTACATGTCTTGACATTGAACAAGTCCTAAAGTTATATTTCACTCCAATAGAGTAGCACTGGGTTACCTTATCATACTCCATAAGTGATAACTTCAGGTTGGGAACAGATAGGAAAATACTTCTCCCACTCAAATGAATTGTAATTTTAGCTCCTCTTTAATGATAAAGTTGGACTTTAAGTTACTATTCTGAAAATGACACTTTTAGAAAGTTGACATTTTTCTGCCTAAAGCAAATGTGCTATCCTGCCAGTGTCCATGGTCACATGACTCTCCGGTTGTGTTTTGTGTATTACTACCAGACCTAGCGACAAAAGGGCCTTGCCAAGAGTCAACCACCTGCTTCAGCTACAGGGGAACAAGAGCTTCCAGTAGCCTCCCTGTAACTGCCCAGCTGCCCAGCTGACCAGCACCAAATGGACCTGTCTCAACCTGCTGCTGGCCTCTGCTGAACCCCAACAGCCAAGAGATGTCCCTTTAGGTCCTAGGCCCTTGACTGGCATTAGAGTATACTCCCTCTGCCTCAAAACAACAAGTCCTGTGTTCTAGATGAAGATTCAGAAGCATCTGAGCTATCCACCCCTGCAAAAGAACTTCTTGCATCCCCGATGACCATTCGTAATGTGAAGCTCCAACGAAGATGATTCTTAGCACAATACAGTGACTGTGCATGATGCCCTACCTGCTCCTCGCAACAACACCGGTCACCTCGTATTGACTGCCAGTGCGAAGCTCCGCTGTGGCTCCCCACATGGACTTGGGCTCAGAGAAGGTAAACTTTTTCAGCAGGATGAACCTGCTTTCTGTAGCCGACCCAATCTCCATTGCAGTTGACCTGAATGTGTGATTTTGACCTAGTCCAGTGTGAGCAGATAACCATTAATTGCACTTTGTGCTTTTTAGTACTATGTTCATTAAAAAAAAAAAAAATCATACCTTCGGTTCTACTCTTTGGATTACTGTCAATTTGGTGCATTTCATTTCTTACATTTTACTATATTTTTCTTAAGTGGTTTGCAATTTTTCTTGTGTTATGTTTTCACTTTATTGTTTTTTGAGTGCTGCATAAATGCTTTAAATATTGCCTCTCAGTTAAGCCTGACTGCTTTTGTGCTAAGCAATTGAATATTCAGTGGCATTTGCAGTTCACCGCAACAAGGGCTATGTTTATTATTTGAGGGGGGTCTTCCACCCCTCTCAACCAATAAACAAACTTCTTACAATCAAGATAGCAAAATCTATTGTAAAAGGTTTGCATGATTTATTAGACCAAGATTAAGTTGATTTTATGAACGGAAGACTATCAACACAGAACACCACGTTCATTTACCATATTTCATCATCTATTTTTAACATCACTATTCCTTTTGGCCTGTTAGCACTAGATGAAAAGAAACATTTGACAAAGTTATTTGCCAGTATTTATTTTCTGTCATTGAATCCTGTCATTTTGGGTAACACTTCTTTGGATGGATGAAGATTTCTATGTTTGACTTTAACCTAGCTCTTTATCAATGGCTTTTCCATTAATAGTTTCTACCTTTCTATAGGTACTAGAAAATTATCTCCGCTCTCTTCTTTTTTTAAATTAGAAATTGAACCACTCCTCAATCATCTAAGAAGTTCCCCACTTAATAAAGCCCTCACAAAAGGCAATATAAATATCAAAACCTGTGCCAATGTTGATAATTTATTATTAATTATTATTATACATTTCATATCCAAAAATATCTATACCAGAGATTTTAGATATAATTAAAGATTATTTAAATATATTCGAATACACTTTAAACACAAATAGGACAGTTATTTTACAATTTAACCTCCATTGTACACCAGATATGATGAAGCACTGTAACATAATTTGGAGTTCTGACAAAGTGAAGTATATTGGGGTATTCTTTGAAAATACTGTGCAAAGTACATTAGAACTCAGTCATGAATATATTCTTCACAACGTCAAAGCTAAAATTGAAATTTGGTCTCTCCTTCATTTAAATTTGTGAGGGACAATTGCATCAATTAAAAAAGGTTGTGGTTCCACATTTGCTAAATATACATTTCTATATTACCAAACTGTTTTCAAAATCATTCTATAAAAATTGCAGACAATGATATCTAATTTCTGAGATAGTAACACTCCCAGAATACGCTACTCAAAACTTCAACCTTCTAATGACAAAGGTGGTTATGACATTACCTAATTTTAACAACCAACCTACAGCATTTATTATAACACAAAGACGTATGTTGTTTCACACCTATAATTTGATACGTGCTCCCGCCTGGATTAAGACTGAAGAACCAATGATTAAACCCTTTCCACTGATTGCAATCCTCATCGTGTCTATCAGTGAATCTACACTCAAAAATTCACCAATGTTTAAAACAACAAAAAAACTGTCTTTCTTTTCAATGGTTTGTATCACACTGGTATTTAATGTTTTAATAGGATCTCACTGTGGTTGAAAACAATTATTAAATGTAGTCATATTATTAAATATTGGAAATTATGGATTGATGTTAGTGTTATTCACTTATCTGATATATCATTTGAATAAACCTTTATGTCCTTTAAAGATATCTAAAATAAGGTTGCCTTACCATAATCAAAGTATACTCAATATGACATTTTATGTAATTCAGTGCTTAACAGATTTCCTGGTTTCTTACCTGTAGTCAGGATTCCAGAACCAGAACTAGTTCTAAACATATTTAATAAGCCTTTAATAAGTCTGAAAAAATTGCTTCTAGAATACATAGGAAATTATCAGCTAGGATATCTTCCAATTATCAAACATTAAACCATTTTGTAATGAGGAATTTTCTGCTACTTTCTCTGATAAAGAATAGCAACAAATATTACTTTCTAATCTATCTGGATGGTTACCTAGATCTTGATGTCAATCTAAGATTTTTTTACACTTTATAATGTTTTGTGGTCACCTAACAAATTAATTAAAGATAAATGTATTGCTAATGACGTATGTTGGGTTTGAAATCTCCTTACCCACTCTCTAAAACATCTGCTATTTGATTGTCCAATTGTAACTAAATTTCAGTCTGAGGTTTGGCATGTCATTTGCAAGATTATAATCATTTTTAATTATATCTATTATTCAATTGCCCTCTGTAAGTTATCTATACTCATCTCAACTGTATGTTTTGCTAATCATAATTTTTTTGATTTTTTAATTTCATCAGCAGTCCATAAACTTTTATTGGAAGGTGCCACATTGTTGGCTATTCATAGCTGGTGGGTGTGGATTACCTTCACAAGATTGGGTGATAGATGTTACACTTTTTATTCTACTTTCAACCTTACATCAATATGAAATGTTTTGTAATCACTTGATTACTATCACAAAATATGTTAATATAATATTTTGTATTATTTGTAGATCAATAGTCTTATCCTTATGACTTAAATAGCTTAGTTATTCTTGTTTTACTTTTATTTTGCTTACTTACTGTTTGTCCTGGTCCTTTCTGCAGGGTCACCCCCAAACGGTTTGCCTCCTTCCTCCTCTTTTTTGCTGAATTTCTTTTTATTGGCTTTAGGAGTCTGTGCACTTTACCACTGCTAACCAGTGCTAAAGTGCAGGTGCTCTGTACCCTACTCATGGTGATATACGCTTATCCACAATTAGCATACTTAGTTTACTTATAAGTAAAGTGCAATGCATCTACCCGGGCCTGTAAATGAAAGGCTACTAGTGGGCCTACAGCGCTGATTATGCCACCCAATACAGTAGCATTTCAAATATGTCTCAGGCCTGCCACTGCAGAGCCTGTGTATGCAGTATTAAACCTCCTTTTCAACCCGGCAAGTGCACCCACTTGCTAAGCCCAAACCTTAATTTTTATTTCATATAAGTCACCCATAAGGTAGGCCTTAGTAAGCCCTAACACATTTAAAATGTTGGACAAGTACTTTTTAGTTTAACATGTCCTGGTAGTGAAAATCTTCTAAATCCATTCTCCAATACTGCAAGGACTATCTCTCCCATAGGTTAACATTGGGATTATCTTGAAGCATCCTTTACGTGTAACTCGAAATTAGGAAAAGATAGAAATATGGAGTTTGGTGTCCCTGGACTCACAATTTAAAATCACAGCTGATGGTGATGTTAGATTTTAAATTGTAAGCCTGAAAATGGCAATTTTACAAAGTTGGCATTTGCTTACTTTTGCCATTCTGTGCCTCTACCTGTCTCTGAATACATGTCTGGGGTAAATGACAACTGGGCCTTGTGCATCCCCTCCAGAAAGTAATACACAAAGGGATCTTGGGTGTGACATTTCCATCCTCATTAACTAGCTTGATGGGAGGGCGGAGCTTAGCACTGCCTCATTTACATTTGAATAGGGCTGGTTTTTTTGGTCTTATTTTACTCAGATAAATATTATGTACTTATCTAATCTAGTGTAGAGTCTTTTTGTGGTGTCCCTCACTGTATTAGTGTAATTAGGTGCTGTACAAATACTTTACACATTGCCTCTTAAGTTAACCCTGACTGCTCTGTGTCAAGCTACCAGAGGATTCTCACAGACTAATTTAGGGAGTGCACCTGACTTACTCTGACTGGAATTGTGGTTCCTACTTGAACAGGGTGCAAACCTCTGCCAACTAGAGACTCAATTTCTAACACTTACCATCATATTTCTATAAATGAATGTAATCCAATACATTCAATATTGTAGACTTCAATATTTTTATTTGGTATTATTTTTTGTTTGTTGATCACTATGTTATGTAATGTATTTATATCAATTAAATATTTTGAATAGCACACCTGTTTTTAAGTCCCTTCTGTTAAGGATATTAGTGATGCAACCATCAGCTGCACTGATGCATTTTTCCCCAAAAAAATTAAAGCTAGATTCTCCAACCATAGACTTGCATTCAGATCTTATTTCAATAGATTTTCCTAAATCAAGCAAATCAAGCAAAGTAGTTTTAATTGTTTCTGGTTATCAAGCCAATGCCAAACAATTTGTACAAAGGCATTAACTATTTGTACATAAAGGTATACGGACAGTGTGTGCAAAATATGATGAGGTGGCAAAGAAATGGGATGGCATCAAATGCATTTACTAAATGATATGTCTGCCACGATAAATTTGGGCATCAAAAGGTTAGCATCAGGGAGAGCAAGGACAATGTCTGTTAAAGGGTATGAAATCGAGAATTTCAATGACAACAACTGTAAGTTAAAGGTGTTCAACAGTGGTGTAATGCAAAATTATGTCCCTATGAAGATTGAGATAAGGGCCCAAGATTGCCATATCTTACAGGTATTCCTTGGCCTTGGGCTCAATGCAACCCCCCACCCCCCTTAAAGGGTTTGGGGAACCCCTGCAAAGCAGGGGCAGCAGGGCATGTGTTACCCCTCCCTGATGTTCAATGGTTGAATGACAGCATCTCACCAATATTTATAAACCCCATTTCTTTCTTAAATTTTCTGCCACTGATAGTGAATGTAAGGTTCCCTTTTTTGATCAAATTCAATAATATTAGCTCACAGACTCTGAAACATACCCCAAAAGTTGTCAGAAATTACACATGCATGGAAATTGATAGGTATCTTTCCAACTCTAGATGAGATAGATAACACCAAGGCTAGAAAGGATAAATAGCATATGGGTTTGTAAATGGCAACAGAGCACACATGTTAAGAAATGAAAATCCATTCTAATGAAGGATTGGGAAGATCACAGGTTCTTTTAGAGTCAAAAATAAGTGTTCATGTGGTCCATTGTTAATTCTATCAGGATAAAAACATCCGACTTCATATGCTCTGGTATGTATAACTGCTGTACTTTGGATCAGTGTGGGTTTGAGAAACATAGCAGATTAATTTACCGGGTGAGCACTATACTTGGCTGAATGGGACGGGGGGCTCACTGATTTGGATAGGCCCAGATCCCTAAAGCAAAATGTAT
The DNA here is from genome assembly GCF_031143425.1 of Pleurodeles waltl. Classification (NCBI taxonomy): domain Eukaryota; kingdom Metazoa; phylum Chordata; class Amphibia; order Caudata; family Salamandridae; genus Pleurodeles; species Pleurodeles waltl. The sequence continues at coordinate 142,161,100 of NC_090444.1, read as the reverse complement.
AAAAACAGAGCAAATTTCCAGAAAGACATCCAAGCATAAATAATGAAAATGTCTACTGGCGAGAGTAATTGTAGGTGAGCAGGAAGTGTGAACGAATAGTACCTCTGGAGGTGGTACCTGGAATACTTACAGTTGTGAGCCTAGTGATATCAGCAACATAACACCGAACTGAAAGTCATTTTCTAGCAGAGGCTTCCATTAGATACATCAACAGGATCTCATGCAAGAAAGCGAGTTAACAATGAACTCATAAAAGTTCAGTGTCTAAATTTGCTGTCACAATGAGCATATAGCTTTAGCTTGAAAAGACACCATGTCCATGTTGGTGCACTTGTGAATTGATTCCATTTAATACAATTTGCATGCCCACCACATGCATGCATCATTTATGTAGTCCTACGTGCCTATGGTTCTGTGAACTGAATATGGCTCCTCTCTACAGTACAATTTAATAGTGCAGCATTCAATTGAACATATGTACAAAACGAGGCATGGCTTCAATACATCAGTTTGAATGAGCTTGGCATTTAGCCAGGTCAGTTATCAGTCGGGACAATGCCTGGACAATTACATGACCCAACACTGAGCCATGAACTTCCATTACCTTTTCAAAACCTCTCTGAGGTCTGGGGCTGTCTACCTCTCCTTTGTGCAGGAGGTGATGGCTTAGGTGTACAAGTTGTCACAGAGAAATACTACTGCCGTGCTAGTGAAGTTGTGCTGAAAACACTGGAGGGACCACTGGGGGCGAGATAGGCAGCGGCGCCAGAAGATGGCACCGGAAGGAGGCTATTACTCCAGGGATATCTGTATCGGAGGAAGAGTAAGCTTGCAGGCCCAAGTTATTCCACTCCTGAATTGTTCATGACTGAGAAGAAAGTGTCAATGAGAGCATGTGTTCATTTTTCAAAGTATCTCATGTCCCCAGCTAAACAAAGAACATTCAGGAAACTGATAAGAGATCCAAGTTCAAAATACTTTATTTTATCATATAGCAATGCATATTTGAATCCCTGTCTGATATGAAATAGATTTTGATTAACAAACACTTTTGGTTAGTTAGGGCCTGATTTAGAGTTTGGTGGATGGGGTTACTATGTCACAAACGTGACAGATATCCCGTCCGCTGTATTACGATTCCATTATACCCTATGGGAATTGAGCTATGGCAGACGGGATGTCCGTCGCATTTGTGATGGAGTAACCTTTTTGCCAAACTCTAAATCAGGCCCTTCATGAATAACTGGATCATTAAAACCATCTCTGTATTAAGTTATAAAAGTCTGCTAAATCAATAATTTATCAATAGCCTCAACACAGCAACACTAGCATAAGAACATCCAAGTGTAACAGGACAACCATATTGTAAACACCAGTAAAAAAACACCCCGAAACGTAAACTAACACACAAGGAAAGGAAGTAAATTAGATACTAGGACAAGGGCAAACAGCACGAAGCACCGTTGTCCACTAGATAGGCCTGTGAAAATATATAAGGAAGATTTGGCATTTATAACCATGGCTTTTATCATCTTCCACAGTGTTGAAGTCATAATATGCTGCAATTTTGCCTTCACCCACACCTGAATTAGAATGGGTTTTACCATCTTTAGTTAAAGATAAGTCGGTGAAAAGCAGGATTGTGGCGTCTTGTCCTGTCTCCAGAGAGTGACCAGTTCGAGGAGGAGTCAGTGCTCAGAAGGAATTGCCATCACCACTAACAATGAGAGCTTGTGTACTTTCTAAACAATAGTAAGATGATGGTGATGATGATTATGGAAATGGAAGAATAACTGGAGCATCACTGGAAGTGACAAATTCCTGTGCATTCACTCTTTTCACCATGTGAACTGGGAAAAACCACACACTTGGAACCAAACTCCCTGCAAGCCAACCTCATAACTGGCACAGGGAGCTTTCAGTTGCCAAACACCTCCATTCTCTGCACATCAAGGGCTTAACCATTAACTTTGAGACTCATAAGAGGAAAGTGTGTGATATGATCTTCCCAAGTTACTACAGAACTAAGGGCCAGATGTAGGTACAAAAAAATTAGCAACTCGCAATTTGCGAGCATGTGCGACTCGCAAATTGCGTGTCGCTAATAGGAATGCAGGTACAATGTCCGTGTACAAATTGCGACTCGCACACAGAGTCGCAACTCAGATAGCGAGTCCGCTGTCTGCGAGGTCGCTGTTTGCGACTGCGCAAAAAACGGACTCGCAATTTGCGAGTGGGTGCCGCAAATTCGGAGTACCATGTAAACTGATTGCAGGTGCTGCAGAACACTCCAGAAACCACTCCAGAACACTCTGGAAACACTTCCTGGCACATGATGATGACATCACAGCCAGGAAGTTTACTAATACACCTGGGAGGAGGAAGGACCACACCCATTTTAAACTGCTGAACAGCCAACCGGAGGAACAGCAGCTACAATGGCAGAAACACCCAGAAAGAGAAAACTTTAATTTTCTGAGAAGGAGCTGGAGGTGCTGACAGAAGAATGCTGTCAGCACTATGATGATCTATTTGGAAAGGCAGCCCTCAATGTGCCAGACTCAACAAAAAAACAACTCTGGCTGGAAATTCAGGAAAAAGTGAACTCCCTGGGGGTCAGCCACAGGAGTGTGGATGAGATCAAGAAGAGGTGGTATGACCTCTGCTCCCGGACCAAGGAAAGGGTGGCAGAAAGGCTCCGGGAGATGAGAGGCACAGAAGGGGGACCATCATCCGTACCACCACCCACACCCCTGGAGGAAAGGGTGGAGGAGACCCTGGAGCATGAGGCAGTGACAGGATTTGGAGATCTGGACACCTCTGAGCCCACTACATCAACCGGTGAGTACCATGTGATATGCCTGTACCCCCATCAATGCCATACCCCCACCCACCATGTACACAGGGGCATGCACAACCAAGATAGCTCCATTTCAGGGTAGCAAACACCAGAATGATGCATTATGGGCAATGTAGTCAAGTAGGCAGTCAATAGGCAAATGTTTATTAGGAAGTGTGCAACAGATAGTAGACACTGACAGTCTGTTCCCCATGTCCCACAGGTCTCCCACAAGACACCACCACAAGCCACAGCAGCCAGGTGCCAACAGACAGCCAGCCCCATGAGGAAAGCACAGGAGCTGCCACCACTCCCACCTGCACCACCAACACCATCCCCTTGATGAGAACACCTGCTGCAACAGTGGTTCTGGAGGCTGCGTCAGCAACAGCCAGGAGTGCCACGGTACAGCTCACAGGGCATCCACCGCTGCGCAGGCGACGCAGGTTGAGGAGAGCAGGGCTGCAGGCTGAGTCCGGGCGTCCATCGACCACCATCACCGAGGCACAACTGCTCCGTGGTCAGCGCCTGCAGAACAATATGTTAGGGAGAATTAGTGGGGTTATGCACCGCTTTGTGAGGAGCAATGAGGCCAGCATGCAGCAGCTCCATGCCCAATTGGACGTCATTGGCACAAACACTAGGGACCTAGCCCTGTCCATGAGGGAACTGGTGGCAGGACTACTGTCACAGAGCGAGGGTGGGCGGCACAGGGACCGGCAGCTGCTCCAGAGGCTGGACAGGATGGCCTCATCAATTGGCAGACTGGCAGTCAACGCCACTGGCCTGTCAAGAAGGACAGTTGGCCTCCAAGTGGAAATGGGCCACTTTGCAGGGGATGTTGCAAGAGGCATGGGCCGGATCACACATGTGATCGATTTAATGGAGGCACGGCATGTGTCCCGGGGGACAGGGGACACCCCCCAGGACAGCGAAGAGGGCTCCACTGTGAGCAGTGTCTCTGCCAGTGACACTAGGGTGCTCCGGAGTGGGAGTACCAGGCAGAGCACTTCAGAACAACCTGGGACCAGCCAGGCTGGCAGAGGCCGCCGTAGGTCATAGACTAAACCCTGTCCCTGATGTTGGGGCACATGACAGCAATGTGCCCCATGCATGGTTTGCTTTTTGATGTACATGAACAGTTAGTCATTGTAAATAGTTCAATTTCTGCACATATTAAATAGTTTTTTGTTCCACTTAACAAATGGAGTTTTTGGTCAATAGGTGAGTATGGTTGAAGTTGGCACGTACCTTCCAAAGTATTGGGTTGCGATGTGTTCCCGTCTCAGTCTGCCTTGATTTGCGATGCTCCGATCCCCATGATGGCGATGTGGTTGCTTCTGCTCTTCATCCTCAGAATCTGGGTCTGCAGGGGTGAGAGGTAGGCAATATTGTGCAGGATGGCGCATGCGACAACAATTTTGAATGCTGTAATGGGGGTATACTGGAGGGCACCTCCACTGCGGTGGAGGCATCTGAACCTTGCTTTCAGCAATCCGAAGGTGCGTTCAATCATGTTCCTGGTCCTCTTATGTGCACTGTTGTATCGCCTCTCTGAATCATTGCTGGGTGTTAAGAACGGAGTCATTATCCATGGCCGTAGTGCATATGCACTGTCACCTGTTGGGCACAAACATTACAGTGTTAGAAAGTCCTGGTTGGTGTGCACATTGATCTGTGTGTATGTCTACGAGGTGTATGCAGCTCTACCTAGGAGGTATCCGTCTCCAAACTCCCCACGTTCCAGGCGTTGGTGTATCCCACTGTGCCTAAAAATTTATGAGTCATGGGTACTGCCTGGAAATTTTGCAACAATATCAGTGATGACATAATGGGTGTCACAAACAACCTGAATATTCAGTGAGTGGGTACACTTTCTGTTGCGGAGCAGATATTCCAGGTTAGCAGGGGGGCATATTTGAATATGTGTCCCATCTACACACCCTATGACATGGGGAAAGTTGGCAATCCGGTAAAATTCCAACTTGGTGCTGTTAATTTCTGCCTCATTCCTGGGTAGGTATATGAAGTGAGACATGTGTGTGAGTATGGCATCTAGGAATGCCCTGAGGAACCTTGATAGTGCACTTTGAGATACCCCACCTGCCACAGCAATGACACCCTGATAGCTCCCTGAGGCCAAGAGGTGCAGTGAGCATAGCACTTGCACATGCGTAGGGATGGCGCACCAACGCAGAGTCTGGCGTTCTAGCTGTGGTTTTAGTAATTCAATTAATTCTAGTATGGCTGCGCTGCTAAGGCAGTATTTGTCATATATCTCTTCCTCAGTTTGCTGAAAAAGAGTCTGCCTTGTTCTGTAAAGCTTCTCCTGTCTCTGGCTCCTCCTCCTCCTCTGCTGGGCTGCGTGGACTCTCCTCCTCACTGCTATCAGGTATATCTCCACCATCTTGAGTAACCCAGATGCCTTTTGGGTCTCCTTTTATACTTAGGTAATGGTTACCACCTGCTCTGAGTTAGTGGTAAATGGGACATGCAAACTGGGCTTTTTGCGACTAGTCGCAATTTGCGAGTTGCAATTGCATATGGTTTGCGACTGGCAAATTGTGACTTCCTAATAGCGGGTCGCAAAATGGGGTTGCTATTTTTGCGAGTCGGTAACGGCTCGCATCGCTTTTTGCGAGTCGGAAATGGGATTTTTGCATCCCATTTCCGATTTTGCGCAGTCGCAAATAGCGATTCGGGCCATTTGCGACTCGCAAAACTTTGCTACATCTGGCCCTAACTGTGCTATTGTAGACCTGAAGACAAAGGTCCAGGTGGAGATACCTTGGCTTAGACGCCACCACACCCAGTCCCTCCAATGTTAGAATACTTTAACAAGGCCATCATTTATTTTCCTTTGGCTCCTCACCCCAGGAGGCACCTTCTTCACTATGGAGTGTTGCTTAAGTGCATTAAATTTAAATGCTTTATTAATCAATTTTGGAAAAAAAGTATTGACCTAAGACTGTAAGAACATTCAGAAAAATCAAGGCAAAGATTAAGAAGTAAAAAAATAATACAATGAAGGATACAAAGCTCAAAAAAGAAAACAGAAATGGTAGTCCTTTTACCAAACACTTAAAAAGGGAAACAACATATATTAAGAAATAACAAAGCATCAAGGAATAACGAAGCGGATATCAAGGAAAATACATTCTATTAAGTATCAGTAAAGAGCAGGGTGAAAGGAGGCTCAGCTACCTCCTTAAAAACTCAAAACTTTGATCAACAATCATTGAGAAAACAACGAGACTCATTTCGACCCTGGAAGTCCTAGGACCGCCAGGGCCGCGATGACGGTTGGACAGCCCCGCAAGTGGCAGTCCAACTGCCACATCACTGCTGTGGCAGAGCCACTACGGTCGGACCGCCGACACTGCCAGGTTGCTGCCAGCCGAAGTCCTGCGCTGCCGGCGGTCTCATTCAGCCAGGGCAGCGCTGTCCCCTTTCCGCAATCCGTCTCACCAAAATGCAAAGGCTGGGGGAAAGGGGCATTGGGGGCCCCATGGGGAGCCCCTACACTGCCCATGCACTTGGCGAATTACAGGCAGTGAAAAGTGCGACGGGTGCTATCACATCCGATGCACTGCAACATTGCAGCCGGCTCGATCACAAGCTGGCCTCAATGTTGTCGTGTGTTTCTGCTGGGCCGGCAGTCGGAAACCATGTTTCCGCCCAGCAGGAGACACGTAATGGGACCGATAGAAGGAAAACCGGACTGGCAGTTTTCCGGCCCAAAGTGTTTGGCCGGTGGCCTCCGCCGCCTTCCAAACACATAATGAGGCCCAATATTTCAGTCCTTTGTGCAAGCTAGAGCTACGTTTTTTTTTTGTTTTTTTTTTACTGTAAGCGTATTATACAAAAATACAAAGTAGTAACAGTTTAAAAAATATCATCTCACCATGTTCATTTTAGAACGTTCTCTGATTTTATACGATTACATGCACTAGTGAAGTCTTTCATACACCCTTATTCTTCAAAATCTCATTCTCATTGCCACAAAACGGCAGAGAGGCCCACTCTTAAAACTTGGCGTACATACTACCTTCCTCTCAGTACTCTGTGTCATTTCTCTGTATAGCTAACCATCTACTAATCAAATTACAACCTGGCACAACGGCTGATGTTGTCAGAGATTCCAAAAAAGGTCGTGAAAAGTCGTTGCTACTCATTCACCCTTAGGTGCAGCGGTGCTTCAGAAGCTCAAAATGTGAATCTTCAATGTTGCATCTGTAAACAGAACCACATGGGTCTTTCCAGGGAGCAGATGCAGATACTGGCTGAGAAAATAATACATTTATTTGACAGGTCAGTTATTTTAATTAGCTAAGGAAGTACACATCTATTCTGCTTTCACAACTTTCTTAGAGGTGGAATGAGCAAGCCGCATGAAGAGGTATGACAGGAAATCAAAACACAGGATGGGATAGGTTTTAGTAGCAAACAAGGCAGCTTAGCAGGAGAAACCTTTGCCCAGTAGCTCATTTACTCGAACATCGAATTGGACTGCAACATAGGAAACGAAGCAAATATAAAATCCTCACTAATTTATGTACACTGCTTAAATAGCACCACATCCAAAGTGTTCAGCTGCTATAATAAACAGTGCTTGTTTTTCACAGTGCGATTCAAAAATGCTTCAATTATAGTTCCTGTCAAGCTCAGTTCTAAACTAAAATGTTCCTTACAGGACCTGTATTCCTCTCTTCTGACTGTTAGCGATAAACGTGCATGCAGGGCAGATATTTATGTTCCGAGCAGACATGAGCACCGGCTTGCATCGTGATTAAGGGCACACCACGTCACCCTGTCTCAAGGACACAACAGCATCCGGCGCAGAACCTGAAGCTCATTGCTAGAAAGCAGCCGTGTTACAGCTTTATATGCTTCAAACGTACTAACGCCTTTAATATAAATGACAAACAAGAGAGACTTGAGATGCTATGCCAGGCTAAGAAGTTTCACATCATTGCTTCTAGGTTTAGCTACATTCTACTAGAAAGGGTATATTGTGACTTTCATGAGCAGTGAGCTAAACAACAGGGTATTTATTTTGTAAAATAAGCTTATTTTAGGAGCCAGAGGTAAACAAGGACACCACTGGAATAAAGCCAAAACAAATGTCAGCGACATGGGAGGAGGGGAGGGGAATGGAATGCTGCAATAAAACGCAGGCAGCTACCAGCCTAAAACACCCACAGTGAAAATGGAGCACCAAAGAAATGACAAAAAAAATCTGTCACAGCAACAGATAAAGAAACCAAAGTGGAATAATACAAAAGTTGGTGACTGCTCTGAAACAGAAAAAGGAGGGAGAAAAAGACAGAACTGACCACTAACGAGCAAGAATTTTCAAAGGACACTGCAACCATCAAACAAAATCACTTTAACACATAAGAAGCATACTAAAAGTATACAGGAGGCACCAAAAAACGAGACTAAAACGCAATACCTCTTTTAATAATCAACTCACAAACATATTAGAATGTCCTATTGTCCCTTGAAAACAACATTTAGAGAAGTTGTGTGACCGGTCCTGTTAGGCTACAAGAGCAACCCTGAAACCCATGGGAACCTGGGTATAATAGACTTTATTAGAAACAGTCCTTCTCATTGGCATCATTTAGTAAAGAGTGTTAAAAAACCTCATGCGATGAATACCTTAGTACCAATAATTTCATGAGTACCACCACAGTCATAGTAAATGAAAAACTATTTTACTGAGGGGGACCGGTCCTGTAAGGTAAGATGCACAAAATTATTAAAGCATCCATAAGAATAAAGTTCTAGCAGGCAAATCCATTAAAATATCTGGGAAATTAATCAAATTTTTGTATAGAAAACCCACAGAGAGAAACACTCTTTTGGTCCTATCATAGCTTTTGTGCTAGGTTTCTCAGGAATGGTGTCCCACCTTTGGAAAACCTCCATAGCAACATGTAATAGGTTTGGTGGTTGGTTGTTGGGCTAGCAGTGCCGGTGGTCAGACTGCCTTTTTCCCATCCTCCAGAGTCCTGGTGGTGTCTGGATTTTGGCTGTCTTTTGGTGGGCCGGGCTGTGTGACTCATAATACGGTGGTCTGTATGACTGCAAACATGGCGGTCTTTTGGTGGCCGCCACTATGGCGTTATGGCGGTCAGACCGCTAAACTCATAATGAGCCCCAAAATCTTTTAACAACTAAACCAAAGAAGGAGTGCAATAAAATGGTGTGCGTTACCATGTTTGTCTACATAGTAATAAGATTACAGCATCTATCAGAAAACAATTGCACATAATACCAACTATAGACACTTCCTTAGAGTTACAGTCGCTCTCCTTCAAGAGGGGCAAGAATATTTGTGATGACTTGATGCATTCAGCAGGCCCCAGGGTCGAAGAAGCCAATACCCCGGACAGTCTATGAGGCCTCCCCCGATGATCAGGGTGGTCCTGATGAAGGGGTCGTTATAAATGCAATGTATGTGTTTGTCAGTTTACAACTAACACAATATTCTTTGAACATGATGGCTTTCTTTGGAATTTAGAAACCTTCCTAACTTTAATACGGTGGATGTGGTCTATTGTATTTGGTGCTCATTGTCCCTGATTTACAATGGACAGATGACCCAACATATAATGTATTGGGCAACACTGAAGCAGAATCCGCTGCAGAGTAATCACTACTCCTTTGGTAACACATTACATGGAGAAGGAAAATACTGCAAATGACATCAGATGGCAGGTACTGGATGTGGTCAAGACACCACAGAGAGGAGGAGCTACCCCCTTATTTTACAAAGATTCAAATGGAAATGGATTACCATGTGTGACTCAATTTCAAATAGATGAAACTCCCTTGAAGAATGTAGGGGTCTTGTTTTCTCACTCCAAAAGTGAGATTACTTTACTTTCCTGGAGTGACTGTATTATTTCACCCCTCAAGGGATAGAGACGTTAATAGCTTGAAGAAGGACTTCAATTTCTAATGTGGAAACATTATTAAGTTTATTCTTTTGTATGTAATGTGTATTAATGGTTGAATTGTTATAAAATGACATGGTTTACTGTTGTCCTTACCTGCCTACCAACCTTTCTTTTCCTTTCCCCTCTCCACCCCCTCCTCTCCTCCCCCTTCAAGCATTCGATGACTGGCTGAGCCATTAAGCATTTAAAGACCGACTGAGCCTCCGCTATTCTTTATATTAATGATATGGTTGGGTTTCATTGATGCCACTTCCTTATCCTTCTTTCCTTTTGTGTTGTTGCTTTTTAATATTATTTAATATTAAATAGGGGTGAATTATTACTTTGCTGTCATTAGTTTAAGTACTGCCCCCTACATGCTGATAGGTAACTTACAACATATAGGTAGAATGGAGGCTTAAAGCTGAGTCCCAACAGGGACATTTTATGGATTTTGGGGGCCCTGGGCCACACCTATTTTGGGGGCCCCTGTTCCCAACATCTTTGCATTTATGATAAATTTTCAACTAAATCACACCCATTGATCATTCCTTAATGGTTAATCAATAGTAAAGGAAAGAACAAAAATGATAGGCAATTGCTTTTTAATTTTCTGCACCCATCCTGTTTAACATCACTCTTTTTGTTGAGTTGCCATTGGACTGCATTGATCCAGATATGCCGCAAACAGGTTGGCATGTATGTGGATCATGGGGCAGCACTGTACGAGGCTATGGTATCCTTGTCAACATTCGATTACCAAAAGAGGTAGAGGTAGTTTTTACAGCGTGCCTATTCAAATAAATTAATCAGGGCTCCTGTCCTGAAAAAATAACAAGGGTCGGTCCTCTTGAAAGGTGGGGCCCTGGGCAGAGCCCACTTTGCCCACTCCTTAAAATGTCTCTGAGTTCCAAGCCTTCATCATCAACACATAGCTTTATTCGGTTACTTTCAACCATAAAAGCAAAACAACCAACAATTGAATGAAAAAGGAAGTAAGAATTAAGTTTAAAAAAGGATAAGAATAAAATAAAAACATATATTTCAGCCTTAAAACACATAAAATTATTTTCCTTAGAAAAAACACCTAACCCCCTAATACCTAACATTTAAAATAAACATGGGGTTTTCTTTCAGTCTAGGTGTATAGTTAAAATTTAGCAACTAAAACACTTTAAAAAAAAAAAAAAAAAAAAAAAAAAGAATTGGTCCTCATCATCATTTTTTCCCCGGAAAATTAGTACGAATATGCCAAGCAGCTACAATATACTTGCTAACCGCACAAGATAGAGGGAGAGAAGTTTCCCTCATCATGATCCTTAAGGCGACAATACAATGTCTTACCCCCATATTCCTGCACACCCGTCGTAACCACTTCCGTTGCGCAATCAAATAAGCAGGGCATAAAAACATAAAATGTACAATAGATTCTGAAATGTGATTACAACTCGGACAAGTATCAGGACTTGGGGTCGCGCTCCGTGTACTGCCATAGGATTTGGGAGGCAGACAACCATATCTGAACTGAATATATAGACTCTTACTTAATGGGTCAAGAATTGTATCCATAAATGGTTCCAGATACGGGTACCATTTGAAATCAAAAAATTGTGAAGTCAATCTGCTGTGTGTTGAACACAGCAGGTAGTTTTCCCTGACATATATCCAGTAAACAATTTTCAAATGATTCTTCTGATCCTTCCTTATGCTTTCTGGATGACTCCAAAACTCACTAAGACCCAATCTGTAAAACCATTTTGAGATGTGGTTAAACCAGGGAATGGTAAGTACATTTGGTCTATCTAGAATGTCTTGAATAGACTCCTTGTATGTGGATAGCTCTGGGGTGGTCCATACACGGACCCAGAAAAGCAATGGTCTTAGGGCAATTACATCAGAGATGCGTGAAAGGCCAAGATACCAGAACATAGGCAGCAGTGGGGTACGGCGAGGACAGGCCAAAGTTGACCTTACAAAGTTGTTTTCCCCCACTGCAAGCTTGCCAGTGTTCGAGGACCCCCAAATTTCAGACCCGTAGACCGCAGCGCTCTGTGCCTTTGCTCGATAAATTTTAATAGTTGGAGTAATCACTCTCTCAGAGGTAGACTTGTGAAAGCATAAGATGGCCCCAGATCTCTGTGCCAGAATAGCTAAACTTTTATCGATTTGGGCCCCCCAATGCAGATTGTTGCAAATTCTCACCCCCAAATAATCTATGGAGCTTATCATACCTAGGGGGGTACCATTATGAAAAATTGAGTATCTCTTAGTGGGGCCACAACCCAGGGTCATAAATTTAGTTTTGCTATGGTTGAGTTCAAGTCCATAGTCACCACAAAATGAACTAAACTTATCCACAAGTACCTGGAGACCCATAGGAGTTCTGGAGATCAGGAGGGAGTCATCAGCAAATAGCAAAATTGGAATTTTATGGTTGTTCAAGGATGGAGCATCATTTTGGCAGTTGGTAACGACTTGCACCACCTCGTTGATAAACAATGTAAATAACGTTGGGGCAAGAACACAACCTTGGCGTACTCCTCTCCTAATATCTATTTTGTCGGTGAGTTCCCCCTGCTTACCCCATCTGACTTGTGCAAATGTTTTTTCATGTAATCTTTGAGTTAAATGCACTAAATTTCCTGGGATACCGATTTTATTTAATACTCCCCATAGTTTCTCTCTTGGGACTAAATCGAATGCAGATCTTAGATCTACGAAAGCAACATAAAGTTTTTGCTTAGATAGGGTGACATACTTCCAAAATAGTAATGACAGCCTAAAGACTTGGTCCATGGTGTTAGTTTTAGGCCGAAAACCGGCCTGTAAGGGGGATAAAATGTGGTTGTCTTGGATCCAATCGGTAAGCCTATCTAAGACTTGCTTAGCAAACGTCTTCTGAAGGATATCAATTAGGCTGATTGGTCGATAGTTTACAGGTGAACCTACATCACCCTTTTTGTGAATCGGTATTATTTCTGCACCACGCCAGGAATCTGGAATAGGGCTACCAGCTGCTATGGCATTAGACAATAAATTGATGTACCATGCCCATATCTTTGGTTCTGATTTAAACAGGTCCCCTGGGATCTTATCTGGACCAGGGGCTTTGGCTGGCCTCAAAGAATTAATTGCAGCTGTTGTTTCGGCTAAGGTAAAAACAATGCTCTCAGTTGAGGTCTTGTTAACAGCCCAACACTCATCATATCCAGGGTCCTCCAGAGATTGTGGTGCAGGCAGAGCATAAATTCCAGAAAAATAGGACACCCATCTTTCGGGCTGTATGTACATACCAATGTCATCATTGCCCCTTTTCGAACTGGAGGTCAACAGCCGCCAGAAGGAACTATCATCTTTGTATTTGACTGCTGCAAGCAGCTTCTGCCATATCTCATTATCCCAGTCTTTTTTTGCTTGTTTCAGGACATTAACATACCTACGTCGGGCCTCTTTAATAGCCACTTGGGTAGAGTTTTTTACAGCCTCGTTTAAATTAGATCTTGCTCGCACACAATCCTGATTATACCAATCCCTACGAGGGGTGTCAGCGGGTCTCGATTTGGAAGGGATTTCCCTATAGAAGATACCCTGTAGGGAATCTACCAATTTATTGTGGATAGCCATGATGGGAATATCCGAGGCTTCTTGTTCCTCATAATCTGCAAAGAGTTTTAAAAATGATGAATATATTTCCCCAATCAAATACGGGTTGGATTCCACCTTTGGCCAGCAGACCCGAGAACGTCTATGATTCAGATAAGGGAGTGGGACGTTAGTGGTCGTTATGTGCTGGACTCTTAAAAATGCATGGTTGGTCAGTACAAGGCACAGAGGATTATGATCGCTATCCAAGCGAGGTAAGATTTCCATGTCCAGTGAACTTGACCATAGCCTAATGTCCACCAGAATATAATCAATAATACTAAAAGAAAGCCCTCGCTTGAAAGTGATGGCTCGCTCTGAGTCAGATTTGGTGCGGCCGTTACATTCTCTCAGACCATATTTCAGACAAAGGGAAGACAACTGAGATGCAACACGGGAAGCGGGCAAAAACGCTGTTTCCTTAGATTGGGGAATACCCCAATATTCGTCCTCCTCAGTAGTCAGATTGCTGATGGTGTTGTCCAACACAAAAGAACAATTAAAATCACCTGCTATAATCAAAAGATCTAAAGGGTCCAGAAGCTCTATATAATCCGTCAGCTGGGTGAGAATAATTGATTCTGACCCGCGGAGAACGGATCTTGCATAAGTATTCAGAACTATCATCCTGAATCCAGGTCGGAATATGATTTGGACACCCAGCAGATCATAGGAATTAAACTTTATCATGGAGTGGTCACATTCTAGCCTATTGTTCAACAAAATCATTCCAAGCCTTGTTTTGGAGTGAATCCAGATAAATGCTCCATTTCAGTGTGTGATCGTGCTCACATCCTTGACAGGGATGGTTCTCCCTCATTGTCCTTCTCCCTATTGGAGCACTGACTCCTCACGACAGGCCCTCGCCACAGAACCTGTCTTGCTGTTCACAGCCCTACCAATTCTGGCCTACAATCTGACAACTATTTCTGCATCCACAAGGCACATAATGGGACATTATATTGGGGGCAGATATTTATTTGAGTCATTCCTGCCCTCCACTGCTCTGTGTTTGTTTGTTTATTTTCAAGGTACTATCAGGGGTAAGTCCTACTATTCTCAATTTGCCCTGATATTTGAATGGATTTCCCACTAGAACTATATTCTTATGGATGCGATAATACTTTTGCACATCTTACCTTCAGAGGTCTAGCCCCTCTGAGTAAGTACTTCCTTTACTTACCTCACCTATTCACTGAGGTATACCTGCTGTCTCAACATACTCATGCTGTAGCAGTTTTTCTTTAATTTATGGCATACCAGGTAACCCCCTACTACAGTTCTGTATATCTGGTCCAATACAGACCACCATCTTTCCTAATTCTCTTTTACAGATCATTACAGATGTCCCCACATCATATTGTCTTGATGAAACTCTTGGATTCTTATTTTGGGTCGAAACATCGTTGACACAGGTGAGTAACAAACAAAGAAATTACCATAAATAACTAAAATGCACTGTCTTGAGAACTCTAAGTGGTTGTTTGTTACAAATATATCCACCTTTTTTGTATGTTTTCATTGGTGAATATTCTTTTGTGGTGGGTGGCGCACTGGGAGCATATTGCATAATTTGAATTCTTTTTGTATGGATAAAATCACTGAAGAGATTAAATTGTTCTTCATTTATTATACGTGTGGTGGTCGTTGTGAACATCATGATACTATGGCATTTATTGTCTGAGGTTGATTAAGTTCCCAAATACACACTCTTTACTAAATGTTAACAATGAGAAACATTGTTGCATATAGAGGGCCAGATTTACCAAAATGTCATGCAACGCAGCAAGACGATTTGCTGTGCTGCGCTCAGGGAAAGATCAGGAATGTGTCATATTTACTAAGACATGACTTGTTCCCGCTTTCTCCCTGCACTGCCGCACTGAGTGCTGCCAAACGCCAACTCAGGCTCCCTTGCACCATGGTACAAGAATGCATCTGTTACATGCAGGATTGTTTTTGTGAAGGAAGAAACAATCCTTTGAGTAATTTTCCTTTCTCCACATGTGCTGGAGAATGCACCACACTTAGAGGAAATAACAAGAAGAAATAAAGATGTTATGCCTCTGTTGGGAAGTTGTCCTATTTTGATGCAATCCCAGGTTTACTAACCTTAGTAAATCTGGAATTGCATCAAAATCCAAGTGTGGATGCATGGGGACACCCATGCTCCACCCATGGAACGCATTCTTAAAGCAGAGTAATTCAAGGCAGCAATTTGCAGTGCCTTGTGTTTTGCTGGATTTACTAAGCCACGGGTGCCACACCAGGTGGATTTGAGTGGCTCAGTAGATCTCATTAAAGGGCTTGCATTGCCTTGCGTCACCTTGAGGGGTACAAGGGCAACATGAGCCCTTTGAATATCTGAGCCAAAGTGTATTGTGTAATTGGAGTGCAAGGTGAGCAACAGATGTAATGAGCTACCAGGTCTCATGCCACTCACCTCCAGAAATACAGCCAATGGTAGACTTAAGAGTGACATCTGAAATTGAAAAAGAGAGACTAACATGCGTTGTCTCTAGTATTCAGCAAACCCCAAAGTACCCGGGTGAAAATAATATAGTGCCCCTTAAAAACAATATTTAGAGATAAAGGGACTGTTGTTTAGAAGTCCATCCCTGCATAGGGCTGCAATAGTCTACGACCTGGGATTTAAATGCAGATAAGAGTATACATGTAGCACTCAGATGTCTTCAGGAGCACCACCGGTCAATGTATTGATGACAAAGGACCAATGAATGCTAACAGTCTTCTGTTGGAGTGCAGATCTGACTCAGCAACATTACATGCAGGAATTGTTTCCTGGAGAAGGTTGAAATTACATTAGAGCAGCAGAAGGAGGCTGGGTCACTGCTGTTATTTTTTCTTGTATGACAGTAAACATTGAAGCTGGACTGTCCGGTGCTCTTGAATAACAAATGAACAGCCAGCTGCTGGAAGCACGTAACAAGTTGCAGAGGTGTGTAGGCTGCCTCAGAATAGCCCTCAGAACAGGCACTCAAAAACAGAAAAACAGAGGTACGGCAAAAACAATGAACTCACACATTGGCCTACAAGTCCTGGCACTGAATTGCCCTTCTTTTCCGGTGACTACATATATGTGACTGGGAAAATGCTGTCAATCACAATGAAGGGAGCCAATTGGTCAAGTGGATTGACCCATTGTC
Organism: Pleurodeles waltl; assembly: GCF_031143425.1. Taxonomy (NCBI): domain Eukaryota; kingdom Metazoa; phylum Chordata; class Amphibia; order Caudata; family Salamandridae; genus Pleurodeles; species Pleurodeles waltl. The sequence goes on along the minus strand of NC_090444.1, from coordinate 142,144,505 downwards.
CCATGCTGAATAATGGGTGTACAGGAGAAAAATGTGTATGGCACAACAACAGACAAAGGGATGAAAAGAGTTGATGAAAGCCCCTAAAAGTAAGTGTATTATATTTCCAATTGTAATAGGATCAAACGGTTTTGGTTGATCCTAGGGCTACAAAGGGATTCAGGAAAATTAAGGCCTTTCCCATTCCACCTTGAATTGAGGCAATATATGTCCCATCAGATCACACTGTAACTAAAAAATATGAGCGGTAAATGAAAGGAAGGATATACTTTACTCTTTACGGTCATCATTGCATGGACAGTTCAGTGCAGTACAGACCTATGTCAATTTAAGGACAATGTCCCCATTTATACTTGAACCGCAGCCAGTGGGGTCGAACTGGCACATAAAAAAGGCCTGAGCACCAAAATAAAAGTGGCCCAGATTAGTGAGCTAAAAAAGTGCCCCATGTTTGCAAATTCGGGCAGTTTTGGGCATGTAAAGACATGCTGTAAAAGTATTTTGAAGGTATTGAAGCCTGCGTGGACTTGAACTTGCTGCAGGCAATGTTTGTTTTCATAACAGGGAAATCGAAAACGAAAACTGTCCCGCAAACCATTAAACAGTCCCACAAAGAGCCAGATGATGAAGCCAAATGATGAGGCCAGAAACTGGCTTTTCAGAACAGCCCCTCAGACCCTGCCTTAGTGCCCTCTAGGACAGTCCGACGTTGGTAGCCGTGTCAGGTCATGCTCCACGGGCCTGTGTTTAATTTACAGGAAGGTTTTCTGCTTGGCACTTCAAGGTGCGAGACATGTTTGCTGATTAGTGAAGATGAATCCAGCTTTATAGGTAGGCCTTAAAAATGATGTGAATATGAAGAAACACATATATTAATATTGATCACACACTTTTGAAGCACTGCTCAAAAAACCACATAGGATAATGAGTGACATGATCATATCCCTATGGCTTTGAGTCTCTAGTACTTCCATGCTCTACACAGACATTGATCTAAACATAACAAAATACCTAAGAAGTTCATCTGTAGCCTAAAGTCATATAATACCACCTGGGCCAAACCTACAGGTTACACAGCTATACTACACCGCAGCAACAAACCATGGGGCTTGATTCATATACTCCATCGCTCTGGTGGAGGTACCGTCCACCAAATGCAGAAATGATCACCAAGCTGGTGACCGTTCCTGAAGCATTTCCAGGAACTGCCGTCACACCACCTGCCAATGCCTTAAACAGTTTTTTTTTTTTTTCAAAAACAAAATCCAGAAGCGGGCTTGTCATTTTGAAAATAATAAAAATAATGTGCCCCTGGCCATGGAAGCCATCTCCCATGGCGAGGGGGGCACTATTTATTTTTAATGTCCCTCACCGCCAGGGTTTGCCTGGCAATGAATGTGTAGTAAAAAAAAAAGCTCTATGTCTGCCCTCATTGGTCGGACAGGCAGATCAAAAAAGCCAGAAGTACACAGTTCCAGACAATAGATTTTGTACAGATGCATGATACATGAACAATAGAGCCTATGAGTCTGCTCTTTTTAGAACAAGATCCCTCACTCGCCGATTGGTGACATGCTTCATAATCAGGCTTTTGCTCCTCGTCAGGCCGGCAATGCAATGCCTGACGGGCCCCTCGTGGGAGCTCTTTGCCGGAGAGCTTTTAAGTGTAAAATGCCGGTTGCTGAGTGCTAGAATATGAGATTCGTATATGGAAGTGTGAGGATAAAAATGACTAGAGGTCTGAAAACATCATATTTAATCAAACACAGACCCCTGCCATGACTAAAAACAAAATATGGGTAAGGATTAGAAGTAATGTCTAGTCCACCCTCAAAAAACAAAAACTGACAGTCCCTGAATTGGGGGAATGTGGAAAAATGTAGTACAGAAATCACTATACTTCTATTATAAAGGTCAACATGTTTCTAGCAAAAATTGTAATTTAAGATTGGTGCGATTCTTCAGGACCAAAAACGTACCTAATCCGCAATTTATAACCCAATAGGGGATCTATTTCTACCACAGGAACCCTCCTTGTATTAAAGAATGGGCCCCATCGGGATAACGTTGAGCATCAGTAGTCCAAGCTGGTATAATTAACCCTCTCTTCAGAACCACCGGGTGGATAATCACCTACCCCTGCTCCGCGTTCCCTTGACTTGGCTATGGTGGAGAGGGAGTAGTCACTGTCATAGCCAAAGTTAAGGTCGGCCTACTTCGAAATAGGACAGGCAGACCACTGTGTTGGTGGGGCGGGAACTCGATCGCTCTTACGACAGAGTTCCCTTTTCTTCAACATATAAATCAGGCCCATAGTTTCATTGAGGGTGTGCTATCAGGAATTCAGAAATTTGATGCTGCAACTTAAAGTAAATATTGCTAACAAGAAAAATAATAAAAGAGGGCTCAATGTAAAACAGACATTTGTGTAGTCTCGTTCGATGGAGCTGAGAAAAGGCGGGTCCAGATAAATAGCACAATTATTGAGAACAAGCTCCACAAAATGAATCACATATCTGTGCACCATCTACCGAGTGAAATGTCTGCAGATAGCAACAGTAATGCACTAATGTTGATGCTAATGTGCTTCCTTGTTAATGGGTGAGTACCTGTGTCGCTAGTTTCTATTAGCAGCACCCTTCAGCCAGCCTGAACCTAATACCTGTTGAGATAATCCGTGTTATCTCCCATTTTGCCTGCACATTTCCCCAAGAGATTACGGCTGCCACTAACCATCGATTTCAATACATAGCTGTGGTTGAGCAGCTGTGGGCAGCTGCAGCAAATTGTATTTATTGAACAGGAATACCAACGAAATGATGATATAACTTCATGTGCACAACTTTTAATCAATTGTGAAGTTAACGCTGTAAAATTATCCTGAACCACAGGGGGGCAGTGTTGCTATACGTAAACGACAAAGGAAGCCTAAACAATCTAAACCAGAATCTCTAGAATATTTGTTTACAAAGATGTCTATCGAGTTCTATTTTTAGGGAAAGGTAATAGTTAAAAAACTGCATATTTATGAGGCAGTTAAAACAGAAACATCACAAAGGCATTAAGTGCACGGGAAGCAGTACTACAAGAGTACTCCTGTATGTAGTATTACATACCTGTGTGAGTTGGCCCAAAACATCCAATACCCTTTTACGAAATGTGCAATAAGGGAGTAGTCTATTCCATTTTTATCAACTGTATATGAATATTCCCTGAATATTCCCAGTTTATTCCCATTTTAGATGCTATGGCGTCTACCTCAAAGGCGTGTAAGAGTATGTAGAAGAGTACTGCAGGAGTACCCCTTTATGTACTCTTGCATGTCTTTGTGAATCGACACAGTTGCCTGAAGATTGCAGAGTCCATGTCTGAGTAGTTCATACTTTCTAGAATTACCTCTACATTCTGGTACTTGTAGTCATGATTTTATTACGGGATGAAGAGGACTACTAATGACAGAATATTAATAATAAACCTGGTCTGCAGTAGATTTGTTCTATTTTACGTTCAGAAGATGTTCTATCTATTGCAGCTCCTTACCATAGTTCCACAGTATTGTGGAAATGCTACATTTGCATGTTTAGGTTAAAGCTGTAGGTGTGTTGGTTCTACGCAGTGGGCCACCTGCAACAATAGAGTAATAGCCAAAGAATAAAGTATTTATGGCTATTCATATTCGCTTTAAAGTCAGTTTCAAGATTTAGAAATTCACAAATATTGCTGCTGTCAATTGCCTTAAGGGATAGGTCTCTTACCTGGAAGGTCTGGAGAAGCAACACCCAATGTTCAATAAGTGTGAGGAAGAGGAGTTTTCTACAGCAGAAACATATTTCCCATGCATAGAAACCTAATTTATATGTACTAATGTACATTTGCATCACATTTCACATGCTGGTGTGGAAAATGTACGCGTAAGTGTTACACATCGAAGTAAACCTGCAAATCTTCGACTGTCGCAGTTTACTGTGATTCCTCTTGAATCCTTGAAAAGTCTGAAATTCATACTATACACAGGAGTGATTCTAGAAGAGCAAATATGTGAATTTTCAAGCGTGAATCGTGATCAAAGAGAGATTCTCTGTCACTTAGAAAATTGATACTCGTTAAAAAGTAATTTCCAAGTAAACCTCCAAACAGCCAGACTCAATCCTATAATATTGTATTGAAAGTGCAGATCAAGCTTTTCTCCTTGAGATAGTCTGAGAGGAAATGCCAGTCATCAAAAGTTAATCTAGAACATTTGGAGGATTGACCACAACTCCAGAAACGGGGTTGTGCTACTTTTGTATTGGTACTTACATAACACCAAAGGGAGCCGGCCAGTTCTTTAAACCCTCTCTTTTCATAGCTGCACATTTTGAACCCATAAAACAAGAAGTGATCGTTCTCTTATTTACAGAGTGACATTGCCCCATGTAGCTGTCATGCTCTTGTTCCCTACTGCAATGCAAGCATATGGGCAACAGTGCTGTAAAAGGGGGAGCTAACGTTGTGCCCCTTGTGCAGAACCTTCGAGAGGATTATTGGATGCTTCAAGGAGCCCCTTAATTCCCTCTCATAGGAGGTGTAGTCATAAACTGAACCTTCTTTCGGGAAGGTTCCAGAAACACATCGGAAGGAAGACTGGTGCTGTCAACAGAGGCTGTGAGAAGAGACATGATGTCAGTGACTGTCCAATACGCCATGTCAGGGTGGTCCGAAAGATTCCCACGAGACTGATGCAAAGACCACCCAGCTTCCAAAGGGCTCATGGAAACTTTCAGGGCCCTCCCCTGGAGTTGGGTGCTTCCTGTACATAAGCGCAGAGTAAGAACCGGCACCTACACTGGAGGCATCATGTTTCTCGGGCACTGGGAAAGTATGCCTGGTCTGCACCAGGAGCACCTTCTGAGCCTGCATACATAAGCATATGAGGACCATGGATGCAGATGGGGAAAAACAATGCACTCAGCTCCTTGCATTCAGTTTCACACACGTGAAGAGAAGACCATGGCACATTTAAAAGAACGAAGGCAGATGTGGAGAGACTGTAAATTATCACTGCCATTGCTAAAGCAGGTGTTTTAATAAAGATATTGATGAGTATTCATGTATTCTGAGTAATGGATTTGCGTAGAAAATGTTATAATATAGAGAAAAATAATGCACGCATTTGACAATGTGTCTATGTGAGTGGCCGCCAATGTTTGCAAAGTATACAGTACTTATTAATTGCTTATTAATATTAAAAATACCGTTTTTATTTGATTAATGTAGTAATATACATACATCCTGTTTTCGGCGTTCTAGTGCAGTGTGAATAAAGTAGGTTTTGCGCTTGCACAGCTTATGCAAATCGCAGGTGAATTGTGATGTTTGTGAGTGTTTAGGGAGTTTGCGTACTCCAAATGAAGTTGTAGAAGGAGTGTGCATACTCCGCAGTGTTGGAGTAGGGAAGTCATCGAACTTCAGATGTGTGTGGTGCTTTGTGCTCAAAAAGTGCAGCAGTGGTTGATGATGTACAGACCCTGCGTGGTCTAAGACTCCGGGGTATATTGAAAAGTGTATGAGACACTTGGTTTTATGTTGTAATTTGTCTGGTTCAATAGGTCGATCAGGCGTGGTTGACTTATGAGTCAAAGTGAGTGAAAGAGAATTTTGACTGAGATCTGGCGAGTCCTATGTGCACCAGGGAAGACCCACTGATCAGTTGAGAGTTAAATTTGCTGGTCTAATTTTGCTGGCGAATCAGGGAGGCTGAGAAAGAAGGATTAGCTGTAAGTGCGGGAAGAGCCGTCAGTGAAAATTCCATAAAGTTTCTGAAACGATTGTGTTACCTTTCATGTAGTAAACCACCAGATTTGTTTTTTGATTTTGGGGTTAGTGCTTGCAATTTTTGCATTCTTTTTTTGTGAATCGAAGTTTGGGAGGACAAGCCACAACACTTTGTCAGCCACAATACATGTGAGTCAGACGTCATTAGAGCAGCGCTGGGATAGGTTGGTTAGTGAGAAGGGTCACACATGAATTGGCAGCCGTCCGTGAGGTGCAATTTATTGAGAAGGTGGGTGAAGAGAATTCTGGGATTACAAATCACTTCCTGATTTGATTTTGAATAAAATAAAGGTCGAAAAGATGACATTTTTCAAAGCTTTAAAGAGTGCCTTAAGGGGAGATACATACAGTACAACGAGAATAGGCGAGGCTACACTACCATAAAGTACACCTGCATTCCATTGTAATGGAAAAGCAGGGTGTTGCACCATGTCTTTGGCTAAAGCAATGGTGCAAAGCAGCAAAGAAGGATGGGAGTTTAGCATTTCCTACAAATGGAATGTTCAACTTGAGGGTTTTAGAGCATATAAGGATGGTGCTATATGAATTGAAGCCCCTCCCGAGACCAGCACAGCTTGAGGCATTAGCGATCTGGGAGCTAGTAGCCAGACAGCAACAACATCAGAAATTCGAGAGGAGAATGAGAAAGGCAGAAAAGACATTAACAAAGGCTAGATAGGACAGTGTTCAGAGAATTTGGAGAAATTAGACTTTGCACTGAATTAAGTTGTTTCCAGCGATTATGCAGGACAATGAGAAGGAAGGTGAGGAAGCTACTAGAACGATTAACAGAAGCCCATCCAAAAGTAGGGAGGCTACAAAACTTCAACAGTGGAGAAAGAATCAGATGATGATGAATTTACTTTACAGTTATTGAGAAATCGTCCTCCACCATCTGCAGCACATGAGGGTGGTCCAAGCACCAGTGCTGATCCTTCAGCTCCGACACAGGTTGACGAGATAGTGAGTCCGGTGCAGGTTAATACTAGCCTGACACAGAGTACGACGCAGGGTAGTCTTAACATGCCTACTACTCCAGTTGTGCAAAATCAGGTGCAACTGCCATAGGTCCAGAGAATTTACCCTGAAGTACACATTATGAAAACAGCTACAAACTTAATGGTGCCTATGGAACAGGTTTTTACGAGACTGATGCTAGTTTAGACAGAACCAGTTCCACTTTTACTGCCCCAAGTGCAGCCACAAGCCATGCCGAGATTCACCCACCTAACAGGGACACAGTCAGATATGTCTTCAAGGATGAATCGGAACATGGGAATTACTCTCCCACAGAAAGGAAAAGGCCCAGACCAACTCAAAAGATGCAATATCTTTACCTATTACTGTTGGTGCGGGCGTACCTTTATTTGCACAGAAGAAACCCAGTGTATGTGAACAGGGTGTCAGGACACAAAATGTAATGGGGGGGAGGACATAACGAAAACACTTGAGTAGTTTCTCCTGTGGGACAGAGTTTTGACAGATCAAGATCATTGCTGGACCATAGTCCATTTGGAGTACTTTCAGATACTATGATAGGGTCAAACATTAGCCAGAGCTTGAAATTGCTGACACCGCAGACCCAGAATGCAGTTGCACAGCAGGTACCACCTGTCCAAGCCAGCACTATCTTGTTGCAAGGTTTGACTGCTCAGCAGTTGATTTGATGGTTAGACAAGCTGAATACCCTGAAGAATGCTCCAAAGGGAGAGGAGTTCTTGAATTACGCTAGGCTAAGCATGGAAGCGGGTGAGCTAATTGAGGGAACAATGGGTGTGAGCAGGTTAGAATCCAACACAGAAGTAGAGTTGAGATATTTGTGCCTGAAGATTACAAGGGAAGGCAGCAATGTGCATCAGAAGCTAGCAGACCTGGAAGAGAAGAACGGCATAGAAATAGAGAAAATGAAGCATTTGAAGTTACAGATTAGATTTTGAGACTAAAGATTTTGAACACATGAGATCTGCCAGAATGAAGGCACATCTTAGGGAATTACTTCAAAGTGCCCAGACTTGGAGAACATTAGACAAATAGGAAGGCAGGTGGGTACAGAAAAGAGAGAAAATGAAAAGGGATTCTGTGGAGCTGACTGCAAATGTGCAACAAGGCCAGAATCCAATGAAGATTTTACCAATGAGAGGGAATTTTGTTCATGTTCCTTCGAGCAGAGGTGATATTCTATCATTTACAAATGATTATCCAAAATTGAGGGGGAATGCATTGGAGTGGTACCAGCAGACAGATAGGTTTGTAAAACTTGCAACGTACCTTTGGGAGGATCTGAACACCTTATTAGAGATAGTGGTCCCAGCTGATCTGTGGATAGAGTGTGAGAGGAATGTAGACTGGCCAACAAGAGAACCAGAGAGAGGTAAATTACGGGTGCACTGTCTCCTGAGGTAATAAGGTGATTGAATTTCATAAAATGAGAATTTTGCCCAAGACCATTGATAGGCAGAGAATTGACAGGACAGCTCAGGAAGCAAAAGAGTCGATACATGTGTATTATTAGAGGTTGTTACAGGCGTTGAAGCATTACAGTGGTACAAAGACAATTGAAGCGAAGGACATGATTCATTTTGTGTTCAGATTTGTGGAAGGATTGAGTCCTGAAATTAGCCAGATGATTAAGAGTCATTTGATTGGATTTGCTGGCAAGCAAAGCCGATTGATGAGGAGTTGCAGTATGCAAAATACTGTAGTGATGAAATTGAGCTGAAGCAGAAAAAGCTGAAAGAAAAGGCGATGGTGATGCAGATTAAAGCTGCGCAGACAGGCATGCAAGGGAATATTCCACAACAGCTACCACAGCAGCAGCAGGGAAACATGGTGTTTCAGCCCCAGATGAGAGGTACAGGTCACGGAGGTAATATGAATTGTGTTCCTGACTTGGGTACTATAGTGGTTCAGAATGGCGTGCAGGAGATGAAGAAATTATTGCCTTGTCACGTTTGCAGAGCCGTTGGACATTGGAAACGAGAGTGTCCAGTCTTGGTGCAGGAAGGTGTTGTTCAGCAGACTAATGACATCAACTCATTCCACAACATGAGAGAACCGACACTGAGGGGTCCTAATCCAAATTTTCAAACTAATGTGAATCAAGTGCAGAATTTCCAACCCATGCAGCAGGTGCAAATGCCATGTGTACAAATGAGACAGTTGCAGCCAATGCAGCAGCAGGTTCCCCGGTATCTATACAGCAAATTCAAATACCTCAAATTATGCTTTCTCAACAGGTCACAGGTCAGAAGGTTAACCAAAGTAATAACACAGCACGCCAATTCTCGTTACACAATGAGAATGGAATAAAGGATATTTGGATGAGTGAAAGTTCAGATGAGGAGCCATGTGTGCTTGCAACCTCCTAGATCAGAGAGGTCCCTGTGTGAAGGGGAAAGTCATGGGTCACAAACTTTCATTCTTAGTTGACACAGGAGCTACACATTCTACAGTAAGATCGGTTGAGGTTCAAAACGTGCCCTTTTCAGGTAAAACAGTTCAGATTGTAAGGGTAGTAAATCAGTATTTGACTAACCAGATTACAGAACCAGTTCAGGTTAAAATTGGCAACTTCCAGGGATTGCAAAAATTTGTCATCTGTGATTCAAGTCCAGTATCCCTACTGGGAAGGGACTTGCTGTGTAAAACAAAATGCTCAATTACTTGTTCAAATGATGGAATTCAGATTCAGATGAATAGCGATGATGAAGATGACCAGGCCCTAGAGACAGAGTGTGAGACAAGAAATGAGGAATACCCTCTGATTGAATAACATGAAATATAGAGTTTTTGTTTGATTAATGTAGTAATACATCATATTGAGGGTTATGCATTATGTCTTAGCTTTATTAATTGTAGGCCTTAACTTAGCGGAGCTCTTGGCTAGTTGCACGGCCTCATGTCAAGCTGTATTTCTAAACCGATTATTAAAACGTTTGCTTAGAGGATTAAGTTGCGATTTTCCACTTTGCTGACCAAATGTGCTTGTAGCTAAAAGTCATTTCTCATGAGAAGTGATTGCTAGAAGATGCTGTTCTTGCTAAATATAACATTATGAGTGTAAAGTGTGTAAGACTGACGTTCTCAGGAGAAGAGCACTAGAGACACTGACTGGAGTATAAGCTGCTACAATATTGTTACCTGAGGAGCCGGATTATGAGGACATTACAAGAGGAACCAGTTCAGCGACATGTGAACCGAGTATTAGAAATTATAGATTTGATTTTTTAGTTTTATTGGACAATCTATGAACATGCAATCCCTTGATCAATAGGGTCTTGGGAAGTAGCTTTAGGAAATCTAATTTAGCCGGACTGCACTGATGGAAGACAGCTCATTTGCCCATTTTCTTGCTCGCCGAAAGGTCATTACTTTTTTGAGTGTCTTGACAAGAGACATGCTTAACTTTACCGCTTAAAGAATTAGCATTTTCTGAACTTTGATGCTGCATCATGATGCCTTGCTGACCGAACTGATGTCTGGATGACGAAGACTATCTTAGCTTCCCGATCCATTTGAGGAGAGGTATATTATTACTGATGTGTTTCTTAAGACTATTTGCTTTTTCTTTCTAGGTACAAACCACACTATTTTGTTTGGGCCATAGTTAGATGTTTTCCAAATTTGTGTTTACTAAATTATTTTGCATGAAGCCCAACATGCTGATGCTAGTCTGGTGTTGGAGAAGGATTCCTCACTAATGAAGTTCACTCTATGGAGTAACTTTTGATGTCTTTTCTTTACTGAAAATAAATGTATGTGATATAATTTGTGCAAAAGTTCTTGTTAATCAAATTGCACTGTAGCTTTAGAATGTGAAGTGCCTCAAGCTTTGATGAGATTATGCTTCTTTCACTGCTTTCGACAGCCAGTGATGTTTTTGTATGTGTATTATTTGAATTGAGATTATCTTCATGATATTAGCATTGTTAATCTAGGAAAATAAAGGTTCTAACTTTTACTAAAGGTTTGGTTATTCGTGACTGAATCTTCATGGTGTGTGATAATTACTGACTCCCATTGATTACTGATGATATTGACTATCATTGATGATATTGATTAATTTTTGGTTATTGATCTGCATGCACTGGAGTTATGGTGGGAACATCCTAATTGAGAGTCAAAAGGTTCATCGACCTATTCGCATCCCCTTGTAAATTTACTTATTAAGGTCAGATGCTCTAACACCTAGCAGAATGTGCTCCTACCTTAACACAGTTATACTGGGTGAGTTGCCACTAGACTGCTCTCACTTTGACAGCGGCTGTAAAATGTTTTACCCGATTTTTGCATGGCCTACAGAGCTTTACTCCGACGCTATCATCAGCTGTTGCGCTGTGTACACAATAGGCAGTCAAATAATTAATATTGTAAACAATCTTTTGGGAAAAGCCCACCTTGCACCATCAAGACATTGGCTCGCTTCACTATTCTGACTTTTTCATTATAATTGATTTTCATTCAACTAGGCTTCAAAGCCTTCTCAGATTTTTGACCTCCCATTGAGTAACTATTAAAATAAGCAAAGATTAAATGGATGCTATAGTTAGGTGACAATGTCAGTTAAAACACGGTTTCAAATGTAAAAAGATCACTGAAATTCACTAGTTATAGCTATCTCACGAAACTGTAAATCGAGCCCTAAAATAATTAGAAGGCACATCCTCGACATGCACAACCCTGTTTTCAATGATCTGATTTAAGATGTTACCATCATGTTATCAATGATTTCAGAGAACATGTCATAAATGACAAAATATGGGAGGTAATTAGTAGTGCATGCCAATGCAAGGATGTCTTAGACCATGTCATGAGTGTTCTAACGTGGGCAGTCATTAGCAGTGCATGGCAATGTCTTCCCTGCTGTCTACCACTGAGCAGGGAAATGGTATCCTAGGGGTGAGCTCGCCTGGACACCATATCGGAGATTGGATCCCTGTGACCTCAAGAGGGTCTAGCCTATAACTATTGTCAGCTCTGCGGGATGGGGTCCACAGGGCATGTAGAGGCTGAGGGAGTGGGACAGCACACTCTCTCTCCTTCAATTCTCAATCAGCCCTAGAGGATGCGGTCTGCAGGGCCTCAGTGAGGGCAGAAGAGGGGGCAGTACACCACCCTCCCCTTTTAAATTGTGCCGGGCCCTACTGGATGCGGTCTCCATGCTGAAAATTACTAAGGGAAGGTGGACAGGGCTGCATGCCCCCCTTCCCCTTCAGATGTCATTCAGCCCCGGGGGACAGGGTCCCTGGGGCTTAATAGTTTTTTGGGGAAGGGGGCTGATGTGTCTCTGATCATTGAAATGAACAGTGGTGAGAAATGTTTTTGATTTGGTAAGGAGGTTGCTCTTGTGCTCAGCCAATCTGATTTCCATTTTCAGTTTGGTTTTGCCAACGTACACCATGCAGCATGGGCATTTCAAATTGTGTACTACATTGGATAAATAACAAGTGGCAGTGGTTTTAAATTTAGTTTTAGATAATTTTTAAGAAGAGATGATCTTTAAACTTGGTATAATGTTGTTGTAAACAGCACAATTTTGGCAGGGTACAGTGTACTCGCTAATATGAATCACTCTTTTTAGACTTAATTGATCCTTCAAATTGTGCAATATTTGATAGGCAAACATCAGAGGAGTGTCATTTAAACCTCTAAAATCAGGTTAATTTTCCCAAATTATCCAATGTTGTAATATAATTTATTTGATCCTACACTTTTGGTGGAGTACTTCATATAAATATCCACCTGGTGGGTTTAGCAATTTTGGAAGTATGCTTCAATAAATCTGTTCTGTTGTTGTCCTATCTTTTATTATCTCCTGAGATATGCCTTTGAAATATTCCATTTGTTTGAATTTTTCATATGTGCATTTTGGCTTTTTCAAAATACTCTGTGTTGGAGATATTCCGCTTAATAGGTAATAGCTATGAGTATGGTAGGCATTGTTTAAATGCTGGTTGACGAAAACTTTGTTATTTCATCAGTGGGCTTGCTAGAGATGTCAATTTGGTTTGTCCATCAATATCATTACTTTGACATCCAGGTCTGAAATAGTGGTGTCACTGATTTCATAGGTGGAACTGATGCATTGATCCAGTTCATTGAGGTCCTGAATTGGTGATGTTAATCATGCTTCAGATTCCCTCCATGTTATGAAAATATTGTCCATGCACCTTAATTATGCAATTAGGTATTTTTTAAATCAGGATGTTGTAATATGTTCTCCTTTTCAAACATTATCATGTAGAGGTTCAAGCATAACTTGGAGCTGGGCAGTTCCCCATGGATGTCCCTGTTAGTTGTAAGCCATATTTGTTATCCCAAATAAAATAGTTGTGATATTGTGTGACATGTACAAGTTCTATGATGAAAATATTCTAATCCTCCAGTATCGTGGCCGGGATCAACACACATACCACTGCTTGAAGTGCCGCCTCATGGGGTATTGAAGTGTTGAGTGATTTCACGTCTTTGGTACATAATAACTTTCTTGTCACATCTGGAACCGAACCGCAATTAATTTCAGCAATTCAAGACTTCAACGAAGTTGATCAATACACCAATTTCACCTATTAAATCAGTGAAACTGATGTACGCTGTCATATTGGATTCATGTTAAAATGTCTTGGTATATGTATAAAATATGCTCAAACAAGATTGATTAGGGAAAAATTGTATCATTTGGATGAATCACAATAACAGACAAACCATAGAATCAATAATTGGAGACCAACCAGTACCACCCCAGAAATGCCTGGAGGGGATCACTGCCCCATATTGGGAACATGCTTAGAATACTTGTTTGGATCAATACTCAGAATCAGGGAGGCATTGCCTCAATAGAATACTGAAACAGAGTACTCATTTGAACAATGAGTAATCAAGAACACACAAGTGTACCAGGATTCACAATTTACTTTGATTAACCTAACTTCTGAGTTACCCCACAAACATCCACACTGACTTCATGTAGGCAGACATGACGTTTGTGCCTCTGACAGACCCTACTTCTTTGAGTAACCTTGTAAAAAACCCTCAAAGGCCCCTGGCCACTACAGATGCAGTCCTATGCCTCAGGGAACTTAGTGGCATAGTCCACCAAGATCAGTATAAACCTGTTGCCTAAGACAGTCTTTAGGCCCAGGGCCCAAAAATGTTGATGCCCACCCTTTCAAAAGAAAACAAGGGGAGCCATTAGCTTCTTCCCTGACTTCCCACCTGCCGAGCAGGTGGGACATGATCAGCAGAATGCATCCAAGGTTGTCTTTATCCAGATAACAGTAAGGGTTGTCAGGTCTAACACTTTGCATTTCAAAAAACAATTTCACTACAAAAAACAAAGATTAAAGGGATGTTATAATTAGTTAACATTTTTAGTTAAAACATATAGGGGGTTATTACAACTATGGAGGAGGTGTTAATCGGTCCCAAAAGTGACGGTAAAGTGACGGATATACCACCAGCCGTATTACGAGTCCATTATATCCTATGGAACTCGTAATACGGCTGGTGCTATATCCGTCACTTTACCGTCACTTTTGGGACGGATTAACACCTCCTCCCAAGTTGTAATAACCCCCATAGTTTTAAACTAACAAATCACTAAAATTCACTAGTCATAGTTATCTCAAGTAAGTTTAACTAATGCTCTAAATTTACTATAACTCATGCCCCCTACTTCTGCCGCACACGCCGGGTTTTGGCTTTATAAATGGTACTAAAATCTACTTTATGATTAATAAAACTAGAAATTCACTGAAAACAAACAAAGGTTAAAGTGACACTATAGTTAGGTGAACATTTCAGTGACAACATAATGATTTAAGATAAAAAAAACACTGAAGTTCAATAGTTGTAGTTATCGCTAGTAACTACAACTCCTGCCCTTCAGTAACTATAACTTGCTCCCTCATTATGCACAGTTAACTATCCCACATACTACATCACTTATTACATGTTCTGTAACATCATTGATAACATCACTGCAACACTTGAAATACATCGTTGATGAAAAGACTGCACATGGCGGCGGCACACTTTATTGTTAACTTAGGACACAATGTCATGGCTGCAGAACACGAGTGCATCGAGTGGCCATACTCAAGATCTGAGTAAAAAGAGGTCCCCCCCACCATACCTCCACTTCGGTCCTAAGCAGGTCTGGGGGAATTCCATCCAGTCCTGGGACCTTATTGTGGGATAACGTCATGATGCCCTGGGTAACTTCTTCCAAGGAAAAAAACACTAGGGCACTAACTGGAACTACTGGTGGCCAGTCATTGACCACCCCCACCCTCTGCCCCCTCCTGGTTATAGGCGCCTTCAAAGTGGTTGATCCACTGTTGATCATAAATATGATGCCATAATGCACAACCATCAAAAACTTGCATGACTTACCTTCCTGTAGCATCTATGTCCAGACACATAGCAAAACTGATTTACACACTTGGCAAAAAGGGAGGCTTTAAAGCACTGAGGATTTACTTGAGACCGGAGGGGTCATAGAAACATCCAGGGCCTAACGCAGGAGGTTATGGTCACTTAAGGGGCTAGAGATGATATTATATTTAAAAATAAGAGTGAATAAAGGGACAGAAAAAACAATAAAAATCAATAATCGACATACAGCCCTCCCCTTAAAAGTAGGAACGATAGTGGGGTTTGGAGAGTAAACCAATTTGTCCAGGGCAAATACCACGTTATGTAACTCCAAGACTGCACCAAGCTCAAGGCCCTCCTTAGAATAAATAAAGTGGAGCCCCTCAAAGAGCAAAAACTTGGATTTTCAAACATAAAGATCAAGAGAAGAGTCACATAAGTGACAATTACAATTCCCTGCAAGCACAATGAATTCTCTTCCTGTACCCCTCTCTCGCAATGCATTCAGGGCCTTACTAAGATGAAAAAACTAGTGCCAATGTTATGGCCCACCCTGGCATTATAAAAATTAACTAAGACTATCAGAGGGAAGCTCTCATTGATATTAACAACCCCTGCAACATATGTGCCCTCCAGTACAGATCACAAGTGTACACACTCAACTCCACTGCAATAAACGTGATCAAGACCCACCGAGCCCTCCTTCCACTGAGGGCTCTGCTGGGTGAAAGTAAATAGTATATTCCTCCAAGAAAAGCAGTTCTTAAACTCCCAAGATTCCTGGAGGTAAATAGTCTGGAGGGGTTTTATAAACTGCAACCAATTAGTGTCAGTGAACTCAGCAGAAAGTCCTGCAATATTCCACGATAAAAGAGTCCACCCATTAAATGATGGTGGCATAGCCAGTGGAGTAGAAAAAGCACTGGGCATGGCAAGGGGAAATCAAAGGAACCTAGTCAGTCGCGCAACTCAGAATTGTTCGGGCGGCGTAAATCTGTTTAAAGTGCTCAAAGATGAAGGCTGCCTAGATGCTGTTCACACACTAGCTGTGGGGGGCCTCCCCCACCAACTGGGACACGGAGGACAGCAAATCCTATCCGGCTTATTAAAAAAGAAAAACGGAGAGCAACTATGCCAGGTGGGTTACATATCCTTGGAGGGGACAGAGTAGCCAAAACATCTGTAACAATCCAAAGGTTGTTTAAATTAACCATCACACTATTCCCCACCCATATTTTCATATCTGGTCCCACCCACCCAACTCTCTGGGCCATTATAATGGATTCCGATAACCTCCAACCATGGTAAGAATGTGAGCTGAACCAATGCACCACCTTATTTTCCAACTCAAGGTAGTTTTCTGGGGCAGGGTTAGGTTGAGGTGGGACATTCCTTAGAACCACAACATAGGGAGTCATCTCCGAAGGCAAACTGAGCTCAACACCAGGGGTTCATAAATAGAAAAGAAGCCAGGACGCATGAGCTAGCCACCTTGCTCGATGCTACAAGAGAGGGATGGGCCGCCTGGGGTTCCTCTATTGAGCTCGGAAGCTTGGGGGCAGTCAGGGAGGAACCCATCACTACAGACAACCCGCTGAAACTGAGACCTGGGGCAAGGTACACAGGGTTGGTGGAATTTGTTTGTGCAATTGGAGCGGACTTCTCACACAGCAGCCCCCTCCCTGAGTATGTGTGGGCCAGAATTTCTGCTACTCGGGCCTCAATGTGAGCCTGGACAAAATTGGGTCAAACTTCACGTTTAAGATTGCCTTGAGCATGCGCCTCCTGGCATGAAAACCGGCAGCAAAGCTTACTGGGATTTGGAGTCTCCAGCAAGGATGGTCCCCGCACTGGGGCGTGATTGTGCCTCCTCCCCCTTCCCATGTGCAGGTGCCTCCTAGCGTGAAAACCAGCAGCAGAGCATCCTGGGACTTGGATTCCCCAGCAAGAATGGATTTCGAATCAACGTTTTGTTTTTATAATTTTTCAGACAACAATCAATTAGATTTTCCTTTTGGGTGGGTGAAGTATAACTGATGTTAGCGTGGAGGAACATGGATTCACAATTAAAGGAGAAAGAGGATTTTTTACAAGGACTATTTATTGGTTAAAGGAGTCTGATTCTGAAATGTTGTTTATGTGTTCTTTAAAGGGCTGCTGCTTGGGGTGGAGTACCGTTAAATCTTCCTAATGCATAATGCTAAGGTCCATGTCTTTAATAAAATGTAGATTCTCTATATAATTCACTAGGAGAATTGTCATTCTCAGTAAAAAGATTACAGACTTTGAAGTCAGAGGTTGGACGTTTAATGCCAGAATAATGTGCACCTCAGAAGACAAGGAGAAAGATGGCATGCTATATTTATGCTAAAATTCAGAGTTCACTAAACTCAAGTTTGAGTCTGCTTTAGAACTATGTATGTATACAGTATTTCTACAGCACAAATTGAGTCAAAAGTAGGTGGAACGCTGTACAGTGTCAAAGACAAGTGTAAAGTCAATGAGTGATAGGTAGTTGGGTTGTGAACAGTTTATGGAGTGTTGTAGTTTTCACCGCTACTGAGAAAAGCACTTGGGTGGTCCAGATGACAAAAATTATGATGGTGCAGATCCTGGTTTTACGGGTAGAACTACAAAGGGCACATAGGGCCTGATGTTTTTAGCATTGGTCATAAATACTGATTGCAATTGGCCACCAGTATTTTTGCTACCAGTGTGGTAGTTTGCAAACTGATGTATGTACTAATGGGTCAGTTTTGAAATTACTGTTTCCGAGTGGGTCATAATTCGACTTACCTCATGAAGATTAATAAGGTAGTTTGCAAATAGCGACCGACCAAGAATCACAGCTATCACAGTTGTGGTCATCTGCTGGGGTCAGCAGACCACCATGTCTCTGTTTGCTTTTAAATAAAGTATGTTTTTATTAAAAATGCAATCCATTTTCCTTAAAGGAAAATGTAAAGTGTTTAAAAAACATGAAAAGTGTAACTTTACATTTTTAAGATTGCACAGTAGTCCATGGGAGCACTGTCTACTCTTAAAATGAAAAATATTATTTTGTCACAATTCACAAAGGGGAACGGGTCCCTTTATTTCCCCTTCTAATTTGCAAATGGCTTACCACCTCTTTTGAGAAGGTGGTAAAATATATTTGTTTTACAATCAGAATTTGGTTGCACAACACTAATGTATACCAATGAGAGTCAGTATTTGGAAGGGACACCATGTATCTGCAGACTTTTCCCATGAAACTGTGATAGATTGAAATATTTCTGGCCCTGTGAACCAGGCTCAAAAACATGGGATATCAGGTGAATGGTAAAGATAGAAAGTTCCATGAACCAAAAGAATTAGAGGGCTACGCTTGCACAAACCACAAAGGACACCTCAGACGCATGTCTGGAAGAGGCTTTGAGGGATACTTCCCCATGCAGAACTGCATCAGGAGGAGGCAAAAACGATGGGGATCTATGGAACCAAAAAGAACGGTTGGATACAGTCTCAAAAAAGCGAACAGAAAGAGACACAGTACAACATGGAGACAAAGACAGTTGAAGAAGCAAAGATAAATCAATGTCCCATCTGAAAAGCAGGTGTTATATGTTCTAAACTGGAAATTCTCATTGATGGTAAAATTGACTGAGACACTTACAACATGGACGCATAATAACATAGTGGTGTCATGAAAAAAATAGAGAGCAACGTGTGTCATTCTGAAATGCAACACTGGCTGGAGAAATAGTGACAATCATGTTCCAGGCATGAAAGGGGAACATGGCCAGTGGGGCCACGTGGCATTGGAGGACACTGTATCCCTCTTTCTTCCTGCCCCCTTTTCTTTTTCTGTTTTACGTTCCTTCTCCTTTTGATCTCTGAACCTCACATAACTTAGTAGCCTTATGACGACTTCTCATTCTCAACTCTCCTCGCACTACTGACTGTTCTTTATGGGGGAGTGTGTATAGTTTTATTTTTGAAACGTAGTCCCTTTGAGTTGGTACTACTAATGTTGACTAGGGCATCCTTACACATATCCCAAAATAAAGCTAGGGGACTGACGATAGTCTTGTTGAATGTCACATGACATATTGTATAAAGAGGAAGGAAACTCTAATTTTCAGCCTCCAAACACACCAACATTGCCCTGTTACAGGAGATACAACTGCTCCCACACAGACGGCACAGAACAATCCTTATATGAAAAGGTCTATAGATCCCTAATACTTATATAAAGCTTGTGGTGAATTGTTGGGTCTTTGAGACTCTGACCTGGTGCCTTTTTACAGATAATCAGATGCAGGACGTGCCAAAATGTGGCAGATGTCCAGTTAGCTGAATTTCGAATGCTGTTAACATCATAAGGTCCTTTATTCGTAATTGATTAGTTGACACCACCAGGGGATAACCACAATTGAGTGGTAAGTAGCTTAAGAATGAATATTGAGAATGCAACTAAGTCTAGAAGTATAATCAGTTATCTTTCTATGGTACTCTGACGTTAAAATTCCTTATGGAAGTACTAAAGGTCGTGGCTGCATGATGAGATACCAGGCATACGACAGGAAATGACCGTGGACAGATGAGAAAGATTTAGGAGTAGATTTAATAAATTCTGTGATGAGTTTGCGTCACAAAAGTGACGCAAAGCAGCACAATTTCTTGTTCTAATTTACTTTTCAGCACAAAACTTGCTTTGTGTCGGAAAGCAGCGCAAAGCACTGCTTTACGTTACTTAGCATCAAGGGGCGTTACATGGGTGTACATGGGCGTTCCCATGCAACCATCCATGCTTTTTGACTTAAACCGTTACCTACTTACAATAGTCTACATGGTTTTGTGCCAAAAATTAACACATTTCTTAAAAGGAGATTTTTATTTATTTCTCCTTTCTTTTTTTACTTAGCATGTGTGCTGCATTTTACAGTACACATACAAAGTAGGAAAAGTTTTAAAATAGGTAGAAGCATAGTATTTTGTACTGGAAGGGAAACCATTCAGTACAACACCTTTGCTAGACTCATGCACACACTCTTGCACTATGGTGCAAAGGTGTGTTTGTGTGGCACTTGACAGCAAACTTCTGTGCCACGGCTAGGGTGAGGGGAGGAGAGTACCATATTTCTATAAATATGGCGCTCTCCTGCTCTTTCCCAGTCACTCAGCACGGCATGGCTGCTGCACTGCATTGCGTGACAGTTTTGTAAATTTGGGACCTAGTGTAAGTTATGAATTTGGAAGACTAGGGGCCTGATTTACACCTTGGTGGAGAGTGTTAGTCTGTCACAAGTGTGACCGACATCCTGTCCACCTTATTACAGTTCCATTATAGCCTAAGGCATTGGTTCCCAAACTTTTTTGAACCCTGGCTCCCTTGACCTGTTGGCCATTGGCCGTGGCTCCCCTTTATGACACTTTAATTTTGGTGGGTGAGGGGATGTAAGTCCGGCCTCTGGAGTGTTTCCATTTTTCTGCCTGAAAATAATTGGGATGAAGCAGATGAAGGTATTGTAATTATAGATGTAATCCTATCCTATCCATTGTGAAACCCCATGCTGTGTCAACGACTGATTGGAGGGACAAGGGGTTCTGAGAGAAGTGAATGTTACTGCATTGTGATGTAGTGCTTGTTAGACTTTTCATCCTTGGCGTGGTCTCCCTTAACTTTTTGCCTCTGTTCCCCAGGTTGTTGATGTGTGCTGGACTCTGATTTTGCTGTTTTTGTTACTCTGGGCACTTTACCACTGCTAACCAGTGCTAAAGTGCAAGTGCTCCTGTTTAAATTGTATGTAAGTGGTTCATCCATGATTGGCATATTTGAATTACTAGTAAGTCCCTAGTAATGTGCACTAGAGGTGCCAGGGCCTGTAA
This sequence comes from Pleurodeles waltl, assembly GCF_031143425.1. Classification (NCBI taxonomy): domain Eukaryota; kingdom Metazoa; phylum Chordata; class Amphibia; order Caudata; family Salamandridae; genus Pleurodeles; species Pleurodeles waltl. Next base: position 142,123,445 of record NC_090444.1, on the reverse strand, counting down.
ATCAAATGCTACTAGTGGGCCTGCAGCACTGGTTGTGCCACCCACATAAGTAGCTCTGTAATCATGTCTCAGACCTGCCCCTGCAGTGTCTGTATGTGTATTTTTACACTGTAAATTCGACTTGGCAAGTGTACCCACTTGCCAGGCCTAAACCTTCCCTTTCCTTACATGTAAGGCACCCCTAAGGTAGGCCCTAGGTAGCCCCAAGGGCAGGGTGCAGTGTATGGATAAGGTAGGACATATAGTAATGTGGTTTATATGTCCTGACAGTGAAATACTGCCAATTTCGTTTTCACTGTTGCAAGGTCTGTCTCTCTCTCATAGGATAATATGGGGGCTACCTTTAAATATGATTAAAGTGTAGATTCCCCTAGAGAGTAGATGGACATGTGGAGTTTGGGATCCCTGAACTCACAATTTAAAAATACATCTTTTAGTAAAGTTGATTTTAAGATTGTGAGTTTGGAAATGCCACTTTTAGAAAGTGAGCATTTTCTTGCTTAAACCATTCTGTGACTCTGCCTTGTTTGTGGATTCCCTGTCTGGGTCAGTTTGACAGTTGGGTTGTTTTTCACCTCACACCAGACAGTGACACAAAGGGAGCTGGGGTGTGATCTGCATTCCTGATTAGCCATCTCTGCTAGGAGGGAGGGGTGGAGTGGTCACTCTCATCTGAAAGGACTGTGCCTGCCTCTGACAATGCTGTCTCCAGCCCCCTGGTGTGTGTCTGAGGCCTTGCCTGGGCAAGGCAGGATTTCACAAGAAGGTGTGAGTCCCCTTTGAAGGAAGGTGACTTCAAAGACTAAAATGGGTATAAGAAGGGCACCCAAACTTACAAACTTTAGAAACACTTCTGGAATCAAGGGGAACCTCTGCCTGGAGAAGAGCTCATCGCTGAGGAACAAGTGCTGCCCTGCCTGTGACTGTGCTTTGTGGAGCTTCCTGCAGTGCTGCTTCTGCCAGAGTAAGAGGGCAAAGACTGGACTTTGTGTGCCTTCCATCTTGAAGAAGAAATCTCCGAGGGCTTGATGTAGAGCTTGCCTCCTGTTGTTGAAGTCTCAGGGATAGCAAAGACTTCTTCCTGCCAGCACCTGGAGTCTCTGGAGAGACCCCTACTCTGCTCTGTGGTGCCCTTCCAGTTCCTGGGACCCTGAAAGGAGAGGCTGGCAGCCTAAGGACAAAAATACACGCACCGAGCACCGTGCGGAGAAAAGATCGACGCGAATCCGATCGCGGCTGAGAAAACGACGCGACGCCGGTTCCGCAGCTGAGAAACGACGCCGCAGGAAACGCGACCGAAAAACCGACGCCCGGAGCAGGAGAAACGACGCGCAGCATCGCTGACGGAGGCTGAGAGATCGCACCCTGCGCCGCGGGACTTTCGGATCGTCGTGTGGCTGGCTTTTTCAACGCGCACCGCCGTGCCGAGTTGTTTTCGACGCACACAACCGTGCAGGGTTACTTTCGACGCACACCGCCCGTGCGGGGTTATTTTTGACGCAAACCAGGTACATTTACACGCTAGCAGCGCTAGTGTGTTGTTACAACTACCTAAAGACTCTTTTTATTTTAAACCTTTTAAAAATCATAACTTGACTTGTGTATGTTGGATTTTTGTCGTTTTGGTCTTGTTTTGTCTAGATAAATATTTCCTATTTTTCTAAACTGGTGTTGTGTCATTTTGTAGTGTTTTCATTAAGTTACTGTGTGTGTTGGTACAAATACTTTACGCCCAGCACTCTGAGGTTAAGCCTACTGCTCTGCCAAGCTACCAAGGGGGTAAGCAGGGGTTAGCTGAGGGTGATTCTCTTTTATCCTAACTAGAGTGAGGGTCCTTGCTTGAACAGGGGGTAACCTGACTGTCAACCAAAGACCCCATTTCTAACATTGGTGACCAGCGGTCGGGATTTGGACTTGTATTTGTACTTGACATACAGTAATTAAGTGTACACTACTGTTTTTGATCTCAGACCACTACGTGACCACATACTACTAGTCTTGTGATTTTTGTTTTTACTTGGACTGTTTTTCTCTGCATTCAGTTTCTTTTTTTTTCGCTGATCCCGTGATTGACTTTGCTGAAACTTCATTTGAGAACTTGCTTTTCTGTTTTTGGAACTGTGCATATTTTTTTTAACCTCTCATCATGTCTCAGTCTGGAGATGCCCTAGCTGAAGCTGCTTTTGACTTGGAGAAATTGGAGAGCTACAAAGTGGCTCAGTTGAAGCAGTTTTGTAGTAATGTTGGCTGTCCCATTAAGAGCTCATCCAAGAAGGATGAGCTGCAAAAGGCGCTGAGGGCCTGGGTGACAGCCAAAGCAGCTGAGGGGCACACAGATGAGGAGCCAGAGGGGGAAGAGGAGTTGCAAGTCACTCACACTGATGTAGTGGGTGGGCCTGCTATGTCTCAGGGGAGGATCTCCAGGGCAGGTAGCAGTGTGTCCTCCAAGAGTCTGACACCTGGAGAGTTACAGGACAGACAGGCAGAGAGGGAGTACCAGTTGGAGCTGAAAAAGCTCAGTCTAGAGGGGGAACAGAGAAAGCTGACCCTTGAGGTGGAACAGAGAAAGCTGGCCCTTGAGGAAAGGAAGATAAACATGGCTCATGAGCTCAGTTTAAAAGAGATAGATCAGAGGAGTCAGTCCAGTAGGGATGGTGGCAGCAATTCTACAGTGCAGCCTGAGAGAAGGGTACACATCCCAAAAGACCTTGTAAGGGATTATAAGAGGGAGGATGATATCTACTTGTGGTTCAAGGGTTATGAGTCAGCTCTCCACATGAACCTGGTCCCTGAAGCTCATTGGGGGGCAGCCCTGTGGAAGCATTTTGAGGCAGAGGGGAGGGACACACTGACGGCCTTAGGGGATGCTCAGAGTCTCACCTACCCTGCCATGAAGGAGGCCTTACTTACCAGGTATGGTCTCACCCCTGAGCAGTACAAGGAGAAGTTTAGATCCTACAAGAGGAAGGAATCCCAAACATGGTTGGAATGTGTTGATTCTTATTGCAGGTCACTGGATGGTTGGGTGAAGGGCAGTAAGGTAAACACGTATGAGGGGCTTTACAATTTAATTGCTTGGGAGCACTTGTACAGTTTATGTTTTCCAGAGCTGCGCCAGCACCTCATTGACAGCAAGCTGACTGACCCCAGGAAGCTTGCACAGGAAGCGGACCGCTGGGAGAGCACCAGGGTCCAAAAGAGGTATGGGGGAGACCACGCCAAGGGTGGGCAGGGTCCCTCTCAGACGAAAGGGGGGGGTAAGGGCAAACAGGAGGAGTTCTCTAAAGGGCCCCAAACTGATTCCCAGGGCAAGGATTCCCAACCCCCCAGTGAAAAGAGGCCATGGTTCTCCAGAGGGAAGCCAATGGCAGGTGGTCCCCTACGTAAGTGCTATTCATGTGACCAGGTGGGTCATGTGAGGGGGGACCCCAAATGCCCCAAAAGTACACCGGCACCCACTGGTGCACCGTCCCAGGGTTTGGCCAGTGTAGCGCTTGGGGAGGAGTTGGTTTCAGGTGGGTGGGAACCAGCAGAAATGACCCTTGTCTCACTAGGGGACAGTGAGATGGTCCAGAGAAACCTAGTGCCTGATAACACTAAGAAGTACAGGCAATGGGTGACCATCAATGGACAGAGGGTGGAGGCTCTAAGAGACACTGGAGCCAGTGTGACTACAGTGAGGAGTCACCTGGTGTCTGAAGAGCAGATTGATCCCCGGGTACTTCACCAAGTAGTTGCAGTAGACAATTCTGAGCGCCTCTGCAGAGTGGCGCAGGTTCCCTTTGAATGGGGGGGGGTCTCAGGTTCCTGGAAAGTAGCTGTGAGTCCAACCATGCCTGTTGATTGTTTGCTAGGCAACGACCTGGAAGATTCCCCTTGGAAGGAGGTGGAACACAGGTCTCACTTGGAGATGTTGGGTCTGCCTGGGTGGGTATGCGTATCCACCCGGTCTATGGCAGCCAATCAGGGTAGTCAAGAGCCCCTGGAGCCTGAAACAGTGGCCCAGGGGACCGCCAAGAAGAGGAAAGGCAGGAGGCGCGGGAAACCCGCCCCAGAAGTTCCCACGGTCCGGGAGGAGGCAGAGCCTGAGGGTGATGCCCCGGAACCTACAGGGGAACAGGTGGCTGAACTGGGGGAGGTCCCCGAGCTGTCGCAGTGGCAGCAGGAAGGGGGACCCACCAGGGAAGTATTCTGCACAGCGCAGAAGGAGTGCCCTACTCTTGAGGGACTGCGGCAGCAGGCTGCAGCCCAGGCGGCTGGCGGGGCGCCAGGTACTCACCTGATTTATTGGGAGGATGGCCTCCTGTATAGTGAGCCTAAGGTTCCTGAGCCGGGGTCAGCTCGTATGCTGGTGGTACCCCAGGGCTTCAGGACCTTCCTACTGGGTTTGGCTCATGATGTGCCTTTGGCAGGACATCTAGGGCAGGACAAGACCTATAAGAGGCTTGTCTCCCACTTTTACTGGCCCTTGATGAACAAGCAGTCAGCTGCTTATTGTAGATCTTGTCAGACTTGTCAGGCAAGTGGCAAGAGTGGGGGGAAATGCAAAGCTCCCCTCCACCCTTTACCGGTAGTCAGTACTCCCTTTGAAAGGGTAGGAATTGACATTGTGGGGCCTCTGGATCCCAAGACAGCCATGGGCAACAGGTTCATCCTGGTCTTGGTGGACCATGCCACACGGTACCCAGAAGCTATTCCTCTAAGGACGGTCACCGCCCCCGTGGTGGGACGTGCCTTGATGGGGGTTTTTACCCGCATGGGGTTCCCCAAGGAGGTAGTATCTGATAGGGGTACAAACTTCATATCCACTTATATGAAGTCTCTGTGGAAGGTGTGTGGGGTAACCTACAAGTTCACCACCCCTTACCACCCCCAAAGTAATGGTCTGGTTGAGAGATTCAACCGCACCTTGAAAGGCATGATTCAGGGCCTGTCAGAGCCCTTGAGGCGTAAGTGGGACGTCCTCTTGCCATGCCTTCTGTTCGCTTACAGGGAGGTGCCTCAAAAGGGACTTGGCTTTAGCCCCTTTGAGCTCATCTATGGCCACCCTGTGAGGGGACCGCTCAGTCTGGTGAAGGAGGCTTTGGAGAAAGCTCCTAGTAAACCACCCCAGGATGTATTTAGCTACATGCTGGCACTAAGAAACCAGACTGCCCGCTTCAGGAGTCTCGCTCAGGAGAACCTAGAAGCAAGCCAGGAGGACATGAAACGGTGGTACGACCAGAATGCCACTCTGGTTGAGTTTCAGCCTGGACAAAAAGTGTGGGTCATGGCACCAGTAGAGCCTAGGGCTCTCCAAGATAAGTGGACTGGGCCTTTTGAGGTGGTGGAAAGAAAGAGCGAGGTCACCTATCTGGTAGACTTGCAGTCCCCCAGGAACCCCTTGAGGGTCCTACATGTCAACCGCCTCAAACCACACTTTGAGCGAACTGAGCTATCCATGCTCCTAGCGACAGATGACGGGGTGGAGGAAGAGAGTGAGCCTCTTCCTGACCTCCTGTCTGCAGGAGAGAGAGATGGGTCTGTGGAGGGAGTGATCCTCTCCCCCTCCCTGACTGAGGACCAGCAGAGGGACTGTCGCCACGTGCTGGGACAGTTCGCCTCACTGTTTTCCCTGATCCCAGGAGTCACACACCTGTGCACACATGATGTGGACACCGGGGACAGTACACCTGTTAAACATAAGGTTTACAGGGTGACTGACAGGGTGAGGGCTTGCATTAAGGAGGAAGTCTCCAAAATGTTAGCCCTGAGGGTTATTGAGCACTCCAGCAGTCCTTGGGCCAGCCCAGTGGTCTTGGTCCCAAAGGCTACTGCTCCTGGTGCCACTCCAGAACTTAGGTTCTGTGTGGACTACCGGGGTCTCAATGCGGTCAGCAAGACTGACGCACACCCCATCCCCCGAGCTGATGAGCTCATTGATCGGTTAGGAGCTGCCAAGTACCTCAGTACGTTTGATTTAACATCTGGGTACTGGCAGATTGCCTTAACTGAAGGGGCAACGGAGAGGTCAGCATTCTCTACCCCCGATGGGCACTTCCACTTCAATGTGATGCCCTTTGGGATGAAGAATGCCCCTGCCACCTTTCAGAGGTTGGTCAACCAGGTGTTGGCAGGACTGGATGAGTTCAGTGCCGCCTACCTGGATGACATTGCTGTGTTTAGTTCCACATGGGAGGAACACCTGCAACACCTCTGGAGAGTGTTAGAGGCCCTGCAGAAGGCAGGCCTCACTATTAAGGCGAGCAAGTGCCAAATAGGGCAGGGTTCTGTTGTGTACTTAGGACACCAGGTGGGGAGTGGCCAGGTGGCACCCCTACAGCCTAAGATTGACACGATTCTGGCTTGGGAGCCTCCCAAGACCCAGACTGAAGTGAGAGCCTTTTTAGGTCTCACAGGATACTATAGGAGATTCGTTAAGGGATATGGTACCATTGTTACCCCCTTAACTGAGTTGACTTCTAAGAAGCAACCCAAGAAAGTGATCTGGACAGAGGCTTGCCAGAACGCTTTTGATGCCCTGAAGGCTGCCATGTGCACAGCACCTGTGCTGAAGGCACCTGACTACTCCACGGAGTTTGTTGTACAGACAGACGCCTCAGAGCATGGTATTGGAGCAGTACTCTCACAGCTGAATGAAGAGGGCCTAGATCAACCCGTAGCCTTCATTAGCAGGAGGTTACTACCCAGGGAACGTAGGTGGAGTGCCATAGAACGTGAAGCGTTTGCTGTGGTCTGGGCACTGAAGAAGCTAAGACCCTACTTGTTTGGGACTCACTTCCGAGTTCAGACCGACCACAGACCCCTCAGATGGTTAATGCAGATGAGGGGTGAGAACCCAAAACTGTTGAGGTGGTCCATTTTCCTACAGGGGATGGACTTTACGGTGGAACATCGACCCGGTACAGAACACGCCAATGCTGATGGTCTGTCCAGGTTCTTCCGCCTTAGTGATGAGAACTCCCATGAGGTTGGGTAGTTGCTCCCCACTTTTAGCTGGGGGGGACACGTGTTAGACTTTTCATCCTTGGCGTGGTCTCCCTTAACTTTTTGCCTCTGTTCCCCAGGTTGTTGATGTGTGCTGGACTCTGATTTTGCTGTTTTTGTTACTCTGGGCACTTTACCACTGCTAACCAGTGCTAAAGTGCAAGTGCTCCTGTTTAAATTGTATGTAAGTGGTTCATCCATGATTGGCATATTTGAATTACTAGTAAGTCCCTAGTAATGTGCACTAGAGGTGCCAGGGCCTGTAAATCAAATGCTACTAGTGGGCCTGCAGCACTGGTTGTGCCACCCACATAAGTAGCTCTGTAATCATGTCTCAGACCTGCCCCTGCAGTGTCTGTATGTGTATTTTTACACTGTAAATTCGACTTGGCAAGTGTATCCACTTGCCAGGCCTAAACCTTCCCTTTCCTTACATGTAAGGCACCCCTAAGGTAGGCCCTAGGTAGCCCCAAGGGCAGGGTGCAGTGAATGGATAAGGTAGGACATATAGTAATGTGGTTTATATGTCCTGACAGTGAAATACTGCCAATTTCGTTTTCACTGTTGCAAGGTCTGTCTCTCTCTCATAGGATAATATGGGGGCTACATTTAAATATGATTAAAGTGTAGATTCCCCTAGAGAGTAGATGGACATGTGGAGTTTGGGATCCCTGAACTCACAATTTAAAAATACATCTTTTAGTAAAGTTGATTTTAAGATTGTGAGTTTGGAAATGCCACTTTTAGAAAGTGAGCATTTTCTTGCTTAAACCATTCTGTGACTCTGCCTTGTTTGTGGATTCCCTGTCTGGGTCAGTTTGACAGTTGGGTTGTTTTTCACCTCACACCAGACAGTGACACAAAGGGAGCTGGGGTGTGATCTGCATTCCTGATTAGCCATCTCTGCTAGGAGGGAGGGGTGGAGTGGTCACTCTCATCTGAAAGGACTGTGCCTGCCTCTGACAATGCTGTCTCCAGCCCCCTGGTGTGTGTCTGAGGCCTTGCCTGGGCAAGGCAGGATTTCACAAGAAGGTGTGAGTCCCCTTTGAAGGAAGGTGACTTCAAAGACTAAAATGGGTATAAGAAGGGCACCCAAACTTACAAACTTTAGAAACACTTCTGGAATCAAGGGGAACCTCTGCCTGGAGAAGAGCTGATCGCTGAGGAACAAGTGCTGCCCTGCCTGTGACTGTGCTTTGTGGAGCTTCCTGCAGTGCTGCTTCTGCCAGAGTAAGAGGGCAAAGACTGGACTTTGTGTGCCTTCCATCTTGAAGAAGAAATCTCCGAGGGCTTGATGTAGAGCTTGCCTCCTGTTGTTGAAGTCTCAGGGATAGCAAAGACTTCTTCCTGCCAGCACCTGGAGTCTCTGGAGAGACCCCTACTCTGCTCTGTGGTGCCCTTCCAGTTCCTGGGACCCTGAAAGGAGAGGCTGGCAGCCTAAGGACAAAAATACACGCACCGAGCACCGTGCGGAGAAAAGATCGACGCGAATCCGATCGCGGCTGAGAAAACGACGCGACGCCGGTTCCGCAGCTGAGAAACGACGCCGCAGGAAACGCGACCGAAAAACCGACGCCCGGAGCAGGAGAAACGACGCGCAGCATCGCTGACGGAGGCTGAGAGATCGCACCCTGCGCCGCGGGACTTTCGGATCGTCGTGTGGCTGGCTTTTTCAACGCGCACCGCCGTGCCGAGTTGTTTTCGACGCACACAACCGTGCAGGGTTACTTTCGACGCACACCGCCCGTGCGGGGTTATTTTTGACGCAAACCAGGTACATTTACACGCTAGCAGCGCTAGTGTGTTGTTACAACTACCTAAAGACTCTTTTTATTTTAAACCTTTTAAAAATCATAACTTGACTTGTGTATGTTGGATTTTTGTCGTTTTGGTCTTGTTTTGTCTAGATAAATATTTCCTATTTTTCTAAACTGGTGTTGTGTCATTTTGTAGTGTTTTCATTAAGTTACTGTGTGTGTTGGTACAAATACTTTACGCCCAGCACTCTGAGGTTAAGCCTACTGCTCTGCCAAGCTACCAAGGGGGTAAGCAGGGGTTAGCTGAGGGTGATTCTCTTTTATCCTAACTAGAGTGAGGGTCCTTGCTTGAACAGGGGGTAACCTGACTGTCAACCAAAGACCCCATTTCTAACAGTGCTCTTTATACAGGTGTGTCTATAGCTCGTTCCTGAGCAGAGTTTGTGAGGCCCTGATAGATACAGGAGTGCTGTTTCACATCCTGGGTGCATTGATGGAAAAGGCCTGTGTCTGCTGTCTAGTCTAACCAATGCCATTTACTTTTGGTCTTCTGCTTCTGATCCGTGAGAGTTGTTTATGGATTTTTTCATTAAATGAAACACATAGTCCGGGAATAGATTATGTTTCAAAACATTTAGCCAGACACCTCCTAAAAGTATCATTTGTTTCTACTAACCATACATTGAATATATACTTTCCTCTAGTTCACTAGTCATACTTCTTTAGTTCAGTTCAGTTCAGTTCTAAGCTTATGCTTTTGCTCAAGGAAAAAGAACATTTGATACAAAGCACAAATTATATACCATAGAAAATCTATTAATTTGGAAGAAAAGTAAATGTCTATTATGAAGCACGTGCTATAAAATATTTTCTGAAACACACAGCAATCTCATCTTAGGTATAGAACACTATTATATAATTTCCGTTCATATTTTATCATAAAATTAGTACATTTCAAACTTTTTAATTTTTTACATGAAATGACATTTCAACCAATCCTCCCAAAATTTAAATTACATTTGTTCAGCAAAATATGTAATCTGAAAAGAACAAGACACCTAGGGGTCTGAAAATGTTGCAGGGTGTGTGTGTCATTTCATTCCAAAAACACACAACTGTCCAATCTGACTACACCAGGAAGACAGATGGGACATTCTGTCAACCTTTTCACTGCTCTCTTTTTGCTTTGGAAATCTTGTGTGAACGCAGTAGCTGCAAAAGTGGAACTAAATCTGCTTCATGGACAGTCGGGATAGTGTGGTCTTTTACCATCGATTACTTGACTTCACTGTAAAGGAGCCTCATGCATGACAGTGCCTCAGCTAACAATCTCTCTTCACCTTTTCTTGAGAAGTGTGTGAAGGGGCCAGTTCTGGTGAAAATGAAAGTCTTTCTGTTGTGCATTCAGGGCGGGCTTGAACAGTAGGTCCTCCACATTCAGTGTGCAATGATGTCAGATTCTGAGTTTTTCACAATGGAATGTGGTTCCTAAACTGTGCGCTTGGTGCACGACGCCCCTTGCGAGATATGAAGGCGCACTGAGGTGCCGCGGCGCACAGATTGGGAACCACTGGCCTAAGGGACTTGAAATACGGCAGATGGGATATCTGTCATGTTTGTGACTGAGTAAGCCCTTCACTAAGATCCAAATCAAGCCCTTAGATTAAGAGTAAACATTTTCTTTACACAAAATTTGTGTGTGGTAAACGTCTCAAGCATGGTATCTGTTTTAGTCCTGCCTCTATTTAACCTTTGTATTATAGATTTGAACAAATGTTTGCAGAGTATTATCTCAAATGCTCCAAAATTAATCATACCAACTACATCGTCTTTTAGTGTTCTTTTCTGCAAAACTTGTGTAGGATTCCAAAGATGACTTATGGTCCTGGCTGTGAACTGTAAATTCAATAAAATGCCAGCTAATTTAGGTGAACCAAAGTGGTATATTGATTAGGAAGATCATAAGAAAACTGAGCTGGGAGTTATATGGAAAAGCCGAGGAGAGAGTGATCAATCAGTTTTTCAGCCCATTCAGCAACCAATACATTTTCAAGTCGATCCTTACAGACACCTATCTACCATAACATCCCAAGTAAATCAATTTTTGGCTTCTGGAGCAGAATGTTTTACGGATAGTCTGCCTATTTTTCAGGATTTTTTCACAGTTTAACACATGTAGGTTACTCCTTAAACTATCAACTACTGCATGACCGACCCAAATTATACTAGAATTTGATCTACAAAAGAAATAAATAGCATTGGAGAATGCTTAAATAAAATGATGTGATCATTTTAGGTTAGCTGATTCCCTAAAGTAATCAGTGTGAAACGATGGCTGTGTGGGGAAAAAATCTTTGAGAATCTCCCGTCAATGTCATACAAGGAAGATTTTGAAGCTGTCGGGAAAGTCATTCAAGCCTTGTTAATGATGAACACTATGGCCCTCATTCTGACCTTGGCGGGCGGCGGAGGCCGCCCGCCAAAGTCCCGCCGTCAGGTTACCGTTCCGCGGTCGAAAGACCGCGGCGGTAATTCTGACTTTCCCGCTGGGCTGGCGGGCGGTCGCCTTCAGACCGCCAGCCAGCCCAGCGGGAAAGAGGCTTCCACGATGAAGCCGGCTCGGAATCGAGCCGGCGGAGTGGAAGCTGTGCGACGGGTGCAGTTGCACCCGTCGCGTATTTCACTGTCTGCGCAGCAGACAGTGAAATACATGTAGGGGCCCTCTTACGGGGGCCCCTGCAATGCCCATGCCAGTGGCATGGGCACTGCAGGGGCCCCCAGGGGCCCCGCGACCCCCCCTACCGCCATCCGGATCTCGGCGGTCCGACCGCCGGGATCTGGATGGCGGTAGGGGGGGTCGGAATCCCCGCGGCGGTGCAGCAAGCTGCGCCGCCGCGGAGGATTCAATGGGGCCGCGGTACACTGGCGGGACCCCGCCAGTGGTGCCGGTCCGACCGCGGCTTTACCGCCGCGGTCGGAATCCCCATTGGAGCACCGCCGGCCTGTCGGCGGTGCTCCCGCGGTCCTCCGCCCTGGCGGTCAAAGACCGCCAGGGTCAGAATGACCACCTATACGTTAAAATATTTATATTCATATTTATTTGCTGCTTTTCTAAGGATTAATGTGCTTCTACTTTCATTCAGTAGACTTTATTACAAATAGGGAAAGCTTCTCAGGCTGTGACTAGTTATTGTCTATGAGCATCTAAAAAGGAGGCATCTCTGGCTCAGGTCTTATGTGTTTGCCCCAACTTATTACTACTTGGTGGGAAATGGTGTAAACCAATGTTTCTTCGATATATCTGCTCGTGTCACCAAGCAATTATATTCTGTGTGATAAGTTCAAATCTGGAAGTATTTGTTGGCTTTAATAAATTCATGGAAGCCCCTTTGGTAGAATTGAGACTGTGAGCCTGAAATCAAAGGGCCAGTAAAAACGTAGCTTCCAGGTTTTGAGACCTGTTTTACCTTACACTTAAAGTCTATTAGAGTAGGAGTGGTGCCCAGGTGTCTCTCTCTGCTTCAATGGTATATCACTTGACGTCAGCTTGCCCTTCTGACACTTGTTGGTGTCTGTCTCCTGCCGTTTTTCTCATTAGCTACTTGTTCTCCCCCTGACTCCGCCACTACTTTTTCTTGTTTGTGCCGTCTATTCTGTCTGCCCCTGTGTTAGAAATTGGGTCATTGGTTGGCAGTCAGGTTACCCCCCTGTCCAAGCAAAGACCCTCACTCTTGTCAGGGTAAAAGAGAATCACCCTCAGCTAACCCCGCTCATCCTCTTGGTAGCTTGGTATGAGAAGGCAGGCTTAACTTCAGACTGCTAGGTGTAAAGTATTTGTACCAAAACACACAGTAACTTAAAGAAAACACTACAAAATGACAACACCGGTTTAGAAAAATAGGAAATATTTATCTAAACAAAACAAGACCAAAACAACAAAAATCCACAACACAGAAATCAAGTCATCACTAAAATTCAAAAAGAGTCTTCATGTAATTTTAAACACAACACTAACGCTGTTAGCCTGAAAATGTACCTTGAGTGCGTCAAAAATAACCCCGCACGGGTGAGTGTGTGTCAAAAAAGGCTTGCGATGCGTCGATTTCACTCACTCACGAGACCTTGCGTCATTTTTCCTTTAGTCGGGTCGGTGTGTGTCGTTTCTTCTCTATACAGGAGAGCGATGCGTTGAACTGGTCAGCACTCTCGTGTCTGGATAGGCCTTGCGTAATTTTTACACTCCCAGCGTTTTTTGCGTCAGAAATGCAGCCGCACGATGATCCGAAAACCACGCAGCGCGGGTTGCGATCTCATCAGCCTCCGTTAGCGATGCTGCATGTCGTTTCTCCAGCCGCGGGCATCGTTCTTCCGGTTGCATTGCAGGTGAGAGGCGATTTTCAGCCATGAAGCCTGCAGCGCGTCGATTTTTCAGCTGCAGATCGGAGTTGTGTCAATCTTTTCCCCGCACGGCAGTAGGTGCGTGGATTTCTCACTCTTGGGCTGCCAGCTTCTCTTTTTAGGGTCCCAGGAACTGGATGGGCACCACTTGGCAGAGTAGGAGTCTCAGCAGAGGCTCCAGGTGCTGGCAGAGAGAAGACTTTGCTGTCCCTGAGACTTCAATAACAGGAGGCAAGCTCTAAATCAAGCCCTTGGAGAGTTCTTCACAAGATGAAGGCACACAAAGTCCAGTCTTTGTCCTCTAGCACAGGCAGAAGCAGCAACTGCAGGATAGCTCCACAAAACACAGTCACAGGCAGGGCAGCTCTTCTTCCTCAGCTCTTCAGCTCTTCTCCAAGCAGAGGTTCCTCTTGGTTTCCAGAAGTGTTCTAACGTCTGTGGTTTTGGGTGCCCTTCTTATACCCATTTTGCCCTTTGAAGTAGGCCTACTTCAAAGCAAAGACTCTCTTGTGTGTGTGATCCTGCCTTGCCCAGGCCAGGCCCCAGACACACACCAGGGGGTTGGAGACTGCATTGTGTGAGGGCAGGCACAGCCATTTCAGGTGTGAGACATAATTATAGAGCTACTTATGTGGGTGGCACAACCAGTGCTGCTGGCCCACTAGTAGCATTTGATTTACAGGCCTTGGGCACCTCTAGTGCACTTTACTAGGGACGTATTAGTAAATCAAATATGCCAATCATGGATAATCCAATTACATACAATTTACACAGAGAGCATATGCACTTTAGCACTGGTTAGCAGTGGTAAAGTGCTCAGAGTTCAAACACCAATAGAAACAGGTCTGAAAAAGTAGGAGGCAAGAGGCAAAAAGATTAGGGATGACCCTGCAAAAGGGCAAATTCCAACACTCTGTCTCAATTTAACTGCTCCTTTTTGCATCCTTTGTTCCTCCTAACTGCTCTTTTATGCCTCTTTTGCTTCTCTTACTGATCTATTTTGCATCTTGGTATCTTCTGGCAGTTTTTGACCTCAGGCTTACTCCACCGATTGCATTTGTCCTGCTTTGCTGCTCCTGCCAGACCTTCTCACAATCCCTGCCAGACATTCCTGCTCTTACTGAGACCCTCCCATACACCTCCCACTCTTCAAGTCCCTACTTAATGGAGGTCCCAGCATGACCACATTGAGTAGGTGCCCAAGAGACTCTCTTCTGCTTTAGTGCTATCTTGCATTCTGACTCAGGTCTGTCTCCTGCTGTTTTTCTTGATAGCTGCTCATTCTGCCCCCCCTCCCCACCAACTCAGAAACTGCTGTTTGTACTGTGTGTTCAACTTGCCCCCTCTCTCTGTTTAACTGCTCCTTTTTGCATCTTTTGCTCCTCTTGCTGCTCCATTTTCTGTCAGATTATGCCCCCTGGCTTGTTCTAAAGATTGCATTTTCCTGCCTTGTCCTGGCCTTTCCTGCTCTCCATTAATTGGTGTATAACTATATTTTTGTTTTGGAGAGGTGTAAATACTTTTACTCATTTGTTTGAGGAAACTCTTTGCCCTGCATCCAAATTACCATAGATGCACACAAGATTTTCCAGTGAAAGAGTATTTACCTAATAAGGGACTGGTTTATTCAAGTCGTGGGTGTTAATACCTGGCTCTTCCCAAGTTATTAATCCAGCCTCTCACAATAAAAGTATGGTATAACACAAGATGCAATAGCATACCTTCCTATAAAAAACATTACACTACAAAACATGACTTGATGGTGTCACAAAGCATCATGTAATCAAACAAAGCATCCCAACAACATTACATCAGTTGATGTAATAAAATACCTGATCAAAGTTTGCATGTTTTCTTTTTCTTATTGTCAGTTTCGCACCTAAGCCTAAACACCTCTTCATTGCTCCTTCTGGAAACCTACTGTATAGTGACCCCTCCTTCAAACACCTACTCGCCATACAGTCACACCTAGGGGGAGATTAAGAGCCCCTAGTGCCTCCAACGAGGCCAAAATCACTATGCCACATTTACAAAGTGGGGCAATGGATGCATTGCTCCACTGTGTAACCCTTTGCACTACATTATGCCTACCTTTAATTAATATGTGAGTTTTGACCACTGACTCCATGTTGCACTTAGCCTAGCAGCCCACCGTCACATTAGTGACCACCAGATTTATTTAGCCTATTGACTTTATTTTAGCATTAGCCACTGCCACGTTAAAAGCTGCAAGTAGTTTTCCACATTGTACAATGTGCAGATGTTTTTATTTTTCATGTACTTTCCCACCAAGGGCTTACGCTGATAAGAATGTACTCAGACTGCAGGGAATGGTCTTGTTTTGAATTGGCACCTTGGGATTGTGTCCAAGTCCCGACATGTTATTTTCAAAGCTGGCCTAAAGCAATCAGCATTTTTTGAATAAATAATCTTCAGCAGTGAGAGGGAGATTCTAAAATTTTCCTCTCTTGTTTCTTCAAAGTATAAGAGGCTGAGACCAGATGGACCGGGACAGAGAGTGTTTGCAGATCTCAGGCATATCCAGGATGCTGGAGTGTGTCATTCTTCCCGTGAGGATAATTGATCTCTCTCTCCTCAATCGATTCTGGGATCTGGTGATCTGATGCTGAATAGGAGAGAGATGAACCAGTTGTGCCCTTTCCTCATGGTGATGCATATTTTTTAATTCATTATTTGCTTTGCATTATAATATAGATACATATATTTGCTGTGCATATTGCAGTGGAGAATCATTTGTAAATGTTTTCATTTCATTGCTGTGACAATTTTTAAATGTGTGCTTTCAGCATGATAATCTCCTTTTAGGACCCTTGCATAGTGAAATAATAAATGTATTCTTTAGTCTAAGAAGCACATTCCAGAGATTTTTGTCAGTGCATGAGTGTGTAGTGTGGTTAGTTTTACGTATATTTTGTGCATTAGCTTCAGGCTTTAGGCCTCTGTGCACTTTGCCCTAAATATATTTTATTCATTTGCTAACAGCTTAGAGCCTCAGTGCACTTTATTCTAAATGCTTTTTATCAGGCTTCGTACTGTTATTTTACAGAATAGCCAGTTCTACGGTGTTGTTTTTTATTCATATCACACTGTTGTGCCTACTTCAGCACTGGAGTTCTTCATAACACATTCACTCTGTGCTTCAGTCAAGGATACAGTCTGGTACATTGCCGATAGACGTGGTAGGAGTTTAGACTTGGCATTCCTGCGTAGGGACATTTTGTGATCACGATGACATGTTAGTTATAAAATCACTTCCTTGTCCCAATACATGGAAGAGGGAGATTCCGACCAGGGAACCACAACTAGACGCTGACTGTCTCGTTGCAGATGCTGAACCAGATCACAGGTCTTTGCTCAGGTATGAGGGTGTCTGTCTCCCTAGTGACACAGAAAGGCAAGCTGGAAGCTTAACATGCTGTGATGTAAATAGAACAAGCAGAGGGAGAGTAGAAACGGTTAGGAATTATGATAGCTTTATTCATATGTTTTACTCTCCTGTGACTATATCAATCCTACTATGTTGTATTGTTCTGGTTATTGCGGCTCACGCCTTAATATCTAAAATACAGTGGTTTTATTAAAACATTATATAAAACTTATACTGTCTTTGTCATTTGTATATGAGACCATATTGTGAATGAGAGAGTTGGTTTGGATCTGAGTGACCACGACTTTCCTGAGAAGTTCCAAAGATGTCATGCGCTCGGCTGCCCAATCATCTCTTCCCCATGGGAGAAATGAGGCACTGCTAGTTAGCCGGAGCAACAACCGGATTTAGGGTGACAGAGTTCCTTACACGTGGGTCAGACTCAGTCCCCCACACAGTTATCGATCCTGCTGCCTAGAAATCCAGTAGTCTCATTTAGGATAATGAGAGCCCACGCGACATGGCGCCGCCAACGATTGGTCTGGCTCTAATGTTTAGGTCCGACTGACTCTCTCGGTCTCATATATATTTTGACTCCTCGGTTCCGTATGCGGAGACGTCCGTGGGGCTGAGGGTTTCCGCCACCACGGGTTAGGTACATCCTATTGCTTAGTGGTTGGTTGTTCAAGCTTGAACTTTGAAAGGAAAGACCCCGATATTGGTGTGCCTTCTCTGTCCTAGAGCTATTTTTGTTATACAAATGGCGAATCCAGTTGTAGTAAATATACCGCTTAATATGCGATTTCCGCTCATGGGTCATCTGATAGCACATGGACTGACAGTCCAGGGGGGTCCGGTCACTTTTGTGGTGGACGCCCATGCAGCCTATAGAACAGAACTTTTTTATTCTTGGGTCGTATTTCCAGCAGCTGATGGGGGTACGAATACTTTTCACGAATATACTGTTGCGAATGTCCCTGGACAATACAGGGCTTATGCATACTTAGAAATACCTTTATCTTATCAAGAACACCATAATTGGCTTGATGGCGCCCTCCCACACTCAGTAACACCAGTAAGGTTAGGTCCGTTGAGTAATGATGGTCCGACCTGGCCTTTATTGGCTACATATACACCATATCCTGGAGTGGCAAATGTGGCAGTGGCTGAAGTGCGTCGTTTATATATGGAATTAACTGCAACGTACAGACGACTAGTTCAGTTTGTGATGCAGACATTAAATACTAATGCAGCGCGTGCTGCTCCAGCGCACCCACAAGCGGTGGTACCGGGAATCAATCCGGCCACTGTACACTCAGTTATGGGCAAGGTACCGGCTAAACGTGAGGAGACTCCATTTTGGCTGGCGCAAAAAATAAATACCCTGGAAGCAGTATTTCCCCATACGGGACCTCAGGATAAGCATAGAATTTTGACGACGTGTTTGCCGTATGGGATGGTTCCTACGGTGGACCTTTGTAATACTTGGGGCACGGTGTTTGCCACACTCTACACTACAGCACACGGTACACCGACTTTGGCTAATTTGCCGGACGTGCTTAAACAAATTCAAGATGATTATGGGGCTGCCCCTGCCTTGGATTTAGGCATGCAATTGATGGGCAATTTTGATGCGGTTTCTTCTATTATTTTGAGTAATCTCAAGGGGGAGGCTGTAGCACTAGCAGTGCGAATGCGTCTTCGGGACGTTCCGCAGATTAATCAGGAGCGGGAACTTCCGAGAATAATAGCAGAAACATATTCTAGTATTGGTCGTGATAGCCTGGGGGCTCGACCGCAGAAACCACAATTGCAGGGTAAGAATAATAAGGATAATGCTAAGCAACAGCAACCTGAGGGTGCAAAAAAGCGCTGGGAAAAGAAACAGCAAACACCTAAAAAAGATGGGGGACAGTCTCCGCAACCGGAGACCCCGCAGAATAGGTATAATCTCAGAAATAGGGATAATTTGAAGACGCCTGATCGATATCAATATACTGATACACGCCAATCTCGTTCCTTTCAGGACTCCTCTGAGAAGAGAAGTGAGAGAGGTGGGCGGTCAGAGCGGAGGACGGAGTAAGTGAAACCGAGACAGGATTCGCAACGCTCAGCAGAGGTTTCGGTTAAACAAGAAGAGAAACCGCTGCAACAAAAACAACAATTTAAAAAGAAAAAAGTGGCAGCGGTCTCTGTTAGACATGGCGCTCAAGAAGAGAGTTCTCTTGACGAACAAGACATGGGCGTTAGCACTGTTAGACAGCGCGGCAGAGGTCACAATAGTTCGCCGGAGTCTTCTAGAGCATCTGGAGGTGAAAGCAACTGATGACTTCATACAAGTCGAGACGGCGGATAGGCGAGTCTCTGATCCTGATCGAGTATACCTAGTGACTCTACGATTAGAAGGGGACATTGACCGCATTGTACACGCCATCTTTTGGGACCATGTGGTGAAATCATATGATGTCCTGTTGGCCGAACAAGATTGGCCACCTGACTTTGTTCGCGACTGTCCGGTTGGGGAGGAGGTTATTACGCCTTCCTTTTCACCACTTGTTCCGAGAGAACTAGCGGAGTCCTACAGTAAATCGTGGGCTCTAGCACAAGCCCCCGCCCTATTTAGAAATAATGTGGGGTGGGATAAACAATCACCTTATCATGTCATTCCAATAAAGGGCGAACCTCAGCCACAGCCGCAATATCCTATTAAATTTGAAGCAAGTGCATCGGTTAGGAAGATTCTTACACAATTAGAGTACCAAGGTGTGATTGAGCCTTGTGTCTCGCCGATGAATAATCCCTTATTTCCGGTTGCTAAACCAGACCATTCCTATAGGATAGTGGTGGATTACAGACATTTGATTAGTCATACACGCACATATGCAATACAGAATTCACATAGCGCTGCACTTATGAATAATATAGTGCGTAAAAAATACAAAACAACATTGGATATCTCGAATGGATTTTTCTGCCAGAATATAGCGACCGAAAGTCGGGACTATACCAGTTTCAGTGCGTTTGGCTCTCAGAATTTTTTTTGTCGTTTACCTCAGGGGTATAAGAATAGCCCAGGACTGTTTTCGGCTCGTGTGACTGAACTTCTACACGAGTTGGACCCTGAGGCGTTATCATATGTTGATGACATATTTGACAGACAATGAGATTCTACAACATCTCAGACGCGTATCGCGCATTGTTGTGGGATTTGCTGATATTGGGTATAAGTTTAATTTTAAGAAATCAAAGATTGCCTTCCTCAGCGTTATTTTCCTGGGATATGAGTTATCGAGTGAGGGCAAGAGCCTGGCACCACATTTTTGGGAGAAATGTGCTTTATTGCAGCCTCCTAATACGGTTCGGAAGCTTCAGTCAATATTGGGGTTTCGGAATTTTGGCAGAACTTACATTCCTGATATGCTACACGTATAAAACCTTTATATGAACTAATTCGCCCGAATTTTTCAAGTAGATTTTGGACGATTGAGCATACACACATACTGCGAGAGTTGCAGAATGATCTCTTAGCGGTTAAACACTTACACACAAGGGACAATAAAACACATTTGGTCATCAGGGTGATACCTGGGGCTGTTGGATTTACGTATGTCACCTTTAATGAAGGGGAGACAGTCCCGATAGCATACAAGTCCCACTTGTATTCTGCTGCAGAACAACGTTTTGCACAGACTGAGAAAATACTCACTGCAGTACAGATGGCTGTGATCAAAGAAAGACCGCTTGCCCAGGGCCAACGCATCATTGTCGTTTCCCCGATTCCGGCCTTAGAGGCTGTTACAAAAGCGAGTGTTCCTAATTCGAAATCTTTACACCCGCGGTGGATACAATGGGCTACGTCTTTGACAGCCACTGATGTAGATTACGTATTTGACCCTAAGCTGCAGACTCAAGAATTTCTTCAATATGAAATAGAATACCCAGTTCCTGCTGGCACATTGTCTATTGACCAATATCAAGTGGTCATGTATACCGATGGCTCTGCGCAACCAGCGGTTGGGACTAAACAACAGTATTCTGCTGCATGTGCGGTGGTGTGCGGTACTATGGAGGGGGACATGTTCTGCACCCCGACATACTTATACTAAAACCTTGGGAGATTGCACGGCGCAGCTGGCTGAGCTCAAAGCTCTTTTGTTAGCGTTGGAGCATGCAGATCCGGCGATTTTGACCTTGCTGGTCTGTGACTCCTACTACTGTGTGCAATCTTTCAATGAATATCTGCACTATTGGAAGATGAATGGGTTCAGAGATTCTAAAGGCAACACCATTAAACATAAATTGTTGTGGGGTAAGGTTGCGGATCTGAAAGAAACGCTTCCTAAAGTCCATGTTGTACATACACTTGGACACCAGCGCGTTGGAATACACGTTGCTGGGAATACTTTGGCTGATGAGGCTGCAAAGTCGGCAGTGGCTATTGCCACTGTGGCCGCAGTGACTCGTTCGAGTTCCAAACCAGACATAGAGATCTCGGCTGCCATAAAAGCTACGGCTGATGGCACGCCATTTCCTAAAGGATTCCCTTCTAAATATAGTTACTGCTTGGGTGGTGCACTAAATGCTGTTGTTAATATTCCAGGCATTGGTGTACGTGAATTACGAAATAAGATTGAGAGACCTCGGTTAATATCTGCAGCACATGAAGGGGTGGCATCTGCGCATGCTGGTGTGGCTGCCACGATTTCACTTTTACAGGCCCGTTACTGGTGGCCTGATCTCTATAAGGAGACAAAGCAGTATGTCCTTTGTTGTGACGTCTGTCAACAAATTAAAGCATCGTCGGCTAGACGCCCACAGCAGACGCCTCTTCTGATTTCAAACAGACCATTACAGTGTGTGTACTTGGACCATTGTGGTCCGCTGACACCATATAGTGCATACAAATACATATTGGTTGCTGTAGATTCGTGCACCAGATTTGTGTGGGTCTGGCCACAGCGCTCGGCTGACGCTCGGACTGTTATTAAAGATTTGCGTATCTTTGTCGATACATTTGCAGTTGCGGCTTTTCATTCGGAGCAGGGCCCTGCTTTTGCCTCTAAGGCATTCAGGGACACCATGGCTTCGTTGGGGGTCCAGCTCCAATTCTCGTCTCCATTTCATCCCGAGGGAAATTCTGTCGTGGAGCGTTTAAATCGTGATTTAAAGCAATCCTTAACGGCCAGGGTTATAGGTACGGGTCGTAGTTGGCTAGCCCACCTGTATGGAGTACAGAGAGCACTTAATAACTTGCCTAGAAGGTCACTGGGGGGTCGTACTTCATATGAGTGCCTGTTTGGAACACGAATGTATGTTCCTGATCTAGATGGTCCTGGTGTGGAGGCGGCAGATACGCCCTTTGACATAAATGATCGTGTCACTGTTTTGCAGGATTTACAACAATTCCGTGAAGATAACTCTTCTGCAAGTGCTGCCTCCTCAGGAATTAAGGATGAGCCAGTAACACCTACTGGTTGGATACCCAGGATTGGGGATCTAGTGCGTGAAAAGGTCGCAGTAAAGAAAGAATTTGGTCCTTCTTATCGAGCACCTGTCCCGGTGTTAGGGGTGAGCGGCACGAGAACTGTGATTTTACCGCTGCTGCAAGGGGCCAAAGGAAATCGTTTTGATTCCATTGATAATGTCAAGTTACAATATGTGGCCGATTCTGCACAGCAGACCAAGAGGGACACCCAGTAGTTCCGGCATCCCTCTCACTACTGGGGAAGAAGTCCCGCTGCAGGTGATTTGCACCGACACTGTTTCCTCTCCGAGCTTGGGGAGGGTGGAGGATGATCTTGCGATTGTTCCACAGTCAACGATTAATATCGATTTTTTTGATCAAGTTGCTGTACGTTCTACTGATGTTTCTGAACATGTGATTTATAGCGTACCTAGGAGAGAGCCTCCATCTGCTTCTTTGTTCACTGTTGCACCTTTTGCAAGAACTGCCTCTGGCTGCTTCAACGACGCGGATGCGGCTGTATCCAGCTCTTCGTCTTCGCTGTCTTCGGTCCGAGGTCCACGTAAGCTACTCGGTTGGCTTAAACGTACATATTTTGTTCTTCCTTGGAACTATTTGTGGCTTTTTATGGCTGTAATGACTCTTTTTTTATGGTTGGGATTTGTGGTTACTTTTTTTCTGGTAATACATGGTCATTTTCTTCCTGATCGATCAGACATTGAGCACGTGGAGACTGTGTTGAGACCACATTTTTCGTCTCATATGGTTCGAAGAGACTTGTCCAATGTGAACATATCTGCAATACCAATTCCAGATGGGATTGTGTGGGATAAAGTAATGTTTGATATATATGGTCCCACTGAATTGATTCAAATACCGTATGTCCTCAAGTTATCAATGGATGATATTGTTATACCAGGCATTGTTTCTGATGATTGGGATGTGAAGACGGTAGATTCTATGCTAAAAGATTTGCAATATTATACTGTCTATGACGATGAAGATGCTTACCAATTTAGAGATAATCATGGTGACATGTTTTGCTACAACTATTATGGACACCACTTTATTCACAAAGCGAGTAGCCCTAAGTCCATATTTAATTATGTACAATGGGAACATTGCTCGACTCCTCCACAAGGGAGTTCGAAAACGTATAATGATAAATTCGCATATTTTTCTGGGCATGATCAGCGAAATGCTAAGTCTTACTATTTTAAAGTGGCACCGTATTCTAATAAGCAAATTTTGTTGACCGATACTAAATTACTATATTCAAATTCGTTTGTATCTAAACTTTCGGTCGAAGGATATGAATACTGGTTGAAGACTGTTGACTTGAAAAGTGTTTGGGGTACGAAAAATTGGCAGATGCAAGGCAGGGATACATTATTTAGAGCATGCATTATCCCTGTGCAAATGATTTTCCTCAATGACACAGTACAACAGACTAGTTGTTTGGGCTTGGCGTCGATTAGAGAGTTGACTTTGCCTAGTATACTGGTCCCTTTTAAATTAAATAACTGGCAGCACTATGTGAATGCTACTTTTAGTGAATTTACGCATTGGGTCCAGAATGGTACGCTTAACGCTTCATCGTTACATCCGGGCGGGTGGTTATTGTGGCCTGTAGACACTAATCAGTGTCATCAACGTTTTGTTACCTCTTCAGGGGGGTTCAGGACTAGTAGGGCAGACCCTCGTTACATTTCACCAGAACATGCTGATATAATAACTACATACAGCGTGGGGAAACTTTGTCAACAATGG